>NC_088865.1:2870837-3192548 GCF_032884065.1 Artemia franciscana
GCGTGCCCCCTCAAATACGTAATAAAAATAAGCAAATATAAAAGTTCGTTACGTAAGTTGATTTTTTCAGTAACGTATATTTATTACTAACAAAAACGCTTGTAAATATAATGAAAAGTACAAGTGGACCTTTTAAGAGACCAGAAAACTGGAGGGCAACTACACCCCCTCCCCCGTCCCTCTTTTCTCAAAACTGTCCGATCAAAACTTCGAGAGAGCCATTCAGCCAAAAAAAGTAAAATTAATATGCAAATTTCGTTTTAATTATTCATGTACGTTGAGCCAAAATCAAAACCCGCAGTAATTCAAAAATGTTCAGAAATTGAATAAATAAAAACAAGTTTTTTTTTATCTGAAAGTAAGCAGCGACATTGGAACAAAAAAGGAGAAATTATTCCGTATATGAATCGGGCTTTCCCCTCCTCAATGCCCTGTTCTTTACGCTAACCCTTAACTCTTTTTCCCAATTCTACTTTTTAAAACAATAAAACACTTTAGCGCAAAGAGTGGGGCATTGAGGAGGGGGCAGCCCTTTTCATATACGGAATAATTTCTGTTAGTTTTAAGTTTGAATGTCGCTCCATACTTTCAGTTAAAAAAATGTTTTTTTTTTTTTAATTTAATGCTTTCCCAAGGCCTGAACATAATTTACGCTTTGTAGAAAAATTTCTTAGTCGTTTTTACTTTTATAACTTAAATAAATCAAATATTATTTATATTTTAAGGAATAAATATGTGCATATCTATATTAAATTGACAATGTAAGTTCTTTTTTTTTATTAAAGGCAGACTATGTTCTGGCCTTGGCATGACATAGGGGTTTTGAGCTCTTCTCATATTAATTTCTGCTCGTTTTGAGTTTGACTCGGCTATTTCTTGTAATTTCTGTTCATTTCGGGTTATTGTAATAACGGGTTATTGCAATTTATTTTTGCTCATTCTTGGTTTAATGGAGTTCTTTACTTCCTTTGAAAAACCTATTTTGTGGAAAAAGTTTTTTTTTTAATCAATAACCCTACAAAGTGGGATTGAACCAAACCGTTCGTAGAGCCTACAGTTTGAAACACGGTCAGTCAGGGGTGCCCTGAACAATCCACTGGCCATTTATCTTGAAAAAATCTAGTAAACCTTCATCCACTTTTCGGAGCGCCCATCCTTCAGAACCATATTTGGCCACTGTCATCACTGTAGTTTCTAATGCTCTAATCTTGGTTTGCAGATGTAAGTTTCTATTCTTCCAAAATTTTATTAACTGTGAAAAACTACACTGAGCCTCGTCTATTCTACTTATCATATCTTCATTTCTTCCATTGTCTTTACTAATATTTAAATAAAAAAACTAGTTCTTTTAACTGAAAGTAAGGAGCGACATCAAAACTTAAAACGAAGAGAAATTACTCCGTATAGATAGATGGATAGACAGGTGTATTTCAAAAACCCATTGGCCATATACACACAAAAATATAAATAAATAACAAACAAGCAAGGAAATTAACAACAATACGAACACGCACAAAAAACAGAATTCAACGCAATAAGTGCCTAATCTAACTACAAAAGAAATTAATCATATAAAACTTTTTCTTCTTATTAAGGATTTATCTATATATGCTCCCACTCGAAATATTGTGGTTGGGTTACTATTTTGTAGAATATCCGGAAGCATCAAATTAATCCCATGCAAATAAATTTCCCGTAAATCGAAGAGCACCGGGCATTTCCGGAGAAAATGATCCAAGTCTTCATCATCATCTTTTCAAAGGGGACAAATATACCGCCTATCAGGACCAACTATCATTTTATTTTTGTCGAACGTTTTTTGCTTGTTCTGGATTGGAAGACAATTTGCCCTAAGCTGAATCCAACGGCGTAGAATCATAGCCGGTAAATTAAATTTAAAATAAACTTCCAACTAGGTTTTGCCTGATTATAATGTTGTTGGGCTGTAGAATCAAAAACCAGCCCTTGCCAATGCTTAATTTCCTGACTCTCTAATATAAATCGTACCTGGCTCTCTAAATTTGTTGGTACGTCACTAGTATTCCATAAATAAGGCATTCCTACTTTTTCTAGTAATGATTTAATTTGGGATGACCACGAGGTTTTTAAACCACATTTCAACATCTCTTCATATGCCACTCTTACTAGTCTATCTTCATTACTCTTAGTTAACTTCAACCAGAATCTAAGCATTAAAATATACCTACGTAGCTTTAAAGAAAAGAGGCCCATATCACCTTTCAGAATCTGTGAATGAGTTGTCTGATGTAGACCAAACACTCTTTTATAATACTGGAGCTGAAGGGACTCCACTTGCTGCACCGTTTTTCCACCCCATATCTCTGCTCCATATTCGATCACGGGTAAAATTTTTGTGTTAAATATTCTTTTATGCATTTTTAGATTTTTAATCCCCATTATCGTCGGGTCTACGTCGGAAATTACTCCGTATATGAAATGGGTTGTCCCCTCCGCAACGCCTCGCTCTTTACGCTAAAGTTTGACGCTTTGCCACAATTCTACTTTTTAAAACAATTAAAAACTTTAGCGTAAAGAGCGAGGCGTTGCGGAGGGGACAACCCATTTCATATACGGAGTAATTTCTGTTCGTTTTAAGTTTTAATGTCGCTCCTTACTTTCAGTTAAAAAAAACTATTTTTTTTTATTTCATTTCTGAACGTGTTGAATTAATGCATGTTTTATTGGCTCTCCGCACGTAAATTATTAAAATTGAATTTCCATATTAATTCTTTTTTTTGGCTAAATGGCTTTCTCTGCATTTTGAGCACCAAATTATTATAATTTATCCGTATATTATATATAATAGATTATCAGCAACTATTTTTATTTTATGATTATGATTTGAGGTCTACACAAATTGAACTATTTACGGAATTATTTTTTCCAAAATATGGGTAAAATAATTCTTCAATTAATGTCGAATCAAACAGTACTTTAACCTGTCTGTGGATACATGATCAAAGATTTTTCAGATGCTAGAGGCACTAAGGGGAGTGATGGGTATGTAAATTTTCAGCCTACTATGTAAATTTGGTTAAGCATGTGGCCATTCATCTTGACTATACTGAGCTAACTTTCAGCATTGAACTATCTTTCATTGTGTCAACATCTAAACTAATCGGATTACTTTCATTTTCACATACCTGATAGTCAGAGCTCTGAGGTATGAATTTTAATCCCACTTGCTAGATCTTGCAGTAATTGGCAAAATACCAGTTTTTAATTAAAACTTGTGTGACTGGTTTATCAAGGTGTCAACATATATTGATTTCAAATATTTGATATTCTGTGGACTTAAATTGAATGTAAGGAGAGAGGGTACAGAAGGAGAGGAAAGGAAAGGAAAAGAGAGGGAAGGTGGAGTAAAGGAGCGGGGCAGGTTAGTTTCAGAAAGCGTTTGGTCAGTGTAAAATGGAAGACAAATTAATTTTGAATCCTGTTTTGAACTTTTTAAGCCGATCTCTAACTGATGGAGTTAGGCAAGAGTTAATCCAAAAGGTAGCTGTCGCTTATTTTGATCGCGATACCATCATCCAAGCAAAGAAAGTTCTTTACGCCGAGCTAAGTGTTACAACCTGAATGGTGACTCACTCTAAAGATGAAGATAATATTATTAACATGTGTAAAACTTTAGTTGCTGCTGCTAAGCAAAACCTAAAAATCCCAAAATTTGTCATTCTTAATCCATGTTAATCTTAATCTTAGTCCCAACTATAGGAGAGGCCGTAAATGCCACAGTTGCATCCAAGGTCAATGAGTTATCGCGTAAATTGGACAGCGTTCTGGCAAACATGTCTCACCCTTCAAGTAGCCTCTCTGACCAGTCACTGTTCTTGATCCAAAGTCTTGACTCAATGCCTAAATCCTCGTATGTTGTAATACTAAAAACCCTCCAAAAGAGCTAAAAGGCCCAACGGAGCGCCAAGCATTTATATACATCTTTGTCCTAGCCCTGGCAGCGATGTATCTGAGCTACCCCGTAGCAAGAATGAATGGAAAATGTTCGCCTCGTCTAAAGAAACCGCTAGTCTAGTTGTTGAAAAGGCAAAGCGTTCTGACCCCACTCTAAATGACCCCACCCACTACACTTAAGGAGCCTGCTTTTGTTGCTGCTGTGAAACAAGTACCGGACGAACTAGTCGACTCGTCACTGAAGGAATTAGTTCCAAAATGCATCAAAACAGCTAAGTGCGGTGCGTCACGCACATTCAAAGTGTATTTCAAATCAAGAAAATATTTAGATCAGTTCCTTCAAGAATCAGTGAAAATCGGCTATGAGCGGCTTGCCACCCAAGAGTTTGTGTTTTTGCCTCGTTGGTGCTTTAACTGCCATATGACTGGCCACTTCGCAGCAAACTGCACAAACACTACCCTGTGCTCAAAACGTGGAGCTAGTGACCATAAGTCTAAATCTGAATCCCCGTGTAAGAACAGTCCTTTTTGTGTTAGTTGTAAAGCTCCAGGCCATTCGTGCTACAGCATTAACTATCCTAAAAAGCGTAAAACCGTGAGCCAATGACTCCTGTGATAAATTTCATATCTTGGCATTTACATGGTTCTTTCAAGATTAAATTACCAGTGCAGATAATTTGTTTATTTCTTGGTTTTTCCTTGTTTCTTTTTCCTTCTTTTTCACTGCTTTCTCTCATTTATCCTTACCTCGATTATACTATTTTTTATTTTTTTAATTTTTTTTTCCTAATACTTTTTCCTTATACCTTTGGTCTGGTGGGTTTGGTCTAGAGCGGAACTGCCATCCACCATGAGTAAATCGACTATTTCCGACTCTTTACTCCCCCGGGTCGGTATCAGGTGCCCAGGCTGGTATTAACTCTTTGGGGGAACGTTCAATTTATCTAAAAAATAAGCCTTTAGATATTGAAAATATAATTAATAATTCAATTGGAAGTAGAAATCTCAAGAATATTGATTCTAATTCAGCTAATAAAAGTAAGTATGTTTCGCATTTAAATGGTTCTGCCTCCTCTAAACGTGATGATGTCTTCTCTGTGCTTCATCTTAATATTCAGGGACTTTGCTCGTTTTATGATGAGCTGAAATGGATCGTCAGTGGTGGAACTCCTGACGTTATAGGATTATGTGAAACTTTCCTAGATTCAAAAAAGGATATCCTTTTAGATATTCAGGCATATAGGATGGAGAGGCTGAATAGGAAACAGATGGCGAAAGGTGGCCTTGTTCTTTATATTGCTGATCGTCTTACATATAATATCCGAAGTGATTTGAGCAGAAATGAGGAAGGAGTCTTTGAATCCCTTTGATTGAGATTAAATCAATGCGTAAGTATTTAGCTGTTGGTTTGGTTTATAGGTCCCCCAGTGGATTTATTCCTTCGCTTTTGAAAATTCTGGAAGAAGTTTTGGACTCAGTCCAAATACATCAGTCCATTAAACTTTTTTCAAATGTGTAGGATTGCTCAAATGGCACCTAACATGGAAGCTACTGCCTGACAAGTCAATGTTACACAAAATGCAGTGTGACTTTCCTTTGGGCCCTTTACTGATATAATGTTTACCCTTGGGGTAAATATTCCAGTTAGATGTCAATGTTCTCTTGTCTAATTTCTTACTTTTGGCACCCTTCTTCGCTACTGAAGCTTTTCAACATTGAGCTTCTGCAACCGATTCTTTAGCTACTGAAGGTTCTTTGTCTTGGAAATTGCTGCTGAGACTATCAACAACAGCGTCTACAGTTGAGGTATCTGGGTGACCTTCTGGTTATCTTTCTGTATCAGGACTTACAAACTGCCTCACCTCTGAGTCTCCAAACACCCTCCTCATAGTGAGATGAGAAGGTTGATCTCTAATGTATGTCGAAATATCTGAGCTTGTGTCTTTTCACTGGCATCACTATTGTCGATCAATATGTTTTTTCTTTTTGTGACCGTCTATGGAATTTTGTTCTGTGAGCTTTCAGTTTGTTGTCTGTTGCAAGAGGGCTGAGGAATAGGGGGTGTAGGAATGAGAGATTGATCCTTACAAATACTTGCAGTTTTGGTCTGAGGTATATGTCTCTTAACAGGCTTGAAAAAGTGGTTGATAGATGGCTGTTCTTTGCTCATCTAAAAAAAAAATCAAAAGAATATTTCACAATCGCTTATTTTATTACACTGATTACGCTCAGTCAGTAATTAAGCCAAACAGGCTGACTTCTGTCAAACCTTAGTAAGAAAAATAAAGATACCACCTTGAGCCTACACTGATTGTTATGACTGGTGCACATGGCTATTCAGGTCCAATTTTACAATGTAACTAATTGTTCACACAAAAACTCAAACAATGGAGCAAATATAACCTAAATGATATTGTTCATGTTTCAAGGTGGTATTTCAATTGAAAATCACAAGAGAATTTGCCTTGGGGTGCATTTTCCTGAGGGGGGGGGTCAGTAGCTCCTGATTTGGGAAAAACCTACGCCAAATATAAGTTGTCTGTCTGTGGATCTGTGGATCAGGTGACGTCATGTTTCTGTGTCGGCTGACGTCATGAAATTAGTTGTCAGGTGACGTCATGTTTCTGTGTCGGCTGACGTCATGAAATTAGTTGTCGTCATTTTTGCTTTGACGGTGACGTCATTCAAGTTATATAAGACATATGTTCACGTAGAAATCTATTAATGTTTAAGTTTACAATGACTGATGAAGATGCTCAAAGAGTCTATGCCAAAAAACTTGCTGCTGATAGTTCCTCGGCACGCTTTCTTTTCTGACTTTCTCTATCAGCAGCAAGTATTTTGGCATAGACTCTTTGAGCATCTTCATCAGTCATTGTAAACTTAAACATTAATAGATTTCTGCGTGAACATATGTCTTATATAACTTGAATGACGTCACCGTCAAAGCAAAAATGACGGCAACTAATTTCATGACTTAATTTCGGAACTTAATTTCTGTGTTGACTGACGTCATGAAATTAGTTGTCGTCATTTTTGTTATGACGATGCTTAGTATATTGTAAAACACATTAATTTGGTTAATAATATACCATTTAAAACACCAAAATGAACATGCTGGAGTAGTCACTCGGTGAGAGAGGGTGTCAGAACGGAGAATGAAGGTCCCAGGTTCAAATCCTGGTTAGGCTAAAAAAGGTAAAAATCTAAAAAGTAAAAAAAAAACTGAAAAAACTAAAAAAGGCAAAAACTACAAAAAAACTAAAAACTAATAAAAAAAAAATTAAGAAAAAAAATAAAAAAAAATAAAAAAGATAAAAACTAAAAAAAAGTAAAAAGAAAAAACGAAAAAAACTAAAAAAGCTAAAAAAAAGGTAAAAACCAATAAAAAACTGAAAAGAAAAAAAGGAATAAAACTAAAAAAAATTTTCATCTAAAAAACTAAAAAAAAACTAAAAAAGGTAAAAACTGAAAGAACTAAAAAGAAAAAAAAACTAAAAAAAGGAAAAAAACTGAAAAATAAAGGAGAAAAAGAAAACTAAAAAAATATAAATAAAAATAAAAAAACTAAAAAGATAAAAACTTCAAAAAAAACTAAAAAGAAAAAAGAAAAAAAACTAAAAAACCTAAAAAAAGGTCAAAACCAATAAAAAAAAACTAACAGGAAAAAAAGGGAAAAAATTAAAAATTTATTTCATTATATACCAATTCAAAAACGAATGTATACCGGGATGACGACCGGGACACAGGGAATATAAATGACACAACTACAACGGGGACGCCGGGGGGCACAGGGGGACATAAATGACGACCGGGACACCGGGACACAAGGAATATAAATGACGCCCGGGACACTCAAAGAGAAATCAGAGACTGGGACACCGGGACACAAATGACGACCGGGACACAGGGAATATAAATGACGACCGGGACACAGGGACATAACTACAAAGGGGACGCCGGGGTGCACAGGGGGATATATAAATGACGATGGCGACTCAGGGAATGGTCGATTAGCAATCACCATCAACAAAGCTCAAGGGCAATCATTAGAATCATGAGGTATAGATCTGAATACAGATTGTTTTCCCATTGACCATTATATATTGCATGTTCAAGAGTCGGTAAACCTGACAATCTATTTATATGCACAGACAATGGAACAGCAAAGAATGTTGTATATTCGCAAGTTTTACGTAGTTAAAAACACATATATATATATATATATATATATATATATATATATATATATATATATATATATATATATATATATATATATATATATATATATATATATATATATATATATATATATATATATCTATATATATAAAAATAAGTTGTCTGTGGATGGATGGATGGATGGATGTGTGGATGGATGTGTCAGGTGACGTCACCTGAAAAAACTGGATTAGGTGACGTCAAAACTGAAAAAACTAAAAAAAGGCAAAAACTACAAAAAAAACTAAAAACTAATAAAAAAAATAAAAAAGCTAAAAAACTAAAAAAACTATAAAGGTAAAAACCAATAAAAAACTAAAAAAAAAACTGAAAAAACTAAAAAAAGGCAAAAACTACAAAAAAAAACTAAAAACTAATAAAAAAAGTAAAAAAGCTAAAAAACTAAAAAAACTAAAAAAACTAAAAAAAGGTAAAAAACTAAAAAAAATAAAAAATAAAAAAAAACTAAAAAAAAGGAAAAAACTGAAAAATAAGCTAAAATAAAGGTAAAAACCAATAAAAAACTAAAAAAAAAAGGAAAAAACTAATAAATGACGACACTCAAAGAGAAAGCGACCAGGACAAAAAACTAAAAAAAAAGGCAAAAACTACAAAAAAACTAAAAACTAATAAAAAAAATAAAAAAGCTAAAAAACTAAAAAAACTAAAAAAAGGTAAAAAACTAAAAAAACTAAAAACTAAAAAAAAACTAAAAAAGGTAAAAACTAAAAGAACTAAAAAAGAAAAAAATAAATGACGACACTCAAAGAGAAAGCGACCAGGACAAAAGGAATGTTCGATTAGCAATCAACAAAGCACCGGGACACAGGGAGTATAAATGACGACCAGGACACAAGTAAAAAAAAAAATTAACAAAACTAAAAAGAAGGTAAAAACTACAAAAAAACTAAAAAGAAAAAAAAACTAAAAACTAATAAAAAAACTAAAAAATCTAAAAATCTAAATAAACTAAAAAAGAAAAAAAAAGGAAAAAAATAAAGGAGAAAAACAAAACTAAAAAACGAATGTATATACAGACCGGTACACCGGGATACAAATGACGACCGGGACACAGGGAATATAAATAACGACCGGGACACAGGGACACAACTACAACGGGGACACCGGGGGAAACAGGGGGATATAAATGACGACCGGGACAAAAAAACTAAAAAGAAATAAAAACTAAAAACTAATAAAAAAAACTAAAAAATCTAAAAATCTAAATAAGCTAAAAAAGAAAAAAAAAGGAAAAAAATAAAGGAGAAAAACAAAACTAAAAAACGAATGTATATACAGACCGGGACACCGGGATACAAATGATGACCGGGACCCGGGACACAGGGAATATAAATGACGACCGGGACACAGGGACACAACTACAACGGGGACACCGGGGGAAACAGGGGGATAACCTGACAATCTATTTATATGCAAAGACAATGGGACAGCAAAGAATGTTGTATATTCGCAAGTTTTACGTAGTTAAAACCATATATATATATATATATCTATATTCACAGGTGGGACATAGGGACACAACTACAATGGCGCGTAACTATTATGGCGCGTAACGACTTACGCGCGCGGGGGGGCTTGGGGGGGGCGCGAAGCGCCCCCACCAACTAGGTGTTGGGGTGGCGCGAAGCGCCACCCCAACAGCTAGTATATATATATATATCTATCTATATTCACAGGTGGGACATAGGGACACAACTACAATGGCGCGTAACTAATATGGCGCGTAACGACTTACGCGCGCGGGGGGGCTTGGGGGGGGGCGTGAAGCGCCCCCACCAACTAGGTGTTGGGGTGGCGCGAAGCGCCACCCCAACAGCTAGTATATATATATAAATAAGTTGTCTCTCTGTGTGTCTGTCAGATGACGTCATGTTTCTGTGTCGACTGACGTCATGAAGTTAGTTGTCGTCATTTTGCTATGACGGTGACGTCATTAAAGATATTTAATACATATATGTTCACGTAGAAATCTGTTAATGTTTAAGTTTAAAATGACTGATGAACTTACAATGGCAAAAGCCGATGAAGATGCTCAAAGAGTCTATGCCAAAAAACTTGCTGCTGATAGAGAAAGTCAGAAAAGAAAGCGTGCCGAGGAATCAAAAGAACAGCAAGGAAACAGGCTTGAGGCTAAAGAACGCAAAACCGTGCAGTTAGATGAAGATCCACCTGGACAGCGAGAGTCAAAACATATCAAAACTGAAAATGATAGCGATGATGATTGGGTTTGGGATTTTGACTTGGATAAGGTCATCAATGCCTACCAGATTTTAGTTAAAAAAACAAAGGTTCGGCGATATGTATTTCATAGTGAAGCTGAAAAATAAAGAAGAAAAAGAAAACTGAAAACCCTGAATCCACCGGATACAAAATTAACAGCTTTTTTTTCGCTTTGCAAAAATGATTCTTTTGCAAAAAAACTGCTGTATACTGAAGTGCCTTCGTATTACACGTGGAATACTAAAAATAAAGTATTTGAACGTCGAAAACAGGGTAAGTCAGTCGACGGCCAACCTACCATCTTCAAAGATACCACGATAGGAAGACTCTACACCGTTCACCCCAATCAACATGAATGCTTCTTTCTACGCCTGCTTTTGGTGAATGTACCCGGTCCGACATCCTTTGAGTATTTGAGAACTGTAAACGATACTATACATGACACTTACCGTAGTGCATGCCAAGCTCTGAATTTATTGGAGAATGACCAACACTGGGATAACTGCATCAATGACGCGTGCGAAACGTCAACCCCAAGTCAAATTCGTGCATTGTTTGGCATCATTTTAACAACTTGCTCTCCATCAGCTCCTACAGAGTTATGGGAAAAATATAAGTCAAAAATGTCCGAAGATATACTCCATCGAAAACAGTTAGAGACGTCAGATATGACTTTTGATTTTACATCAGAAATTTATAACTACACTTTAGTTATTATAGAAGATTTGTGCGTACGTATGGCAAACAAACCTCTTCAGGATTTGGGAATGTCTTCACCTAACCGTATCGCTGCTGTTTCGAAATGTGTAGAATTGGATCGTGAACAAAGTTACAGTACAAGTGATCTATTGTCGTATGTACAAAATAACATTTCCAAGTTAACGTCGGAACAAAAAGACATTTATGATACGATAATGCATTGTGTCGATAACAACGTTGGAGAAATTTTCTTTTTGGATGCGCCAGGAGGTTATTGCTTGCGGGAGATTTCAGGCAAACATTACCTATAATACCTAGATCAACTCCTGCAGACGAAATGAATGCTTGGCTGAAAAATTCTAATTTATGGGCACACGTAAAAATATTAAAATTAACCACAAATATGCGTGTCCGATTGCAAAACGATGACTCTGGTCAAACATTTTCAGATCAATTGGTGGCAATTGGAAACGGAAAGCTCCCAGTAGACTCAATTTCAGGACGTATACAACTTCCTGCTGATTTCTATAATTTAGTGACGTCCAAAAATGAATTGATTGAAAAAGTATTTTCGAATATTCTAAAAAATTATAAAAATAATAAATGGCTAAGTGAAAGAGCGATTCTCGCACCCAAAAATATAGACGTCCACGAAATCAACAATATTGTTTTGACCAAGATTCGAGACCAGGCAGTCCTTTACAAGTCAGTCGACACAGTTTTGGAACCAAATGAAGCGGTTAATTATCCATCTGAATTTTTAAATTCCATAGATCTGTCAGGGTTTCCACCACACGTGCTACAACTAAAAATAGGCGTACCAATAATACTTTTAAGAAATATCAACCCACCAAAGCTTTGCCATGGCACGCGACTTGCCGTAAAAAAAACAATGGAAAACCTAATAGAGGCCACAATCTTGACAGGGCCTTTCGAGGGTGAGGCTGTTCTTATTCCTCGCATTCCCATGATTCCAACGGATCTGCCTTTTCAATTTAAAAAATTGCAATTCCCAATTCGATTAGCATTTGCAATCACCATTAACAAAGCTCAAGGTCAATCATTAGAAAAATGTGGTATAGATCTTAATACTGATTGTTTTTCCCATGGACAATTGTACGTTGCATGTTCGAGGGTCGGTAAACCTGACAATCTATTTATATGCAGCGACAATTGGACAGCGAAGAATGTTGTATATTCGCAAGTTTTACGCAGTTAATTTGTATTGTATCTATCTATCTATCTATCTATATAAAAACGAGTTGTGTGTATGCATGTTTGTTTGTTTGTAAAAAGAGCGTTTGCATATGACGTCATTATTAGTACATACGGCTTCGTATATGCACAGACAATGGGAAAGCCAAGAATGTTGTATATTCGCAATTTTTACGTAGTTTAACTCCTGCAGACGAAATGAATGCTTGCCTGAAAAATTCTAATTTATGGGCACACGTAAAAATATTAAAATTAACTACAAATATGCGTGTCCGATTGCAAAACGATGACTCTGGTCAAACATTTTCAGATCAATTGCTGGCAATTGGAAACGGAAAGCTCCCAGTAGTGGGAAAGCCAAGAATGTTGTATATTCGCAATTCTTACGTAGTTTGAAACACATATATAAATCTATCTATATTCACAGGTGGGACACAGGGACACAACTACAATGGCGCGTAACTAATATGGCGCGTAACGACTTACGCGCGCGGGGGGGCCTGGGGGGGCGCGAAGCGCCCCACC
Organism: Artemia franciscana; assembly: GCF_032884065.1. Lineage (NCBI taxonomy): Eukaryota > Metazoa > Arthropoda > Branchiopoda > Anostraca > Artemiidae > Artemia > Artemia franciscana. The sequence continues at coordinate 2,883,675 of NC_088865.1, forward strand.
AACTAGGTGTTGGGGTGGCGCGAAGTGCCACCCAACAGCTAGTATATATATATATATATATATATATATATATATATATATATATATATATATATATATATATATATATATATATATTGAATTGCAACAAGACTCGAAGGAACCTGACCATTTGTTTCACATTCTTAGATAGAACTGCCTCCAAGGATCGTTTTAAATTGTAATTTGCCTTCGACCCCTTTCGATGAACTGTGAGAGTCTTCAACGGATTTTCTATTTTATGGCGTATGTCTCCTTCTTTCTTGACCAAGGAAGGAAGTTTGTGGTATAGGATGAGAACATCAAGGACTTAGGGAATATAAATGGTTTACAATGCGTTTTGCATAAGAAGAAGGGAGTGAGGAAGATTTCTTGTTGCGGAGATAAATAGAAAAAATCTAAATCTGTAAAATGCTAGTCTTGTTTTGCATGAAGTTGTCATGTTGACATCGAAATCAAATTCCACTAGAAGTAATTGTGTGATGAATTTGGATCAAACAGTTTGTGGTAATGAACTGTAAGTAAGGTGCAATATGGCTCAATAATAATCGAAACTCTACGAAACAATCTTTATTATAACATACATCAAAAGAATTAATCTTGAGGGTTAATAGTGGAGAAAAGATTTAAGTAGATCAGCTATTTTAGTTTTCTAGCTCCCTCTCTTACCTCTCCACCAAATCAAATTCGAAGTGTAATTGCCCACCTCCAGTCACTCTTCGAAAGTTTCATCATGCTTCTAACTATTTCGGAGATACTGCAGATGAGCTATTTTAATAACCAAGCACCAGAGCGTCTTTCAGTTTACCTTGCTATTAAAATTTTAATTAGTTTGAGTTTTCTTAGTAGCTTGTAATAAAAAAAAAAAGGAATCAGAGACAAAGTCCGGTGTATTATCCAGAAATTTCTTCCTAGAAAATTCTAACCAAATATAAAATTAAAGTGGAGTTGTGACAAAGAGTCAAACTTCAGCGTAAAGAGCGGGGCACTGCGGAGGGGACAACCCGTTTCATATAATGAATAACTTCTGTTTGTTTTAAGTTTTAATGTCGCTCTTTACTTGCATAAAAAAAACTTGTTTTTGTATTTAATATCATGAAAAGTCGGTGCATTTTCACTTTTCAAGGGCTTAAACTTCATTTGTGGACTTATGTAACTCATTGTTGAAAATCAAACTAAAATTTACAAAGAGGAAGGACTTATTATAGGCCAAAATAGGATAAGCTTTGAAACTTAATTTTCTGATTTATTTTTTTTTCTATAAATGGGAATCCCCTACGTCCAAGATAGGAGCACCCATTTCCGGGGCTTGTATCTATACTACCACTGAAGAGGAGCTCTTATTTATATAGAGGCGCTGGGGATGGGTTCTTAGATCTGTTTAACACCTGTCAGAAATACCGTTAGTGACACGCTAATATATAAGTAGACAAGGTGGATGGGGGAAAACGTACTCCCCGTGGGCTCCGTCTATGCCACAGCTCTGTCTTAATGAAACTCGTATACTACTGTCATCCTAATATTAAAAATCTTTGGATCAAGGACATTACTTTAGGGGGGGGGGGGCAAACTTTATCCATCCTAGATTTTCTATCACCTCCCGTATATTTTGAATTTTCTTGGAGTATTTGTCTTGAAAAATCCCTTTTTTCTTGTTTGATTAAAAAATAACAACAGAATTGCTCTCTTATATTTTCAAAATACATTAACACCCTTGCATATTTTTGCGAATCAACACCCCTATAATTGATCATACTGCATTGTTTTTGCGCTTTGAATGAAGGACCTTATGCTTAAACAATAAGACGTGAAAGACAAATGAGCATTTAATATACATCCTTTAACTTTTCACTTGTGAGGAGTAGTACTCCTGGAGTACTTCACAACGAAAGCAGTACATCCTTTGGCCCAAAAAAAGAGTCTGGTTCAACTGGATAGGCTTCCGTCTTCGGGGCGTGAGTTCTTTGCAATTTATACCTCATTGCGAAACTCAAAGTTAAAAAATCAAGTTTACAGTGAAATTGCTTGTGAAGTTTCTAACCACTATGAGACACTTTAATCAAAGAGTTCGTGGTAAACGAACTGTAAGTAAGGAGCGACGCGGCTCAATAGCCAAAACTCTACAAAAACCGAAAGCTGTTCGATGTCATTTGTCATCTTTTGTAATTTTGCGTGCGTCATAGATATCAAAAATGATTGCCAATATAAGCCCTTAGCAAATAAATGGCATAACTTTTGCTTGTTACATAACTCGCATGATTTTTTTTTCTGCTATAAAGTCCATTCCCCTTCCCTGTATATCTTTCACAGACCCAAAAAATAAATAAACTCATTCCAAAAGGCCAAAATAGACTCATTTTGCATCCCAGGATAGTCAAGGAATTCAGGCATGATCTCCTTCCATTCTTCCAGTGCCGACGCTAAAATAACATTTCTTCATTTTATGGTAAAAATTAGGGATTTTGATTGATTAAGCAATTCTGGCATGAACTCAATTTCTTCTTCTCGTTCATCCTTTACAGACCCACGCATGTTTAAATAACATAATTTTTCATTCGACTGTAATTTTCCTTCATATTCTAACAACAGTTTTTACTGTGCTACGTTTTCTTTGCAATTTAATTCTATTTTTGCTGTTTCTTGTTCCTTGCCTTTTTTCTTTAGCTGCTCAAGGTCATTGTTCTTCTTGTGTAATTTTACATGCCTTGTAAATACTGATACTACTCCGGAAGAGGGGGAATAATATATAATCTATGCTCTCGAAATGTACATAAATATCATTTAACTCACATATTTTTTTTTTCCAAATTATGACTCTAAACAAATTTTCTCAAACTCGTGACTTATCTAGATTGTTTTTCAAGGCCAGAAAATCCCAGGGTTCTAACTGAAAAAAAAGTAAAGGAACCATTTTCAAGAAAAAAATATATACATATACAAATATATAGACAGTTGCTCCTTTAAAAAGAGTACATAGATATACTGCTGAACAAGACGACTTTCCCGGCCTGATTATAGGAGACAATGACATAGAAGAAGCTAGGCTTGATATGCTATTCTACACAAGAGCTGGCCTTTTTTTAGCCTGCAATTTATGAAAAAATGAACAATATAAACAGATATTGAGCTCGTCAGGCCGTCTACTATCTTTTCCAGCAGTTCCTTTCCAAGCAGAGAAGTACAGAAGAACTTGCTCAGCTCCAGATGAACTCTTTCCCCATTGATGTCCTTCTTATCAAGACAGAGAGTGACCAAAATGCATCACTAGCTGCGGATGAAGAAGACAGATTGTTTTTAGTCTATTGACACGACTAGGCTGTAGAAGAACTCTTCTAGTCAAATTGCTAACAATATATGCACTGCCCGTGCAGCACCAAAGTTGTCGGGACATATGAGGAGACAGTTCCAGTCTTTTTGAGTAAGAGACAAAGATCAGGAAAAAACAATTCCAAAAAACGATCTACTAGAATTTTAGACTGACTGCTTATACATTTACCCTGAGTTAAGTGAAATTGCGAACATGCATCTCACAGTGCCTGAAAAAAACAACAGATACATCAGTTAAAACAGTTGTTTTTTATTAAAAACTCGCCGTTTCTGTTTTTCAGTTAAAAAAAAGAAACAGAGTTACGTTTTTCTTCTCGGTTTCTTTTTTTTCCTGTTTCTGTTCTGTTTTTTACTGTTTCTGTTTTAGCCGAAAACAGAAACGGTGCCTACTTCTAAGCGGAAGTAAGAATTATAATTTATCGCGTGCATTAAAAAGTGGCAAAAGTTGAGTTTAAAACAAATAATAGTGCTCTTAAAAGACAAGCGACAGCAAAAATTAGAAGGAGCCCAAAGGAAAGTAACGAAGAAAGATATATTACGCTAGAAATGTAACATTATCACAATCTTTGACACCAATTAAATGTGGTACAAAACTCACAACAAACCTACAAAGATGCCAAAAATAACACAACTGTTTATTATAATTCACTGGGATCCTTCAGATTTCTATGTGTTCCCTGGGGAGCCCAACATTTCATCGAGGAAAGGATAGCAAACAAAGCTGAATCATTCGGAGGTTGCTACTTAAAATGAGAATCAATATATACACGCTTACCACAGGCTGAGTACCGGGGCTCGGCCTCGAAATCGGATGGAAGTTTTTTTTTTCTTAACTGGCAAATTGACGTTTCTGGCCACAAAAACGATCGAAATATGTCACAACATTAAGAAATAATTCGCATCTTTCCTAAGGCAGATATATCGAGCCTGTGGCGACATCATGACATCAAGAAAAGGCTCAAATTGTCTCCGGTTAGAATATAAATATCAATGAGATCCATATATAGAAGCCTGCCGCGTACCAGGTACTGGGACCCGGCGGCAAAGCCACCGGGTCCCAGCACCTACATTAATTTAAAAGGTAAATTAATTTAAAAAGGTAAACTACATTAATTTAAAACTACATTAATTTAAAAGGTACTACATTAATTTAAAACTACATTAATTTAAAAGGTGAAATTTTGATGAAGAAAGATGTATACCTCATAAGTTTCAATTCAATGATTTATATTCAATTCTATTAGCCCGTCTAGTTTTTTAGACTGAAATCAGAAAATTTTCAGTAGCTCTTCTGCTGCTCCAAGCATTGAAATCTGAAAATTTCATATTATATAAACTACCCCTTCCCCCGTATATTTTGGGAGACCTTTCATTTTTTGGTGGTGTATTTTCATTGAAAATAACCCCAATTCCTGCCTCAGTAGCATCCTCTGTCCACTTATCAAAGCACTACATTTTGGGCCAGTCTATATCTTAAGCCATAACCTTGGGGGAAGTTCGGGACTGTCTCTTAGCAAGTGAAAAACTTCGAGACTTCAATAAAGTAGCATTAAAAACCTTTCTTAAGTTTCAGGAGACCTATATTAATACCTTGATAAATTTATTCGAAGCCATAACCTTGGGGGAAATTCGGGACTGTCTCTAAGCAAGTGAAGAACTTGCTTAGTTCTTCTAAGTTCTTTTATAGTCGTTTTTGTTTATTTTTCACGCTCCAGCAGGTGAACCAACGATCAATTTTAGTTACAACATGGCTTAAACGCTCTTCTCTTGAAAATAATATAAAAAAGACAAATTTTATCCATTTGAATCTAATAGAAAAAGCTGTTGATGTATTTTGAAAGCCTATTTAAATAATTAAGTAAATTTAAAAAATATAACACTAGCCTCATTTCAATATTTTTCAAATGGCAAGGAACTGAATTATATTGATAGTTTAAACTTCTTAATAGATCACTCATATAATATACAAGGTCAGTAGAGTTATTACAAAATTAATCCAGATCAAGATTGTCTAATGGTGCAACGATTTTTGTCGGCTCTGCTGGCTTGACTTCATCCTCTTTTTCCGAAGAAGACGAACCCGAAGCTGAATCTGCCTCTTTCTTAACTGGAACGAATAAAATATGGGCTCTAGAACCTGCTGGATCTTTACCAGATTCATTATTCTCCTCATCATCAATGTCAAGCGTATCTGCATTGTTCTTATTCGTCAGAAATTCAACGCCATCTTTATTGACTAGCTTCTTTTTACAATTCTTGTAGGCTGGAACTTTGTTACCTTGGAATTTAACAGTTTTCTCGTTGGTGCTACAGAACTTGCAGTTATCTTTCTTTGAAGGTTCTCCGATAGCAGAGCCCTTTGGAATGACGTTGACTTCAAGTTTTTTCAACATTAAAGTGACTGTTTCACCTTTCCCCTCCACCCCTTTAGATGGCTGGGATATAATAGTCATTTCATCATTGATTTTCCCCGGTTTTCCTTCAGATTTTTTAGCTTCTTTTTGAGCTTCAGCACTTTTATCTACACGCAAAACATTATTACCATAAGGTGAGTAGGTGTGGGTTTCAAATTGTTTATGCGTACTAAAAGTGGTTGTGCACGTTGAGCAGGTGTAAGACAAATGAGCTGGCTTCAATTCTGTGTTGTGACATGAGCCACGTGAGTTAGAAGTCCACTTTGATAAACAATACCACAAACTGGGCAACGGCCAGCATGGTGGCCTCTGTTAGCCGCTTCTTGCATTGACGAAATCACAAGACCCTGACCACCTAACAATTGGCGTTGCAAGCGCTGATCAGGGAAAAAGTGGCATTGACATTTTGGACAGTCCATCATCTTCGGATAAACTTTTAATGTGTGTATCCACTGCATGTGATAGAAAAGCTGCTCGAGATCCTAAAATACAAAATAGAGCCATTACATACTGAGGATTTCAACTTTTGTCTCAAATTGTGTCTTAAAAGAGTAATTTTATGCTGTTTTATTAGGTCAGGTAAAAACCGTTAATACTTAGATGAAGTCATATTATGCTTCCAACTCTATCCAACTTAGAACAGTTTTAATGTTAGGAAAACTATCCAACTTTTTTGCATGAGTTTCTTTTAACCTAACAATGGCTTAGAACATTGTTGTTTGTTCGGAACCAACAACTGAGATGTTATAATAGAATAAATGAAAATAAAAACTTTTAAATTCAACTTCAAATTTCACCAAAGCCATTTAAAACTCAATCTGATGACACAAAAATAACAATGGGCTCATCAGCACAACAACTCATAAAATACAGTTTAAATTTACGAGGAAAAATACGCCAAAGAGTTTCTGAGTCCTGAGCATCGACTCATTTTAAAGACTTAATTTTACCATTTCTTCTTGTAACTATAGATTGCGGTTTCTTCAAAAGTTTTCTATTCTTTCATTCTAAGCTCTCTTACAACACAAAGTATAAAAACAACGTAATATAAATTGTGGACTTCACGGAGAGGGGTGGGGTAAACACATTGCGTAAAATCAAAAGGCTGTAAGATTCCTAGTAAGAAAATACTTTTGGCACTCATCTTAGGCAGAGGCTCTGCTATTATCAATAGAATATATGCCCCAGCCTCTTTCCCCTAGAACGTTTCAAATATTTTCCATATCTTAATCAATATCTTGCCTATTTTTAAATGATCTACTCACCTTATACGAAGGAGAAAAAAATGTAATTTAATCACAAGATTCAGAAGTACAATTGTGTAGATGACAATGAAGGAAAAATTTGAGAATAACTGAAGCTTAGTAGATTTTCTTAGTAAATTTTCCAGCTGAATTTTCAGCTGTAGAATGTATTTTTGGAATACAGGGGGAAGAGGGTTAATTATTTTTTCAATTATTCTAATAAAAATTCCAAAAGAAGGGATTATCAATAAAAATACTACAAAGATATTTTTTTTTTAATCTAGGGAAGGTGTAAAAAAATATGAGGGACACATGTCCCGCTCTCTAATTGACACCACTTCGTCCAATAATGAGTTGCAATCATTGAATTTTGTCCCAAAGCGCTTATTACAAGTTATTAAGATATCTTTTTGTACATATAAGATTTACTGTTCCCTGTGAAAGATATGATTTAGTCACAAGCCAACAGAAGTAACTTGCACTAAAATAACATGATGCTTGCATCATTGAATTCATTAGTTTCAGGACTATCCATTCAACAGGCCAAAATTACGATACCACTTTTGAACTTAAAAAGGTTTTAAAATTCCTTAAAGATCAGAAAAATATCACTTTTTCCGAGTATTTTCAACAAATTTTTCATTGTGTCTTCAATCTAAACTTAAATAAAAAATAAGATTTTTAACTGAAAGTAAAGAGCGACATTAAAACTTAAAACGAACAGAAATTACTCCGTATATGAAAGGGGCTGTTCCTTCCTCGACAACCCACTCTTTACGCTAAAGTTTGACTCTTTCTCTCAACTCTACTTTTTAAAAAAAGCTAAAAACTGCAGCCCCTTTCATTAACAGAGTAATTTCTGTTCGTTTCAAGTTTTAATGTCGCTCCTTACTTTCAGTTAAAAAAAACTTTTTTTATTGAATTCGTAGATAGGAGCTTGAAACTTCTACAGTTCGGTTCTCTGATACGCTGAATGCGATGGTGTGATTTTCGTTAAGATCCTTTTAGGGGGTATTTCCCCCTATTTTCCAAAACAAGGCAAATTTTCTCAGGCTCGTAACTTTTGATGAATAAGAATAAATTAAAAAAAACTTATATATTCAAAATCAGCATAAATACCCAATTCTTTTGATGTATCTATTAGCATCAAAATTTCGTTTTTCGTTTTTGAGAGTTTCGTTTACTATTGAGCCGAGTTGCTCCTTACTACAGTTCGTTATCACGAACTGTTTGAAATGTGGAACTTGGTATTTTTTTTTTGCCAAAAGACAGATCACGGGTGCGTGTTTTTTTGTTTGTTTGTTTGTTTTGTTTTTCCTTTCCAGGGGTGATCCTAACGGCCAAGTGGTCCTAGAATGTTGCGAGAGGGCTCACCCTAAACGTTCTAGTGCCCTTTTTAAGTCACCAAACAATTGGAGGGCACCTAGGCCCCCTACCACGCTCACTTTCCCAAAGTCAACCGATCAAAGTTTTGAGATAGCCATTTTGTTCAACATAGTCGAAAAACATAATAACTATGTCTTTGGGACTGACTTACTCCCCCATAGTCCCCGGGGGAGGGGCTACAAGCTATAAACTTTGACCAGCGTTTACATACAGTAATGGTTATTTAGAAGTGTACAGACATTTTCAGGGTGATTTTTTGGTTGGGAAGGGGTGGGGTCGGGTAGATAGGCTACGGAGGATCTTCCTTTGGATGAATTTTTAATGGGAGAAGAGAAATTTCATGAAGAGGGCGCAGGGATTTCTAGTACTATTTAAAAAAAAAACAATGAAAAAATAAATATGAAAAAGTTTGTTCCAGTGAAGTAAGGACAGGTATTAAAACTTAAAACAAACAGAGATTATTACGCATATGGAGGTTTCATCAGTTCCTAAATACCTCGCTCTTTATTTTTAAGTATTTTTAGTAATTTCAACTGTTTATTCTACAGCCTTTGTGATTCAGGGGTCATTCTTAAAGAATTGGGACAAAATTAAAGCTTTAGTGTAAAGAGCGAAGTATTAACGAAGGGGCAAATCCCCTCATATACATAATAAGAATATGATAATATATAAGTTCTTTACGTAAGTTAATTTGTGAGTTACGAATATTTTTTAGGAATAAAAACGTTCGTTAAAAATTAAAAATTCTAGCTGCCTTTTTAAGTAACCAAAAATTGGAGGGCAACTAAGCCTCCTCCCCCACCCTTTTTCTCAAAATTGGAGCTAAGAGAAAGCCATTTAGCAAAAATAAAATTAATCCACAAAATTTTGTCTTAATTATACATTTGCGGAGAACCAAAATAAAATATGCATTAATTCAAAAACGTTCAGAAATTAAATAATAAAAAATAAGTTTTTAACAGAAAGTAAGGAGCAATATTAAAACTTAAAACGAACAGAAATTACTCCGTGCATGAAAGGGGCTGTTCCCTCTGAACAGTTCGTTACTGTTTACCACTGTTTACCACGAACTGTTTGAAAAGTTACAACACATTTCAAAAATAAAATTCGACACATGGGCTAAGTCGTATTTCTTTTCCCAGGGGTGATCGTATCGACCAAGTTGTCCTAAAATGTCGCGAGAGGGCTCATTCTAAAAAAATTAAAAGTTCTAGTGCACTTTTTAAGCGACCCAAAAATTGGAAGCCCCCCAGGCCCCCTCTCACGCTCATTTTTTTCACAAATTCACCAGATCAAAATTTTGAGATACCCATTTTGTTTAACGTAGTCATAACAATGTCTTTGGGGACGACTTAATTTTCCACAGTCCCTAGGGGTGGTGCGGCAAGTTACAAATTTTAACCGTTATTTACATATATTAATGTTTATTGGGAAGTGTACAGATATTTTCAGGGGGACTTTTTAGCGTTGGGGGCGGGTTTCGGGTACAGGGTTACGTTGGAGGATCTTTCCATGAAGGGCTTTATCATAAAGGAAGAGAATTTCCATTCAGGTGGTGCGGGATTTTTTAGTATTATTTTAAAAAAACAATGAGAAAATGAAAAAAAAAGTTTTTTCAACTGGAAGTAAGGAGCAGCATTAAAACTTCAAACGAATAGATATTACTGCGTAATATAAGGGCATTCGTCTCCTCCTCAATACCCTGTTCTTTACGCTAAATTAATTTTACTAATTTCAACTATTTATTCTACGGGCTTTGTGATTCAGGGGTCGCTCTTAAATAATTGGGAGAAAATTCAACTTTAGTCTAAAGAGCAAGGCATTGACGATGAGACAAAACCCTTCATATATGTGACAAAAATATACACATATGGAACTTGGTTACGTAAGTTTATTCGTAAGTTACGTATATTTGTTACTAATAAAACGTTTGTAAAAGAGATAAAAGGTTCTAGATGCATTTTTAAGTAGCCAAAAATTGGTGGGCAACTAGGCCTCCTCCCTCACCCCTTTTTCTTATCAAAATCGTCCAATCACAATTACAAGAAAGCCATGTAGCAAAAAAAAACATGCAAATTTTGTTTTAAATATTCATGTGCGGTGAGCCAAAATCAAAACAAACATTAATTCAAAAACGCTTAGAAATTAAACAAAAAAGCAAGTTTTTCAACTGAAAGTAAGGAGCAACATTAAAACTTAAAACGAACAGAAATATGAAATATGAAAGGGACTGTATATGAATCTATATATAAATATGAATAATGAAGAATAAATATGAATGTATATGAAAGGGGCTGTCCCCTCCTCAATGTAATGCTCTTTACGCTAACGTTTTACATTGTATAAAAAAATAGAACTGTGACAAAGAATCATACTTTAGCGTAGAGAGTGGGACATTGAGGAGGGGACAGCCCCTTTCATATACAAAATGATTTCAGTTCGCTTTAAGTTGTAATTAAATAAAAAAAACAAGTTTTTTTTAAATGAAAGTAAGGAGCGACATTAAAACTTAAAACGAACAGAAATTACTCCGTATATGAAAGGGGCTTTTCTTCCTCAACGCCTCCCTCTGTACGCTAAAGTTTGACTCTTTCTCTTAGCTCTACTTTTTAAAAAAGGAAAAAACTTTAGCGTAAAGAGCGGGGCGTTGAGGAAGAAAAGCCCCTTTCATATACGGAGTAATTTCTGTTCGTTTTAAGTTTTAATGTCGCTCCTTACTTTCATTTAAAAAAACTTGTTTTTTTTTTATTTAATTTCTGGACGTTTTTTAATTCATGCATGTTTTGATCTTGGCTCTCCGCACATAAAAAATTAAAACGAAATTTACATATTAAAATTTCTTTTTGGCTAAATGGCTTTCTCATAGTTTTAATCGGAAGATTTTGAGAAAAAAGGAGAGAGGGAGGAATCCTAGCTGCCCTCTAATTTTTTGATTACTTAAAAAGGCAACTAGAACTTTTAATTGTTTTACGAACATTTTCATTAGTAAAAAATATACGTAATTTACGAACTAACTTACGTAAAGAACTTCTATATTCGTATATTTTTATTGCGTATATGAGGGAGTTCACCCCTCGTCGATACCTCGCTCTTTACACTAAAGCTTAAATTTTGTCCCAATTCCTTAAGAATGACCCTTGAATCACAAAGGCCGTAGAATAAATAGTTGAAATTACTAAAAATAATTTCGCGTAAAGAGCGAGGTATTACAAGGAGGTAAACCCCTCATATGCGCAATAATTTCTCCTCGTTTTAAGTTTTAATGCTGCTCCTCACTTTCAGTAGAAAAAAACTTCTCATATTTATTTTTTCCTTGTTTTTTTAAATAATGCAATAAAATCCTGCGCCCCCTTCATTGAAAGTCTCTTCCCCCATGAGAAGTTTTTCCATGGAAAGATCCTCCCGCGTAACCCCTCACCTCAACTCTCCCTCCCAAACTAAAAAATCCCCCTGAAAACGTTCGTACACTTCCCAGTAACCATTACTATATGTAAACACAGGTCAAAGTTTTTAACTTACAACCCCTCCAAGGGAGACTGCGGGGTAGTAAGTCGTCCCCAAAGACATAGTTATTAGGTTTTTTGACTATGGTGAATAAAATGGCTATCTCAGAATTTTGATCCGGTGACTTTTGGGAAAAAATGAGCGTGGGAGGGGGCCTAGGTGCCCTCCAATTTTTTTGGTCACTTAAAAAGAACACTAAAACTTTTAATTTTCGTTAGAATGAGCCCTTCCGTGACATTCTAGGACGACTGGGTCGATACGATCACCCCTGAAAAAAAAAAAAAAAAAAAAAAAAAAAGCATCCGTGATTTGTCTTCTGGTAAAAAATGCGAAATTCCACATTTTTGTAGATAGGAGCTTGAAACTTCTACAATAAGGTTCTCTGATACGCTGAATCTGATGGTGTGATTTTCGTTAAGATTGTATGACTTTTAGGGGGTGTTTTCCCCTATTTTCTAAAATAGAGCAAATTTTCTCAGGCTCGTAACTTTTGATAGGTCAGACTAATCTTGATGAAAGTTATATATTTGAAATCAGCATTAAAATGCAATTTTTTGATGTAGCTATTGGTATCAAAATTCCATTTTTTAGAGTTTTGGTTACTATTGAGCCGGGTCGCTCCTTACTACAATTCGTTACCACGAACTGTTTGATATCACTCCGTACTTTCAGTTGATTTTTTTTTTTGTAATTAATAGAAGTGGAACTGATGATCAATCTTATATACCAGATGTAGGAGCAAAGTTGAGAAAGATGCACAGAAAATTTTCAGTTTTTGTGTTCTTATAGTTTATATTAAAGTAGTGGTTAGTTTTATTAAATCGTCTAATTAAGCTTTTTTTGAGGTTTTTTTCTTTCTGCATCTCAGAGCCGTTAAAAGAGGAGGAAAGGGCAACCGGGTCAGTAGTAGTGGGGGAATGCCAGGCTTGGGGTTTGCGCATTTTGATCATATTTCTTATATTTTGATTCTACTTTTTTGCTTATACTTGAGTCGGAAGGTTGGCGCTCCAATTGATTTATCCTTGGGTACCGCTAACCCTTGTAACGGTTCTGCTTCCTCTCTGTAACTCAATGACCGTCACATTTTGTTTTGTAACATAGCACGGGGTAAAATGAATAACTAGTTGTTATTATTTAATTGTATAATAATTATATCGTTAACTTTTCACGCTATTTAATTCATAAAGTCTGACATCCCTCTCTATCTGTAGTAAACTATTAGGACTGTCTGGCATACCCCAACCTTAAACAGGAATCAACTGGCTTTGTTTGAGCAATTAATTCTTGTAAATCTTCTTATTACATGCTTTGTTTTACTGACTGTTAACCAGCACATTGACCATTGGGATATAATTCCTGCTTTAAGGGACATTCAGTCCAAGGTTCAAATCCCGGATGAGTAAATTCTGTGTCAGAAATAGTTAGTTTTGCAAACTTGAAGGTTGACATTTTCTCTAAAATTTCCCATAAAACTTTTGACTGGTTTTAATTTTTTGACCACTATTCACTTGAGCTCAGTGTTTGCTAGCTTTTCGACCAAGAGTTTTTTGGTCACAACACCCTTTGATGCCTAGGTAACAAACCTGAAACCCATACCGTAATGTGTCCATTGACAATGAATGAACTATCGCAGATTTCGCAAGCAACAAAATGTTGTTCTGATGTAGTTGTATTCAGCTGACCTTGATACAGAACTGACAGCTACGCCATCTTTGGTAATCATAGCTACACCACCAGGGGAACCACTAGCCTTTGGAAGTGATGTAATTGACATTCTTGATGATTTTCCACCTTGCTTTTGCTTTAAAAAATCTAGGTTTACAATATTATTAAAACCGCTAAATAAACCTAGAATAACAGAAGCCAGAATAAACAAATATTAATCAATGCTAAAAAAAAATGTCTTAGAAATACCCTCTAAGAAAACAGTAAGAGCCTCTTGTACTCCTGAATTTCCTCTTAAGAGACGTGTTCCCTTTTTTTTATCATGAGTCGTTCAGAGGCCCGTGCGATCAAATTTGTTTGATTTTTTTTTTCACGTATTAACTTCAAAACAAGTTTATAGTCAAGAGAATAAATAAAAAAATGTGATATATAATATAATGTAATACCAATATGAAATATAATACCAAAAGAGAAAATTGCCATCAAGCAGTAACGCGAACAACAACAGGAACGAAACTTCGAGACAAAATAATAAAAATACATCACCAAAACTAGGCCTAATTTATAACCCTCAAATTCTACATTGTGTTTTAAATTCTTGAAATGGTTAATTGAGCGCATACAGTTTTACATTTTTTCATTTTTTCAATTATTGGTGTAGGCCTACTACTCTGCTAGAATGTTAAACATAATAAATAGATTGCGAAACAAAAAAAGAGCAGAAAGATTATACAAGCTATTAATACTAATAGGAGAAGTGTTTTGATAACTCTTCAGTTCGAAAAGGGAACACCATGGAAAAGCATAGGATACATTTTTAGTATCCTATTGTAAAGTGTGAGATGACTATTTTTTCGTAGTCAAAAGATTTAATAACTAAAATCTAATTTACTTTGTGCACTGTTTACACATAGTATTGGTTAATGGGAAGCAAGGCCGTATCCAGGGGAGATGATTAGGGGAGGGGCGGGGGTTGAACCCAGTCCCAAAAAAAAATGTTTATCTGACTCGTAAAAATGCACCAAAACAGATAAAAACAAATTTTTAGGCATTTTTGATGTTTTTGGTTAACCCATCCCCCCGACAAAGTAATTGTGTAAAATAACACTCCCCCCCCCAAAAAAAAATTCTGCTGCCTGGAAGCATACAAATGTTGTTCAGGGGGTATTTCGTATGTGAAAAAGGGGCATGTGAGAGGATATTTAGATGGAGGTGTTTGCCATGGAGAGGTTGATATCCCGATAATATTTTAAAAAATCAGAAATTCCAAAAAAGCTTTTTTTTTAAAGTAATGAGGAATATTAAAACTTAAATTTAACAGAAATTATTTCGTTTGTGATGGGGGTTGCACTCTCTTTAATGCGTTACTCTTTACACTGAAGTTTCTTTGGGAGCTATTAAAAGAGCTAACTAAGTGGCTTTTGTGATTCAGGAGTCATTCTTAAATAACTGAAACTAAAAATCAAACCTTAGCATAAAAAGCGTGATATTGAAGAGAGGGTAACCCTCCTCGTATACGTAATAATTTATGTCCGTTTTAATATTGATCTTTACTTTCACTTGAAAAAAACTTGTTTTTTATGTAATTGCACTAACTGCACTTTTGATTAATTGAAATAAAAGTTCTTTAATTGCTTAATGATCATTTCTTTTGGTATTCAGCACTATAGCGCTGCATAAGTAAAGACGGATGTGGGCACAATTTATTACTTATTATTATTATTATTATTTTTTTTTTTTTTTTTTGGTTTCAGACCAGGGCAATATGCAACGAATTAATTGTCGCGGAAACTTTAAAAAAGGCTTATTCAATTGGAAATGGAAAGGTCTTGTGCTTTT
Source organism: Artemia franciscana (assembly GCF_032884065.1). Taxonomy (NCBI): domain Eukaryota; kingdom Metazoa; phylum Arthropoda; class Branchiopoda; order Anostraca; family Artemiidae; genus Artemia; species Artemia franciscana. The sequence goes on from NC_088865.1 coordinate 2,899,072, forward strand.
TTTGATAATTGAAAGTGATTGAAGGGCAGCTATCCCCTTCCCTCCGACACCCACCATTTCCCGAAACACACGCAATCAAAATTTTGAGATAGCCATTTCGTTGTTACGTAATTGGAAAGTGCGGAAATTATGTATTTGAGGATGACAATTTCCCTATAGCCCTCAGGGCAAGGGTTGTAAGTTATGTCCTGGGGCAAATAAAGCTTATGTAGAAAGAGTGATCGTATAAATATCTGAGGGGGCTCATTGGATTGGTAATCACAAGCTCTAGCGTGTCTTTTTAAGATCAAGAGTGATCGTAGGGTGAGATGGCCATTTCATCAATTATTTTTCACCAATATTTCTCACTATATATGAAATATGAATACATTACGCGTTATATAGTATCTAAAAATATATGACATCTCAATATTTAAAAACGTTGACGGCAATCTTTAGCCTTTATACCTTGACTAATACAAGAAATACCTAGTCCTTCTATGTATGTCTCCTCCTTCCTTGACCAAAAAAGGAGAATATTGCAATGTCCACATGTTATAATTCCACAAAATAATCCTAATCTTGTCATTCTGAAGTGCAATTAGACCTGAAAGAATCTGCCCATTTTGTTAGTACTGTCACAAAATTTTTATGAAATTCCCCTTCGACCCCCGCTCCGTTGAAGTGCAAGAGACTTGATCCAGCCCAGCTTTTTCGTAAATGCTTCCTGTTTTCTTTTTCTTGGATCATTCCAAAACAGTTGCAATAAGCTTCTCGAATATGGTCTTTTTTATTCGAATAGCGTCTTATTCGAATATGGGCATATTTGAACCCCCTTTTGGTATCCAACCTCCTAAGAACCATCATTTCATCGAAGTAATTCGAAACTATACATCTACTGACTCTGCCTATTCGAAGTCTCTTCATTCCCTTTTTGCTATCCAAGATTTCAGGTAATATAATTGATTTAATTCAAAGAATAAAAAATTAAAAAATAAGGAACTCAATCATTGACACAACTTCTTGAAAGAACTTTGACTAATACAGAGGTAAAAAATAAACAAAATAATCACAAAATATCTTTGGAACACTAAAATATTTATTTGCACAATACGCACAAAAGTTCTGTACTTGCTTGATGATCATTTCTATTCGTATTCATTGGCAGCGTCATGGTATTGCCTAAGTAAAGAGCGATCTGGACACAATGTATTATTTATCATTATTATTTTTATTTTTTTCTAGGTCAGTGCACTTGGTATCGAAGGAGTTGTCGTGGAAACTTCAAAATGGCTTATTCAATAAATTGGAAATTCAAAGAGCTTGACAACACCCCTATAGCCCTCAGGGCAAGGGTTGTAAGTTATGCCCTGGGGGCATATAAGGCTTATATAGAAAATATGATCGTTTAAACTTCGGAGGGGATCATTGGATTGATAATCACGAGTTCTAGTGTCTTTTTTATGATCGAGAGTGATCAAAGGGTGGATACCCCTCCCACGCCCCATTTTTTCCAGAAATGCCTAAGATGGAAATTTTGAGATGGCCTTTTCATCAATTATTTCTCACTATATATTGCATATATTACGCGTTATATGGTATCTAAAAATATAGAACATCTCGATATTTAATTACATTGATGATATGAGAGTAGCCAGTTTTATGGTATGTCGGTAGATTTTGAGTTTTACTCTCTAAAACACTCTAAAACTCAAGAAAGCTTAGTAAAGAGCCAGTGTCAGATTTATGTGTCAAGCAGATGATAATAAAAACTAACAGTTTTATCAACCGTATCATTTATGATAGAATAAAAATAACATATTTATGTGTAAGCTAAATTTGTCATCATCTTTTCTCTATAATTACATAAAAAAACGAGTTTTTCCAACTGAAAGTAAGTAGAAACATTAAAACTTAAAATTAAAAGAAATTATGACGTAATTGAGGGGCTTCGCCCCCTCGTCAATACTTCGCTCTTTACGCTAAAGTTTGAATTTCGTTCCAATTCCTTAAAAATGACCCCTAAATTTCAAAGGTTGTTTAATTCGAATAAATAGCTCTTTAAAAAGTACTAAAAACTTTAGCGTTGAGAGTGAGGGATTGACGAGGGGGCGAACCCCTCATATACATAATAATTTTTTTTGTCTTAAGTTTTAATGTTTTAATGTTGCTTCTTACTTTCAGTTGAAAAAACTTGTTTTTTTATTTAATTTCTGATCGTTTTTTAAATAATGCTAGGAAACTTGGTGCCTCCTTCATGAAAAATTCTCTTCTTCCATGAAAAGTTCCTCCGTAAAAAGATACTCCCACATAACCCTCTCCTCAGATTTTGTGTTTTAATCCAAAGCACTTTGTATAGAAGGAACTGTCATAAAAACTTAAAAAAATGGCTCATTCGATTTTAAATTGAAAGGGCTAGTGCCCTTTTTTATAGTCAAAATTTATTGATGAGGCAAATTGCCCCCCGCCTGCCACCCATCACTTCCCCAAAGATTTTCGATCAAAACTTTGAGATGATCATTTTGTTCACCGCAGTTGAAAGGTCCGGAAATTATGTCTTGGGAATGACCACCCTTCACAGCACTCAGAGCAAAGTTTATAAGTTATGCCCTGGAGACTTCAGAGCTTTGTAGAAAGTTTGGTCGCATAAACTTTGAAGGGGGCTCACTTGATTGGTAATAAGAAGTTCTAGTGCCCTTTTTAAGAGTCAAAGTAATAGGAGGGCAACCCCCCACAAACAAACACACATCGTATTTTTCCAAAATGCATCTAATGAACATTTTGAGATAGTAATTTTATTCAAAGTTTTCCAAATATCATATAACAAGGCTTTTGGAGTTGAAACAATCCCCCAAATCCTGGGGGCTAGGGTTGTAAGTCATATTTGGAAGTATTTAAGGTTTTCATAAAAGGCATGCGTGTTTAACTTTAGAGGGGGCTCATTTGGTTGAAAATTAGAAGTTTTAGTTCTCTTTTAAGGATCAAAAGGAATGCAGGACAACTATACCCCCCTCCTAACCTCCCCTATTTTCACAAAACGCATCTGATTGCAATTGTTAACTTTTTTGTTCGAAATAGTCCAAAATACCTATAACAATGTCTATTGGGTTGACACAGCCCTCCAGTGCTTTGGGAATAGGGTTTTCAGATATGCCCAAGGGCATATAAAGCGCTATGGAATGGGTGGTTGCATAAACTTAAGCTGTGGGTCATTTGATTTAAAATTGAAAGTTATATTGCCGTGAGTCTATGTAAGAGTCTGGCGGTGAGTGATGTATGTTATGCCCCTGGGGAACTTGCGTTCAAATGGAAGGGATAGTTATATACACTTTGGAGGTAGCTCATTAGGTTGAAATTGGAATCTTTAGTTCGTTTTAAGAGTCAAAAGCAATAGATTTTAACAATACCTCCCCCAACTACCCGTATATATATATATATATATATATATATATATATATATATATATATATATATATATATATATATATATATATATATATATATATATGTTCGTGGACTTTAGTCGAATGTATATCAGGAAACTATGCGTTCCGCACTCCTTGGCATCGGCCAGAGCTCAAAAGCAGCAGCAGAATTTCATGAAAAAAATGCTGTATCATAGAATTTCATAGAAGATCCAACCCGGCACTGGCCAGCTTCAAGTATTCATTTTACACGAAGATACTGAGTGGGCAACCCCTTTTCAGCATATTGTTTCCATATATTTTACTATTTAATCTTATTTACCTAATTCTAACTCAGTTATATCAGTCTTTTAAACTTAAAATTCCTTCAGTCCATCGAATTTGTACTGGAGCTACAAGAATTGAAAAAAAATTGTTTTACGGGTTGACAGTTGCTTAGTCAAATATCGGTCAAATATAAATTGGATTTTGTTCAGCGCACTTCTTTGCATCGTGAATCAGAGTTGTGGACCCAACACCATCAGTTTGAAGTACTTTACCAAGGCTCAAACACATATGATGGCAGACGCTATCCATGGCTGCACATAATCGAAATCAGAATGGCTGCACAGAATATCTATGGCTGCTAAGAAATCAGGCTGCTGCAGATGATTTGAAGGATCTAGTAATCCTGATGCAAAATTGCAGGAAATACACTGGTGTAAAGGTTCTAGACATAACAGGTTTTTTCATTTGAAAAAATGGAAAGTCAACAAAAAAGGGCCGCGAAAAGGATTTATTCGTGCCGTATAGTCGTGCCGAATAGAATTGTCCAGACTAATTTTCAAAAAGGTTATAAAGACCTACTCTACAAGTACGATTTTGACGACACTTCACAGCGTTTTGAATTCCAGAATCAGAAATCCAAGCGCATGAATGATTCGCCAAAGAAAATCGGTGGTCAAAGGGGAATTTCAAAAGAAAAAAAAGGAATAATGAGACTGCTCTCACACTTTTCTGAAAATCAGAAAAAGAATTTTGGCTTGACCTACCACTGAATGAAAGGTCACCTGATCTAATCACGTGTTTTGATCGATGCCAAAGTGATGATATTTAAACAACAACCAAATAAGCTACTTTATCATTCATGTCTTCTTTTAGATTTGAGCAAAAGCAGCCTAAATAGAATTTTGTGCTTATCACAATGATTTTGTTTTTTGTTGTGGAATACGACGAGGCGTAAACTTGTTTTGTCATTATTTGAATAGCATCACTTTTCTGCTTCTTGTGCAAATAAATCTTTTAGTGTTCCAAAGATATTTTGTGATTATTTTGTTTATTTTTTTTACTTCTGCATTAGCCGAAGCTCCTTCAAGAAGTTGTGTCAATGATTGAGTTCCTTATTTTTTACTTTTTTATTCTTTGAATTAAAACAAATATATTAGTCAGTAGATTCTGAGATTCAAAGTATTTCGATGAACGATGGTTTTTAGGAAACTGTATACCGAAAGGAGGTTCATATACGCCCAGTCCAACCAATAAAATGAATAAAAATGACAATATTCGGGCAGTTTATTGCAATTGATTTTAAATAGTTATATTCCCCTAGATCCTCGATCTTCTCATCTTATACCGCAAACTTCCTTCCCACACAGGTTATCCTACTTCATCAATCCTCTGCTATATAAAAGACAAAACGTTACGTGATTAATTGTCAAGCTTGCCAGCCTTCCTTTTTTTTGCTTTTAAATTTGTTGTTGTTTATGTAAGAATATAATTGGCTTCCTAAGATACGTCTTAAAATTAACCTAATTAATTATAACATATTTTTATAACAAAGAGGTCCATAGCCTCTCTTATTCCCTGGAACTCCAAAGCTATTGTCAAAATAGTCTAATGGAAACTGATTATGGAACCTCTACCCAAATCCACTATTTTATTGAAAAAATTACCTAGATAACTCTACGAATAAAAAAACAAAAAAAAAACAGTGAAATAGATACGAAAAATGAAGACAGAACTAGGCAAAAGGAGAAAACACCAGACAAATCACTTTCCTGTATTTAAGCAATAAGTGTGACTTAGTTCCAATTTTTCAGCTTTTGTAATTCACACGTGTAAGCTAAACATTTGCTTTTGAACGTCCTAAGCAGCATCTTGATGTGCGTCATCAATAGTGCAACATAAATGTTTCAGCTTTAAAATTTCTGTAATCTGTGTTTTATACCCTTTTAAGTGCATTATTAATCCATGTATTGTTATAGTATAAATTAAATAAGATTTTGTAGCGTAGAATTGTAATTGAATATTTTTTTGAACTATTTTTTTTTTTAATTACTGAAATAAAACAGTTGATAAGTAGAGAAAGATTTTACCACAAATTTATTATATAGTGTTCTTCAGTCAAGAAATTTTAATGTATAAAGATGAAAATATAAATCAATAATTTTTGGAAAGCTGAAAATAAGGAGACGGTAGCCCTGATCTTTGATTTCAGCTATCTATACTGATATATTCTAGTATTAGAGGATAAAAAATGTTTATCATTAAAAGAGCTTGCTTTTTACTTAAGTCTTTTATGATTTAGGAGTCATTCTTAATCTTAAGTAACTGAAACCAAATATCAACTATTAGTTTCAAGTGCGTAAAATCGATGAGAAGATGACCCTCTTCCAGTCTAGTCTGCCAAATTGACACATTTTGTGCAGTGTTGCCAGATGTAGCATAATTATGCGGAACGTAGCATAATTAGAAATCAAAAGCATCCAAGTATAATCCTCCTTAATATAGCATAATCTACGACGATGTAGAGCAACTCATAACGTCACATAAATAAAACGAACACCTAAGATAGTCTATCGAATTTTTCGAACAAACTAAAGTAAAATTTTCGGCACAGCGACAGACTACGAACCATCTGGTATTTTTTTTTTCTGATCCTGTGGTCTATGGCAAAGAAAAGTGCACGCAATATATTTGAACTTAAAGACATGGGCTGATTGGTTGTATTGGATTGGTGAAGATGATTGTTTGATGAAATTTTGAGATTTAGAGCAGTTTTATGTTGTTGTTGTTGTTGGTGGTGATCGGTGAGAGGATTTTGCTCTTCAATTAGGCCTATCCCTTTCAATCACAGGCAATGGTTCATGGTTCAAGAACTGATTGATAGCTACTTCACACTAGCTGACACCAGCTAGACACCAAACTATCGCCGAAACTCCAAAAGATTTTGTGAAAAGCTTATAATGATCAGATATTTTTTTCTAATCTACCGAAATTTATCACTGGTGGCTAGTTACAGTTAGGGATTCTAGTTTTTGGTAGACAATTCACGAATTGCAAGTCTTTCCCCTAAGACAAAGGCTAGTTTAAAGGATCTTCATTTCCACTTGGGAAACATCCCTGTTTAGGCAATCTCTGGATGGCTGTCAGCCAGTTCTTCAAACTTGTGTTACTTTGAATGAATGGCTATCTGAAATTTACCGACCGAAATTATGAACTTTACCGACGAAAGAACTTTTTCAGATCTGGCAGAACTCACCGAAAGGGTGCTCTCCCTACCGCATTTGAACACATACTCAGAAAGAATTTTTTCTTGGATCAGTGATGTCAAGACAAAAAAGCGGAATAGATTGAAGAAAGAAAATATTGAAGCCGTGCTGGTCACAAAATCGCGACTAAGAAAAAAAGATACAGTTTGCTACAAATATGTCCCTACAGACAATCAGATCAAGCTCCACTATTCCCACAACCTCTACATAGCCACCCCACCTCCTTGTCAAGAAGTCGAATCCGAAAGCGAAGATGAAGAAGATCATTGAATATGAACCGTATTTTTTCCTTCTTTTTTTAATGTATCTGAAGTAAAACTTTGATGATCATGTAAGACATTATGTTTTTCAAATGCTGTCAACCGCTTCGAGAAGAAAGACGACCTGCGAAAAAAGACGAAAAACATGAACGAAGTTGTGAGCCAAGAGCCTTCCCCTGGACATAAAAAAAGCCTTTTTACTTATTTTCTACGCTATTTTACCTTTTTCTTTGCCTCCTTTGTTTATACCCGCTTTTGTTCCCTTAGCGTGTTAAAAATAAATTATTAGGCTATTATCATCAGATTATATTCCATTCAGAACCTTTATTAAGATAAGACAGAATTTGACTTGTCTTACCTGATCAACTTTTTCTGAAACCTGGTAAAATATAGAAGCGTAGCATAAATCTGTCCACAAAAGCATAATTTTGAGCTCAAGGAAGCATAATCCTCTTCGTCTGATCTGGCAACACTGATTTTGTGTCAAAATGACACAATTTGATGTTGCGTGACACAATGACGCATTCGGTCGAAATGATGCCACAATCGTCGCAAATGACACATTTTTCGAATAAAAAATGACACAATCGACGAAAATGACACATTTTTTAAAAAAAATGACACAATTTGGTCATCCAAGTCTTGTTTTTTAAATGGTAATAAAAGAAAAGTAAAATTTCAGTTTTCTACCTCCAGAAAAGCTACAAATTAACGGAGGGGAAAAACACTACCTAACGGTGGCAGTAGTGCACAAACAGTGCGGGATACAGGACAGATGTCATCACCATATTTAAAATTTTAACAACGAGAAGAAAACAGCCATAGGTGGAAATTTCAAATCAAAATGCACGTTGAATATCTGAACTTAATTGGCTGCTTGATTGAGTATGTGATGTTGCCAACTGGTACGTACTTAATAGTAAAAAGTAAACAGAGTACAGTTTACCAAAGCTGTATGCATAAGCAGCAACTCACATTTTTAAGAGTGCAGGAGGGGTATCCAACCTCCGACAAGATTACAAATTTCCAGAGATGTCTTTCTTTCAGAATAATCCATCTGGATTAAAAAGGCACTATCAAATATGAAAAAAAATACTAGATTGAATACTAGTTGAATGACTTATATATTGAGTAAATAAATATAGCTTTAAAATTTCTAACTGAACATACTTCTATTTTCAAACAAGATAACTTCATTCTAACCTTACCTTCTTTCACCTAAAAATGATGAAAAAAGTCAACAAGATCAATTGTTTGAATTTGGAGTTCCAGAGTAGTGACACTCGCACTCACTCCAGACCAGTTGACAGACAGATAGTTGGAACTATTTTTGCTGGGTACTAAGATCCGATTGCCGAGTCAAAGTGACATACTGTACAAGGGATGAAAAGTAGGTACAAAGCATGTTAAAACAAAAAAAAGCGTGTTCAGGTGCTATACTTCATTTTTACGATTTTCTTCTTGATTGAATCCAGGTCTCGGACAAGTTTTATGCTCGCAAACTAAAAAGGAAAAAAAATGGAATTTTTTTTTCCATTTTCTAAGGTTTCAACTAAAACTTAGCCGATTACGACGTCATGTGAAAAGTCTTTAATTTACTGTGGGAATCGATTGTCCCATAAAACTTTTATAAATGTAAACTTGTCTCGTTGGCAGCCCAGACACAAATTCATAGTGTTTAACATTAATCTAACCGAATGTTCCTATTACTTTCATGACGTCATAAAAACGTCTCGGTCCCAAGATAATAGTTTAAGGTTCTGTTTACTCCTTTTTGAGCGGATTTGCAAAAGATTATGTATTCAAAACTCTAAATAAAGATTTGACAATTAGATATGATATCACTTGTAGGAAAAAATATGACATATTTTGTGACACATTATGGAATCTGAGATAACACAAAACCAGATTTTCGAAAAAAATATGACACACTCCTTAAAAAAAAATGGCAGTTCTGCTTCCAGTGTTTCCACTTCGTGATGGCAAATTTTCTGTTCTGGTAGACCAAAATTCCGACGACTGAGAACGAAAAGATTCGTCAAATTTTCCGTTAAAAATCAATAACAAAAATCTGTACAAATAGAACTCTTGTGGTAAGCAGTTGTTACAAGCAGAACAGTGTGCTCTGTTGAAACACTTCCTGGAGTTCAATGCTGCCCTCACAAAAAGATTTCACCAGATCTGGGGGCAGTCAAACGAGAAAAAGAAGCTAAAAATTTCATTTATTCACCCCTTGAAAAAATAATGTGAACGGGGATAGATAAAAGGGTTGGGCCAATGATACGCTAGCTACTTCAATTTCACCTAAAAGTATTGTCAAGCTGAATTGCGGATCAGTAAGTGCGGTCTTGCCCAGAGTTGTCTTCCGAGTTCGCATTTTGTTTTTCTTTTTTTGTATTTTTAATGTAAATAAGCTCCGAGTCACAATGTCCTTCTAAACATCAAAATTCATTAAGATCCGATCACCCACTCGTAAGTTATAAATACCTCATTTTTTCTAGTTTTTCCTCTCCCTTTAGCCCCCCAGATGGTCGAATCTGGGAAAACAACTTTATCAAGTTAATTTGTGCAGCTCCCTGACACGCCTACCAATTTTTATCGTCCAGAAGCACCAAACTCGCCAAAGCACTGAATCCCTCCCCACAACTCCCCCAAAAAGAGCGAATCCAGTACGGTTACGTCAATCACTTATCAAGGATATTTGCTTATTCTATTCACCAAGCTTCATGCCGATCCCTCCACTCCAAGTGTTTTCCAAGATTTCCCCCTCCAACTCCCCCCAATGTCAACAGGTCTGGTCGATCTGAAACAAATAAAATGTTTACATTACATGCGTGAATTATAAAAGCTGAAAAACTGGAACTAAGTTACACTTATTGCTCACTTTCACCAATTACATTCTTACATAAACAACAAAAAATTGGAAAGCAAAAAGAGGAAGAATGGGAAGCTTGACGATTAGTGACGGGACGTTTTTTCTTTTATCTAGCAGAGGAATGATAAGGTAGAATAACCTGTTTGGGAAGGAAGTTTGTGATATAGGATGAGAAGACCGAGGACTTTGGGGTTGATAAATGGTTTACAATGCGTTTTGCATAAGAAGAAGGGAGTGAGGACGATTTCTTGTTGCGGAAATAAATTGAAGAAATCTTAATATGTAAAATGCTAGTTTAGTTTTGCATGCTTTAGCACAGAAGTTATCATGTTGACACCGAAATCAAATTCCACTAGAAGTAATTGTATGATGAATTTGGATCAAACAGTTTGCGGTAATGAACTACAAGTAAGGTGCAATACGGCTCAATAGTAATCGAAACTCTACGAAACAGTCTTTATAATAACATTCATCAAAAAAATTGATCTTGGGGGTGAATAGTGGAGAAAAGATTTAGGTAGATCAGGGATTTATTAGGTAGATATCCCCTCCTCAACACCTCGCTCTTTACGCTAAAGTTTTCTTATTGTTTTAAAAAGTAAAGTTGTGACAAGACATGATTTAGTAACAAGCCAACAGAAGTAACTTGCACCTAAATAACATGATGCTTACATCATTGAATTTATTAGATTCAGGCCAATCCATTCAACAGGCCCCAATCACGAAACTACTTTTGAATTTTCTTAGAAATGTTTTCAAATTCCATAAAGGTTTGAAAAATATTACTTTTTTAATTGTGTTTAATTGTTTTCAATTGTGTTTTCTATTTAAAAAATTTACAACACATTTCAAAAATAAAATTCGACACATAAGCTATGTCGTATCTCAGCCGTCAAATGAGAGCGAAATTTTTAGATTGCGTTAAAATACTCGGGCCAAGGTTAAGCTTAACTAAAAATAAGCAGGAAATACTTTCTTGTCAGGGTGTAAAAAGCACATATAAAACTGGTATGTCGCTTTAGCCTAAGTACTCCAGCCAGTCTGTTCAAAGGCCCTTTCTTGTTGTTCATTGATTTGCTCTGTACTGCTTTTATTACTATACTGTGATTTTTTGCTTATAATTTTTTTATTATCAAGTATTTAAACGACTTTTCGTATGTTTTACTTCCTGTGATAATTCTTCTCTCAAAGCTGCTCCCCTCTCCTCCACCAAGAAAGAAGGATACAAGATAAGTCCTGTCATTGTATTTCAGATATTGTAAATGCTTGCTTTACCTCATCCCATGACATAGTCAAACAGTTCTTGGTAACGAACTGAAGTAAGGAGCGATCCGGCTCAATAATAACCAAAACTCAAAAAAATGGAATTTTGATACCAGTAGCTACAGCAAAAGAATTGTATTCTTATTCTGATTTTAAATATATAAGTCTCATAAATTTAGTCTTGTTCATCAAAGGCTACGAGCCTGAGAAAATTTAACTTATTCAACAAAATAGGGTGAAAAACCCTTTTTAAGTCATAGAATCTTAACAAAAATCACACCGTCAGATTCAGAGTATCGGAGAACCCTACTGTAGTAGTTTCAAGCTCTCACCTACAAAAATGTGGAATTTCAAGATCAAGTGGTCCTGGAGAGTCGCGAGAGGGCTCATTCTAACGTAAATTAAAAGTTCTAGTGCCCTCTTTAAGTGACCAAAAAATCTAGGGCCCTCTCACGCTCATTTTTCCACAAAGTCACCGTATCAAAATTTTGAGATACTCATTTTGTTAAACATTGTTGAAAAATCTAACAACAATATCTTTGGGGACGACTTAATCCTCCACACTCCTCAGGGGTGGGGCTGCAAGTTACAAACTTTGACCAATGTTTACATATATTAATGGTTATTGGGAAGTGTACAGACATTTTCAGGGGGATTTTTTAGCGTTGCAGGTGGAGTTCGGGTACAGGATTACGCTGGAGGATTTTCAATAGAGGGCTTTATCATGAGGGAAGAGAATTTCCAGGAAGAGGGCGCAGGATTTTCGAGTATTATTTAAAAAAAAAACAATGAGAAAATAAATATAAAAAAGTTTTTTTCAGCTGGAAGTAAGGAACAGCATTAAAACTTAAAACAAATAGATATTACTACGTATATAAGGGCATTCGTCTCCTCCTCAATACCTTGCTCTTTACGCTAAATTACTTTTACTAATTTCAACTATTTATTCTACGGCCTTAGTGATTCAGGGGTCGTTTTTAAAGAATCGGGAGAAAATTCAAACTTTAGTGTTAAGAGTAAAGCATTGACGAGGGGAAGAAACCCTTTATATACGTGATAAAAATATACAAATATAGAAGTTCGTTATGTAAGTATATTCATAAGTTACGTATATTTGTTACTAATAAAATTTGTAAAAAAAAATAAAAAGTTTTAGTTGCATTTTTAAGTAACCAAAAATTGGTGGGCATCTAGGCCTCTTTTTCAGGAAATCTTCCAATGTATTCACATAAAATAATATGCAAATTTCGTTTTAAATATTCATGTGCGGTGAGCCAAAATCAAAACATATATTAATTAAAAAACGTTCAGAAATTAAACAAAAAAGCAAGTATTTCTACTAAAAATAAGGAGCGCCATTAAGGATAAAAAAGAACAGAAATTATTCCGTACATGAAAGGAGGGGCTGTCCCCTCCTTTAAGCTAAAGGAGTCCCCTCCTCTACCGCTCTTTAAGCTAAAGTTTTTCATTGTATAAAAAAGTAGAAATGTGACAAAGAATCAAACTTTACCGTAAAGAGCGGGACGTTGAGAACGGATTTCATATTCGTTAAGATTCCATAACTTTTAAGAGGTTTCTCCTTATTTTCTAAAATCGGCAAATTTTCTCAAGCTCGTAACTTTTGATGGGTAAGTCTAAACTTAATGAAACCTATACATTTAAAATCAGAATTAAAATGCAATTCTTTTTATGTAAGTATTGTTATAAAAAATCTTTTTTTAGAGTTTTGGTTACTATTGAGCCGGGTTGCTCCTTACTACAGTTTGTTACCACGAACTGTTTGATAGTGGTTAGTTTTATTAACTCGTTTAATTAATTTTTTTAGGTTGTTTTTCTCTTTCTTCGTCTCAGAGCCGTTCAAAGAGGAGGAGAGGGTGATCGGGTCAGCTGTAGTGGGGGAATGCCAAAACTTGGGGTTTGCGCATTTTGATCATTTTTTTTATATTTTGATTCTACTTTTTTGCTTAGATTCGAGTCGGAAGGTGGGCGCTCCAATTGATTTATCCTCAGGCACCACTAACCCTGGTAATGGTTCTGCTTCCTCTCTGTAACTCAATGACCGTCACATTTTGTTGTCTAACATAGCACGGGGTAAAATAAATAACTAGTTGTTATTATTTAATTGTATAATAATTATATCGTTAACTTTTCACGCTATCTAATTCATAAAGTCTGATATCCCTCTCTATCTGTAGTAAACTATTAGGACTGTCTGGCATACCCCAACCTTAAAACAAGAATCAACTGGCTATGTTTCAGCAATTGCTTCTAATAAATCTTATTATTATATACTTTGTTCTACTGACCGTTAACCAGCACGTTGATTAAGGGGTATAATTCCTGCTTTAAGGCACATTCGATCCAAGGTTCAAATCCCGGATGAGCCAATTCTGTGTCAGAAATAGTTTTGCAAACTTGAAGGTTGACATTTTCTCTAAAAATTTCCCATAAGACTTGGGTTGTTTTTGACTGGTTTTAAATTTTTGACCACTATTCACATGAGCTTGGTCTTCGTTGACTTTTCGGCCAAGAGTTTTTTGGTACAACACCCTTTCATGCTTAGGTAACAAACCCGAAACCCATACCTTGATGGATCCATTGGCAGTGAATGAACTATCGCAGATATCGCAAGCAACAAAATTTTGTTCTGGTGTAGTTTTATTCAATTGGCCTGGATGCAACCCAGGTGGATCAGATGTTACAGACCTGAAAGCTACCCCACCTTTGATAATCATAGCTGCACCATCAGGGGTGCAGCCTTTGATTCTTGATGATTTTCCACCTTGCATTTGCTTAAAACAAAAACAAAATCTAGGATTACAAAATTACTAAAACCACTAAACAAACCCAGAATAAAAGAAGCCAGGAAAAATTAAAAATAAATCAATGCTTAAAAAAATTAGAAATACCATCTAAGAATCCAATAAGAACCTCTTGCACTCCCAAATTTCCTCTAAAGAGATGTCTTCCTTTTTTTATTCAGAGGCCCGTACAATCAAGTTTGCTCTTAATTTTTTCAGGTATTAGCTTTAAAACAATTTTATAGTTCCGAGAATAGATTTTAAAAAATATGATTAATACCAAAAAAGAAAATTGCCATCAAAAACTACACAAATGTTCTATAAAATAAGTTTCAATAGACCCCATCTAAAACTGCAGTCATCAACAACCTCGAAACTCAGCCACGTAAGGAAATACTAAATCTGTATATTCAACTGGATGGTTCGTGCTCCAAACTTAAAATAAATTCTTTTGAACCATTCATCATGCAAGTTAATTTTATTCAGTGAAAAATCTGTCTCGATGAAAAGGTAGAAACAACAACGGAAACTAAACAAATAACGTGAACAACAACAGAAATAAAACCTCAAGACAAAATAACAAAAATACATCGACAAAACTAGGCATATTTTATAACCCTCAAATTCTACGTCATGGTTTTAATTCTTGAAATAGTTAATAGAGTCCATACAGTTTTACATTTTTCAACTACTGTTCATTTTACATTATTTATTATTCATTTTATTCATTTTACATTATTCAATCATTTTTCAATTATGTAGGCCTATTACTCTACCAGAATTTTAAACATAATAAATAGATTGCGAAACAAAAAAAGAGCAGAAAGATTATACAAGCTATAAGTACTAATAGGGGAAGTGTTTCGATATCTCTTCAGCTCAAAAAGCAAACACCATGAAAAAGAATTGTTAGTATCCTATTGTAAAGTGTTATAAGGGGACACAAAAACAAGCTGGGGTCTCATATTATTCAATAAGAACTGACAGTATGCGAGAATATAGTAACCTCTCAGTTTTTTGGAAATTTATTTTGTGTTGTCCTAGCCATCATTAGGAAATATGTCGTACCAACAGAATGATCTTTCTTAAAATGTTGTTGATAACGATAATGGGAGATCTAAAGGGGAGAACATGAAAAGAAAAACGGATGGTATTGTAGACAAAAATCAGAGATGCAAAGAATTTAAAAGAGCACGAAAGTATATTCTTAGCCTCGAACCTTCAATTGTTGGAAAAACATCTATAAAAAGGTTTTTTTTAATTTAAACATTTTCTTACATCCTTTCTTAAATTCCTTAAATTCAAGCATCATTTCCTGTCTTACAATTTTATTTTTCCTTCCAAACCTCTGCTGACGAAGCTTTTTAACCGATGGCGCCGCTATATCATGATTAAATGAAAAAAAAACTTGCTTTTAGTTTTTTTAACTAAAAGTAAGGTGCGACATTAAAACTTAAAACGAATAGAAATTACTTCGTATATGAAAGAGGCTGCTTCTTCCTCAAGGCCCCGCTCTTTACGCTAAAGTCTGACTCAATCTCTCAACTCTACTTTTTAAAACAGTAAAAAACTTTACCGTAAAGAGCGGGACGTTGAGGAGGGAGCAGCCCCTTTCCTATACAAAGTAATTTCTGTTCGTTTTAAGTTTTAATGTCGCACCTTACTTTCACTTAAAAAAAACTTGTTTTTTTATTGGATTTCTGAACGTTTTAGAATTAATGTATGTTTTGATTTTGGCTCTCCACAGATGAATAATTAAAACGAAACTTGCATATTTATTATTTTTGGCTAAACGGCTTTCTCATAGTTTTGATCTAGTAATTTTGAGAAAAAAGGAGTAGAGGAGGAGGCCTAGTTGTCCTGCATTGTTTTGGTTACTTAAAAAGGCAACAAAAACTTTAAATTTTTACGAACGTATTTATTAGTAAAAAGATGTTCGTAACTTACTAATTAGCTTACGTAAGGTATTCGTATGTTTTTATTACGTATATGAGGGGATTCACCCCTTCGTCAGTACCTTACTCTTTACACTAAAGCTAAAATTTTGTACCAATTTCTTAAGAATGACCCCAAAATCACAAAGGCCGTAGATAGATACTTGAAATTGCTAAGCATACTTTAGCGTAAAGAGCGAGGTATTAGGAGGAGGCAAACCCCTAATATGCGTAACAATTTCTGTTCGTTTTAAGTTTTGATGCCGCTCCTTACTTTCAGTTGAAAAAACTTTATCATATTTACTTTTTTATTGTTTTTTTTTTAATAATGCTAGAAAATTCTACATTTTGCAGGATTTCTACAATATCTACATAATGGGAGAATTTTCTTCCCCCATTACAAATTCCTCCATAGAAACCTCCCCCAAAATATCCCCCCTCTTCTCAACTCCTCTCCCTAACCAAAAATGTCCCTGAAAACGTCTGTACACTTCCCAATAACCATTGCTATATGTAAGCACTGGTCAAAGTTTGTAACTTGTAGCCCCTCCCACAGAGACTCTGTGGGAGTAAGTCGTCCCCAAAGACATAGTTATAAGGTTTTTCGACTATTATGAACAAAATGGCAATCTCAGAATTTTGATCCGGTGACTTTGTGAAAATCATAAGCGTAGGAGGGGGCCTAGGTGCCATCCAATTTTTCGGCCACTTAAAAAAGGCAGAGGAACTTCTCATTTCCGTTAGAATGAGCCCTCTCGCATTATTCTAGGACCACTGGGTCGATACGATCAATCCTGAAAAAAAACGCATCCTTGATCTGCCTTCTGGCACAAAATACAAGATTCCATATTTTTGTAGATAGGAGCTTCAAACTTCTTCCAGGTTCGAACCTTGGCTTTAGCATTAATACAAAAGAAGAAAAAACTAAACAAGGTAAAAGCTACAAAAAAAAACTAAAAAAGAAAAAAACTAAAAAAGGTAAAAATAAAAAAAAATAAAAACTAATAAAAGAACTAAAAGAACTAAATACTGAAAAGAAAAAAAAAGAAAAAAAAAATGACAAAAAAGGAGAAAAAGAAAACTAAAAAATAAAAATAAAAAAACTAATTGGTAAGAACTACAAAAAAAATAAAAACAAAAATGAAAAAAAAAGAAAACAGCTAAAGAAAAGGAAAAAACCAAAAAAAAACTAAAGAGAAAAAAAAGGTAAAAACTAAAAATTTATTTCATCATATGCCAATTCAAAAACGAATGTATATACAGACCGGAACACGACTGGGATAGAAGGACACAACTACAACGGGGACGCCGGGGGGCACAAGGGGGATATATAAATGACGACCAGGACACAGGGAATGTTCGATTAGCAATCACCATCAACAAAGCTCAAGGGCAATCATTATAATAATGAGGTATAGATCTGAATACGGTTGTTTTCCCATGGACAATTATAGGTTGCATATTCAAGAATCGTTAAACCTGACAATCTATTTATATGCACAGACAATGGGACAGCGAAGAATGTTGTATATTCGCAAGTTTTACAAACATATGTATATATATATATATATATACTAGCTGTTGGGGTGGCGCTTCGCCCCACCCCAGCGCCTAGTTGGTGGTGGTGCTTTGCGGGTAGAGCTTCACCCCACCCCAACGCCTTTTTTGGTTTTTACCTTTTTTTTAGTTTTTTTCGTTTTTTTTCTTTTCTTTTTTTTGTAGTTTTTACCTTTTTATTTTTAAATCACGACCGGGACACAGGGAATATAAATGACGACCGGGACACAGGGACACAACTATAACGGGGACGCCGGGGGCACAGGCGGGATATATAAATGACGACCGGGACACAGGGATTGTTCGAATAGAAATAACAGACCGGGACACAAATGACGACCGGGACACTCAAAGAGAAATTACAAACTGAGACAGCGTGACACAAATGACGACCGGGACACAGGGAATACAAATGACGACCGGGACACAGGGACACATCATTGGAATAATGAGGTATAGATCTGAATACGGATCATTTTTCCCATGGACAATTATATATTGCATGTTCAAGAGTCAGTAAACCTGACAATCTATTTATATGCACAGACAATGGGACAGCGAAGAATGTTGTATATTCGCATGTTTTACGTAGTTAAAAACATATATAAATATATATATATATATATATATATATATATATATATATATATATATATATATATATATATATATATATATATATATATATATATATATATATATATATACATATATATATATATATATATATATATATATATATATATATATATATATATATATATATATATATATATACATATATATATATATATATATATATATATATATATATATATATATATATATATATATATATACACCAACACCTAGTTGGTGGGGGCGCTTCGTGCCCCCCAAGCCCCCCCGCGCGTAAGTCGTTACGTGCCATATTAGTTACACGCCATTGTAGTTGTGTCCCTGTGTCCCACCTGTGAATATATATATATATATATATATATATATATATATATATATATATATATATATATATATATATATATATATATATATATATATATATATATATATATATATATATAACTACGTAAAACTTGCGAATATACAACATTCTTCGCTGTCCCATTGTCTGTGCATATAAATAGGTAAACCCGACAATCTATTTATATGCACAGACAATGGGACAGCGAAGAATGTTGTACATTCGCAAGTTATTACGTAGTTTTATAGTTATATCATATATATATATATATATATATATATATATATATATATATATATATATATATATATATACATATATATATATATATACATATATATATATATATACATATATATATATATATATATATATATATATGCATATATATATATATATATATATATATATATATATATATATATATATATATATATATATATATATATATATATATATGTATATATATATATATATGTATATATATATATATATGTATATATATATATATATATATATATGATATAACTATAAAACTACGTAATAACTTGCGTATATATATATATACGTATATATATACGTATATATATATATATATATATATATATATATATATATATATATATATATATATATATATATTCACAGGTGGGACGGAGGGACACAACTACAATGGCACGTAACTAAAATGGCGCGTAACGACTTACGCACGCGGGGGGGGGGCTTGAGGGTAGGCGAAGCGCCCCCACCAATTAGGTGTTGGGGTGGGGTGAAGCGCCGCCCCAACAGCTGGTATCTATATAAATGATGATATTATATCAAATGAAAATGATTCAGCTGTCCTCACACACATGCTATTTTGAAATCTAGTAAACCCCTCTGCTTTGAAAGCAACGTGCCCGCCATGCTTAGGATAATATCTAAAAGAAGAAGGGCTCTCTAAATTAAATGTTTGTCCGATTGGTTGCATTCAATATGATTGTTTTGCATTTCACAATTTTTACCTCCCTCTTTTCGCATAGCCCATAGACATGACAAAATTTTGAAGTTAGAACTCCTCGGAACAAAGTAGCCTAGAATTACGAATTATTGTATTATTACTTTGTGTTTTAGATTTGTTCTGTGCAACATAGGAAATATTTTTGATCAGCCAACAATAGTGCATGCAAAGAAAAAAAACTATTTATTGGATATGCACATTTTTTCATACACATTTTACTAACAAAGATAATTACCGAGCACTAATTCGAGCAAATCAGAATTTTATGATGACTGATTGAACTAAGGCTTATGCACATTTTACTAATAAAGGGAATTAGCTAGCACTAGTTTGAGTTAAACAAAATTTCATGATCGGCTGATTGGACTAAGGCTTATGCACATTTTACTAATAAAGAGAATTACCGAGCACTAATTCAAGTTAAACCGATGCTAATCATGATTGCCTGATGCTAACCGATGATTGCCTGATGCTAATCAGAAAGTTCTAAAAAATATGGTTGGCTAAATTGCCGCTAGTTAGATCTCAGTAGGCCTACTAATAAAATATCATTGTGAATACACTCAAGTTGTTTCAGATATAACCATTCACCAAGCCAAAATTATGATACTCTTTAAAATTTTCCTCGGAGGATGACAAAACTTGCTTAAGAAAAGTGAAATTTCCATATTTCTGGACGTAAATTTCTTAAAATTTGATGTTAAGATTTATTCCGCTCCGAGTACTTTTCTTTTAAGAAAAAGTAGTAATACATCCCCCGACACGAACATTTTCATTACCGAAAGCATTTGACATGTTAAAAGATTAATGTTATACCTAGCTTAGGACTAGCTATAGACATGCAGCGCCTGTAGGCGAGCACGTAAAGGTTGTTCATAAATATCAAACAGTTCGTGGTAACGAACTGTAGTAAGGAGCGACCCGGCTCAATAGTAACCAAAACTCTAAAAAATTGAATTTTGATATCAATAGCTACATCAAAAGAATCGTATTTTAATGCTGATTTTAAATATATAAGTTTCATCAAGTTTAGTCTTACCCATCAAAAGTTACGAGCCTGAGAAAATTTGCCATATTTAGGAAAATAGGGGGAAACACCCCCTAAAAGTCGTAGGATCTTAACGAAAATGACACGATCAGATTGAGCGTATCAAAGAACCCTACTGTAGAAGTTTCAAGCTCCTATCTACAAAAATGTGGAATTTTGTATTTTTTGCCAGAAGGTAGATCACGGGTGCGTGTTTATTTGTTTGTTTGTTTTTTTTTTTTTTTCTTTCCAGGGGTCATTGTATCGACCAAGTGGTCCTAGAATGTCGCATGAGGGCTCATTCTAACGGAAATGAAAAGTTCTAGCGCCCTTTTTAAGTGACCAAAAAAATTGGAGGGCATCTAGGCCCCCTCCCACGCTCATTTTTCCCCAAAGTCAACGGATCAAAATTTTGAGATAGCCATTTTGTTCAGCATAGTCGAAAACCATAATAACTATGTCTTGGGGATGACTTACTCCCCCACAATCTCTGGGGGAGGGGCTGCAAGTTACAAACTTTGACCAGTGTTTACATATAGTAATGGTTATTGGGAAGTGCACAGACGTTTTCAGGGGGATTTTATTTTGTTTGGGGGTGGGGCTGAGGAGATGGGGCTATGTTGAAGGATCTTTCCTTGGAGAAATTTGTCATGGGGGAGGAAAAATTCAATGAAAAGGGCGCAGGATTCTCTAGCATTACCATAAGAAAACAATGAAAAATAAACATGAAAAGTTTTTTCAAATGAAAGGAAGAAGTAGCATTGAAACTTAAAACGAACAGAGATTATTACGCATATGAGGGGTTCTAAAAATACTTTAGCATAAAGAGCAAGGTATTTAGGAGGAGATAAATACTTTGCTCTTTATGCTAAAGTATTTTTAGTAATTTCAACTATTTATTCTACGGCCTTTCTGATTCAGGGGTCATTCTTAAAGAATTGGGACAAAACTTACGATTTAGTGTAAAGAGTGAGGTATTAACGAGGGTACAAACCCCCTCGTATACATAATAAAAATATAAGGTTATGAAAGTTTGTTACGTAAGTTAATTCTTAAGTTACGTATATTTTTTACTAATAAAAACGTTCGTTGAAAATTAAAAGTTCTAGTTGCCTTTTTAAGTAACCGAAAAATGGGAGGGCAACTAGGCCTCCTTCTCCACCCCTTATTTCTCAAAATCGTCTCATCAAAACTAAGAGAAAGCCATTTAGCCAAAAAAAGAATTAATATACAAATGTTTTTTTAATAATTTGTGTGCGGAGAGCCAAAACCAAACATGCATTATTCAAAAACGTTCAGAAATTAAATAAAAAAAACTAATTTTTTAGTTGAAAGTAAGGAGCGACATTAAAACTTAAAACGAACAGAAATTAATCCGTATATGAAATGGGTTGTCCCCTCCGCAATCCCTCGTTCTTTAGGCTAAAGTTTGACTCTTTGCCACAATTCTACTTTTTAAAACAATTAAAAGCTTTAGCGTAAAGAGCGAGGGATTGCGGAGGGGACAACGCATTTCATATACGGAGTAATTTCTGTTCGTTTTAAGTTTTAATGTCGCTCCTTACTTTCAGCTAAAAAAATTAAATTTTTTTTATTTAATATCAAAATATAACCGAGTCAAACTCAAAACAAGCAGAAATTAATATGAATAAGGCTAAAAACCCTATGCTTTCCGAAGACCAGAACATAATTTGCACTTCTGAAAAAAATACAAATGAATGTACATTGTAAGATTAATGTACATATGTTGATATTTATTCCGTAAAATGTTAATAGTATTTGATTTATTAAAATTATAAAAGTGAAAACATTGATTTTTTTTTCTGTAAAGTACAAATTTGACAAGTAAAGTTTAAACAACCGTCCTTTCCATAAGAAATGCTCCAGGGACATAACTTACAACCAAGACTCCAAGGCTCTGGTGGTTTGTATCAACCCCAAAAGCTTTGTTACACGGTCTTTGGACTATCTTGAATAAAATGACTGTCTAAAATTTTATATTCGATGTATCTCGGGAAAACACGATGTGTTTTTGTCTGAGTGGGGAGGAGGGGTAGCTGCGCTCTGATCACTTCAAATGGCACTAGAACTTATTATTAGTAGTCCAATGACTCCCCTCCAAAGTATGTACGACCCCATTTCTACAAATGCCTTATATACCCCAAGTGCAAATTTTAAAAACCTTGCACTGAGAGCTATGGGGGGATTTGTTTCTCACATACATAATCTTCGGATCCTTCATGCACGATGAACAAAATTTCTATCGCCAATTTTTGATTGAAGGTGTTTAGGGTAATAATGGGCATGGGGAGAGGGGTGGATGTTTTCAAATCACTTTCGATTCTTAATAAGGGCACTATAATTTAGAATTTCAAATCAAATACCATTTGAATTTTATACGACTGCCCATTCCATAAAACTTTATATGCCCCCGGGTATAACTTACAGCTTTATCCCCAGGGCACTTGGGGGCTTTATCAACCCTACAGGCATTGTTATATGCTTTTTTAGACTATTTTGAAATGAATCGGTATATCACAATTTCAATCAGGTGTGTTTGGTCTACCAGGGCATGGTGGAAAAGCCACAGGGCTCCCGATACTACATATATATATATATATATATATATATATATATATATATATATATATATATATATATATATATATATATATATATATATATATATATATACCCGATTTGACCATCTGGAGGGATAGTGGGGTGACGGTTAAATAGGGAAAACTTTGAAAAAAAGAGGTGTTTTTAACTTACGAACGAGTGATCGGATCTTAGTGAAATTAAATAAAAAAAAACTAATTTTTTTAGCTGAAAGCAAGGAGCGACATTGAAACTTAAAACGAACAGAAATTACTCCGTATATGAAATGGGTTGTCCCCTGCGCAATCCCTCGCTCTTTGCGCTAAAGCTTTTAATTGTTTTAAAAAGTAGAATTGTGGCAAAGAGTCAAACTTTAGCGTAAAGAGCGAGGGATTGCGGAGGGGACAACCCATTTCATATACGGAGTAATTTCTGTTCGTTTTAAGTTTTAATGTCGCTCCTTACTTTCAGCTAAAAAAATTAGTTTTTTTTATTTAATTTCTGAACGTTTTTGAATTAATACATGTTTGATTTTGGCTCTCCGCACATAAATTATTAAAATGAAATTCGTATATTAATTCTTTTTTTGGCTAAATGGCTTTCTCTTAGTTTTGATCAGACGATTTTGAGAAATAAGGGGTGGAGAAGGAGGCCTAGTTGCCCTCCAATTTTTCGGTTACTTAAAAAGGCAACTAGAACTTTTAATTTTTAACGAACGTTTTTATTATTAAAAAATATACGTAACTTTAGAATTAACTTACGTAACAAACTTTCATAACCTTATATTTTTATTATGTATACGAGGGGGTTTGTACCCTCGTTAATACCTCGCTCTTTACATTCAATCGTAAGTTTTGTCCCAATTCTTTAAGAATGACCCCTGAATCAGAAAGGCCGTAGAATAAATAGTTAAAATTACTAAAAATACTTTAGCATAAAGAGCGAGGTGTTTATCTCCTCCTAAATACCTCGCTCTTTATGCTAAAGTATTATTAGAACCCCTCATATTCGTAACAATATCTGTTCGTTTTAAGTTTCAATGCTACTCCTTCCTTTCATTTGAAAAAAGTTTTCATGTTTATTTTTCATTGTTTTCTTATAGTAATGCTAGAAAATCCTGCGCCCTTTTCATTGAATTTTTCTTCCCCCATGACAGATTCCTCCAAGGAAAGATCCTCCAACATAGCCCCCTCTCCTCAGCCCCACCCCCAAACAAAATAAAATCCCCCTGAAAACGTCTGTACACTTCCCAATAACCATTACTATACGTAAACACTGGTCAAAGTTTGTAACTTGCAGCCCCTCCCCCAGGGATTGTGGGGGAGTAAGTCATCCCCAAAGACATAGTTATTATGGTTTTCGACTATGCTGAACAAAATGGCTATCTCAAAATTTTGATCCGTTGACTTTGGGAAAAATGAGCGTGGGAGGGGGCCTAGACGCCCTCCAATTTTTTTGGTCACTTAAAAAGGGCACCAGAACTTTTCATTTCCGTTAGAATGAGCCCTCTTGCGACATTCTAGGACTACTTGGTCGATACGATGTCCCCTGGGAAAAAAAACAAACAAATAAACACGCACCCGTGATTTGTCTTCTGGCAAAAAATACAAAATTCCACATTTTTGTAGATAGGAGCTTGAAACTTCTACAGTAGGGTTCTCTGATACGCTGAATCTGATGGTGCCATTTTCGTTAAGATCCTATGACTTTTAGGGGGTGTTTTCCCTAATTTCATAAATAAGGCAAATGTTCTCAGGCTCGTAACTTTTGATGGGTAAGACTAAACTTGATGAAACTTATATATTTAAAATCAGCATTAAAATGCGATTCTTTTGATGTAGCTATTGATATCAAAGTTCAATTTTTTAGAGTTTTGGTTACTATTGAGCCGGGTCGCTCCTTACTACAGTTCGTTACCACAAACTGTTTGATTTGATTTTTGGAAGCATATCTTTTCTCAGAGCTCTTATTTTAAATCCCAACCGGGCCCGGTGATATTTGGGGGAGTTGGTGCGGAACCCTAAAATCTTGGAAAACACTTAGAGTGGAGGGACCAGGATGAAACTTGGTGGGAAAAATAAACACAAGTCCCAGATACGTGAATGACATACATAGCTGGAACGATTTGCTCCCTTTGGGGGAGTTGGGGGGGATTTCTGAAAAACTAGAAAAAATGAGATATTTTTAACTTACGAAGGAGTGATCGGATCCTAATGAAATTTCATATTTAGAAGGACCTTGTAACCTAGATATCTTGTTTTAAATCCCGACTGGATCCATTGTCATTTGGGGGGGGGAGGAAGGAATCGGAAATCTTAGAAAACGCTTAAAGGGGAGAGATCAGGTTGAATCTTGGTGGGAAGAATAAGCCCAAGTCTAAGATACGTGACTGGCATAACCGGACCAGATCCACTCTCTTTGGTAAAGTTGGGGGAGGGAGGGCGATCTGGAAAAATGCGAAAAAATGAGGTACGAACGGGTGATCGGATCTTAATGAAATTTGATATTTAGAAGGATCTTGTGCTTTAGAGCTCTTATTTTAAAAATCCTGGCCCCATCCAGTGATATTGGGGGGGGGGAGGGGGAAACCGGAAATCTTGAAAAATGTGAAAATTAAGGTATCTTTATCTTACGAACGAGTGATCAGATCTTAATGAAACTTGATATATAGAAAGATCTCATGTCCCAGATGCTCCATTTTCAATCCTAATCGGATCAACAGACATAGGGATTTGGAGGGGTAACAGAAATCTTGGAAACCGGAAATCTTGGAAACCACTTAGAGTGGAGAGATCGGGATGAAACTTGGTGGGAAGAATAAGCAATTGCTTTAGATACGTAATTGATGTAACCGGACTGGATCCACTCTCTTTGGAGGAGTTAGGGGGTGGGGTCAGTGCTTTGGCGAGCTTGGTGCTTCTGTACGTGCTAGGACGATGAAAATTGGTAGGCGTGTCAGGGAGCTGCACAAATTAACTTGATAAAGTTGGTTTTCCCCAATTCGGCTATCTGGAGGGCTGAAGGGAGAGAAAAAATTGGAAAAATTGAGGTATTTTTAACTTACGAGTGGGTGATCGGATCTAAATGAATTTTGATATTTAGAAGGACCTCGTGACTCAGAGTTCTTATTTTAAATCTCGACGTTGAAATTACTAAAAATACTTTAGCGTAAAGAGTGAGGTATAACGAGGAGGTAAACCCCTCATGTGCGGAATAATTTTTGTTCGTTTTAAGTTTTAATGCTGCTCAAAAACTTTTCATATTTATTCTTTCATTGTTTTTTCAAATAATGCTAGAAAACCCTGCGCCTCCTTCATTTAAATTCTCTTCCTCCATGACAAGTTTCTTCATGGAAATATCCTCCCACGTAGCCCCCCCCTCAAATCTCCCCTCTAAACAAAAAAATCCCCCTGAAAATGTCTGTACACTTCCCAGTAACCATTATTATATGTAAACACAGGTCAAAGTTTGTAACTCGCAGCCCCTCCCACGGGGACTGCGGGGGAGTAAGTCGTCCCTAAAGACATGGTTCTTAGATTTTTTGACTATGGTGAATAAAATGGCTATCTCAGAATTTTGATCCGGTGACTTTTGGGAAAAAATGAGCGTGGAACGGGGCCTAGTGCCCTCCAATTTTTTGGTCACTTAAAAAATGCACTAGAACTTTTAATTTCCGTTAGAATGAGCTTTCTCGTGACACTCTTGGACCACTCAGTCGATAAGATCACCCCTGGGGAAAAAAAAACAACTAAACACGCATCCGTGATCTGTCTTCTGGCAAAATATGCGAAATTCCATATTTTTGTAGATAGGAGCTTGAAACTTCTACAATAAGGTTCTCTGATATCCCGAATCTGATAGTGTGATTTTCGTTAAGATTGAATGACTTTTAGGGGGTGTTTCTACCTATTTTCTAAAATAAGGCAAATTTTCTCAGGCTCGTAACTTTTGATAGGTATAACTGATCTTGATTAAACTTATATATTTAAAATCAGCATTAAAATATGATTCTTTTGACGTTACTATTGGTATCAAACTTCCATTTTTCAGAGTTTCGGTTGCTATTGAGCCGGGTCGGTCCTTACTACAGTTCGTTAAGACGAACTTTTTGATACAGCACGAAGAAAGTTGGCACTGAGCCGGAAGCATTGCATTATTATAAACCGTGGGAGAAGTAATCGCACCCGGCATAACCCCCATATGAAATGGTATATTATCAGTCAGCAAATTGCACCCAGGTATACGTATTTTTGCTTTCATATGGCGGTACATGTGCAAAAGAGGTCTAACTGAGTCTAGGGATAAACCACAATTCAAAAGCTCATTCATTGCTTGGGGATGCAACAACGAATCAAATACTTTGCTAACATCTTATGTTCCAAGCACAAGAGTACCACCGGATTTATCTGCATCGATCAACAACTGCACATTTTAGAGCATGGAAGCAACCAAGCTTAAGCTGGAAGCCAAACTGGTGAGGTGGTATGTAACAGATAGAACGTAGGTTATTAATTATAAGTAATTCAAACACCTTCGCAAAAATGCTTGAAACTGTTATAGGTCGATACGATGAGTATTCAGACGGATCGTTCCCTTTTGTAGAATCGGTGAAATAAGACCAACACAAAAAGAATCTGGAACTATACCGCAGCAAAAAACCATTTGGTACAACAATTAAAGATGACACATAAGCTTATCAGACCCATTTTGTAAATGAAGGGCGCATATGCTATCATAACCCATGGACTGTCTTTTGTTAAGCTTTTGCATAACATCAAGTAATTCACTAGAACTTACTACAAAGGTACCCGGTCCAGGAGTACGTAAGTGATTATTTGAATACGTTTCAAAATTTTTGAGAATGTTAACGTCAGGTTCAGTGAACTGACTTTTGAAATATGACTGCCCCTGGTTCTCACTACTAATAATTTTGCTTTCCCGAGTTTTATTATTTGCCAGACGAGTTTTCCATAACTTATTAGGGTCATTCGCGATCGATTCTGCAATGGCAACACTTTGGCCAACCCAGTGACCTTTGAGCTCCTTCTGAAAGTGGCGCTTAGTAAGTAACCGTAAAGTATTTAAAACTCCGTTTCTAGGTTTATCAAATTCATTCCACAGACGTAACCAAAATTTTGAGGACTGACAAGCGGATTTAAGGCTCTCGTTATTGGACAATCCACATTTTTTGGTTCCAGATCTACACGTTCTCACTAGGACAGCGAATTTCTCGGCAGTTTTTAGAGCGTGGGTAATCTGCGCACAATATAAATTCAGTTCAATACGAATGTCAGACTTGTCCATTCCAGGTTGCCGTTGGAGCAGTTGAAACGGAATTCAGATTTTATCAGCATGAAGTCACACTCCCCTTGGAAGATACCCTTATCAATCTTGTCCCACAATTGATTTCCTTTTGACAAATTCAGAAAAGGGAGTATCTCGGACGGGGATCGACAGGAAAAAAGGGATATGGTCACTATATTCCCCTTCCAAACTGACTTTCACAATAAGATCTGGAATGGGAGGATGGAGAAAGACTACATGGTCAAGATTCCGGTCTTTCGGTACAATCGAGTAACCGGTTGGTAGAATAGATGGAAACGTTTCAGCTCTAGCACTTGAATTCTCAAGTAGATCACAGTTAAAGTCTCCTATAGGTATACACTTTCTGTTCATCTTCTCGATCTTTTTCAACAGTTTGGCCACCTTTCTATCCGTGATACCAATCTTAGAAGTTAATTTTTAATAGTACAGTTCGTTTTTTTATATAGAAGGACATGAGAGCTTGATAGTTTTTGTGAGAGGGATAGTTTCAGATTTGTATAGAGTGACAATATTAACTTTTTGATAATAGTCCGTCATTCTATGGTAGAATTAAGGCCGATAATCGTACAAAAAGGCTAATCAAGACAGGGTATTAGTTCTGTGAGCCTCTCTATGTGCTATCATCAGTTTTGTGATATCAGTTATCATACAGTTATGTGATATCAGATAATCATCAGATGATATCAGATAATCAATGATATCAGATGTGATATCAAATCAATTTTGTGATATCAGATAATCATACAATAAGGCTAATTTAGACAGGGTATCAGTTCTGTAAGCCTCTATGTGATATCACCAGTTCTATATCAGTTCTGTGAGTCAATTGGAGACAAAAAAATTCAAAGATTTATGACCGACCATGTTCACAGGATTTGCAAGCAACTGGCCGGATGTGATTTCTAATTAACAACGTTTTTAATTAAAAACAGGCAAAGATTAACATAAAACGAAATTTTTCTGTGAGAAGTAAACAGCTAAGTTGACAGCTCAAACGAACAAATTTGTTACTTCACAGCCTATCTAACATAAACCTTATATTAGTCACAGCTATGCAGCAATGACATCACAGCTACTGAATAAAACAAACCATCTGGTGGTGTTTCCCTTTTTGTAGGATTAGAGAAAATTAGCGCTTTTTATTGTTGTTACATGAAAAAAAGTCCTACATATGACCATGGAAATCATACATCAATTTCTGCCTCCACCATCCCCAGGCCTCTCCCTTAGAATTAATTTTGCCCTAATTTGAAGGCTTGATAAGTGTTGGGATGTTTTGGTATTAAAATGAGCCCTTTGAAATGTCACCCTCTCAATCAAGCCGAAATGTTTAGGGTCTAAATAAATTCCTATATCATGTACTGTAATCCGCTGGATACTCTGTTATTTAAAAAAAAAAAATTAAATACATCAAAAATGTGAAATTGATGTTTAATCTCTCTTGGTTTCACGGACTACTTTTGGTCTAACCTTTTATGATACAAAGGCTATGCTACAAAAAACCAAAGGTTTCTTATCTGAGCTAATTCTTAAGTTATGAATATTTTTTACTAATAAAGACATTTTTTTAAAATTAAAAGTTATATTTGCCTTTTTGAGTAACCGAAAATTGGAGGGTAACTAGGCCTCCTTCCCCAACCCTTATTTCTCAAAATCGTCTGATCAAAACTAAGAGAAAGCCATTTTACCAAAAAAAAGAATAAATATGCATATTTCATATTAATAATTTATGTGCGGATAGCCAAAATCAAACATGCATTAATTCAAAAACGTTCAGAAATTAAATAAAAAAACTAGTTTTTTTAACTGAAAGTAAGGAGCGACATTAAAACTTAAAACGAACAGAAATTACTCCGTGTATGAAAGGGGATGTTCCCTTCTCAACGCCACGCTCTTTACGGCAAAGTTTTTACTGTTTAATACAGCAGAATTGAGAGAAAGAGTCAAAATTTAGCGTAAAGAGCGTAACATCCCCTTTACACGGAGCAATTTCTGTTCGTTTTAAGTTTAAATGTCGCTCCTTACTTTCAGTTGAAAAAACTAGTTCATTTTTATTTAATAATATGAAGGATCATAAATGATGAAATTTCCAGCTAAAATATTGTAAGAAGCACATATGTTGCATTCATAAATGACTTCAGTTAAGTATAATGAATCTTTACCGTGAAGAGAGGGAATGAAGAAGGGGCAACACATTGACATTAAAATGCGGGTATATGCTATGCCTAGAATATTTGGTTTCTCCCTTCCCCGTAGTTTAAAAAAATACACTTTTTGGTATTTTGTTTGAAAAAATGTCATAAAAGAATTACCCCTCCTAGAATTCGAAAAGCAAATTTTTCATCATCCCACCTAATGGTAAATCAAAGCCACCTGGACTGCCCTTGGATTTGGAATAGTTTTTGTTCGCATTAAGTATTAATGTTGCTGCCTTGAATTTTTAATTTCTTACATGTATCTACCCGTATTTTTGTTGACTGTTTTTGTTCTCCCAAAGCGCTCAGATCCTCGAGCTCACTGACCTCAGTTCAATTTGAGTGTTTGACATCAGTCTATATATTGGATATTAACTCCTGGTTTTTAGTTTTAAATTTAATTAAAGTTCTTTGATTAATTGAAGAGAATTGTTTCGTTTTTGACGAACAATGGACTGAATATATATTTAGTAACAGGTATACTACCATTCTGAATTTTTATTTTTAAGCTCCAAACTGATCGTAGAATTTTCACTCAAAAGCACTTAAGGCTTTTTTGGGGCAAACTTGCTTGTTTTTGGCACAAAATAGCAAAAAAAACAGCATTCTGGCGAGAAATTATATGTCTTTTATACTTGTTATGGGCACTTAAACTTTTCCAAATGTTTTACCAGTAATGGTTTGATAAAATTCACCTTGATAAAAAGCACTACAAAATGGAAAAAATGCGCATTTACGACAAATATTGTTGGGAAATACACGCTGTGGCTTCAGTTACTATTGTCAATGGTTTTTCTTTACTCACTTTGCGCTGCCATGAACAATTTAACAAACTTAGGCTTAGCAAAGGCTCAGGGTTTTTTTTTTCTCATTCGAAAAAAAAAAAAATTTGAAAGAATAAAAGGAAATATCAGCAAACCAATATTAGAAAATTGAAAACTAGTGATGACAATGGTCAGCCGTAGTTCTGAAGCGTGAATGCTTTGAAAAACGGAGGAGCATTGGCTATAAGCTCCCCCAGAGAAATTGTTTTACGGATTGTTTTGGGTACCCATCTGACTGACCGTATTTCAAACAGTGAAATGTGCGACAAAATTTGGTTGTATCCCCCTTAAAATGAGAAAAGGTTAAGAAGGCAGGGTTAGGTTTTGAAGATAAATATAAACTTTATATTTATCGGCCAAACAGTTAGGACAGAATAAAAAGCTAGTTGTACCCGATTGGTTTGGGAGTAGGTCACAAGGAAAAATTAAGACAAATTGGAACCTCTTGGGAGGGTGTAAAAAGGAAGATTTTGAATAGATTGTGAAGGAGGAGGAGTCTATGGAGCTGAATTGGCATCAGGCAGCTTGGTCCTGCTATGAGTTGTAAGTAGTAGTATATCACCCGCGACATTAAATTTGTAAAAGGATATACAATACGCATGTTTTACTCGTAAAAAATCGTAAGAAAACAAAACAAATTACAATACAATTTTTGTTTATATCACTTTGTTGATGACATGGATGACGCCATTTGTTGCTGGGAGGTCAGCTTGGATAACATTTGCATCATTTACACTGACACCACCTGAAAAAGAAATTAGATCAAAGTTAGTTAATTGTTACTTCATAAATAACTGAAAAAAGATTTACAAAATGTAAAAAAGATCACTTAAAATGAAGAAAATATTATGTTTTTATATAAAACATAAAAATTTACTGAAATGGGGAAGAGCTCCCGTGATTGAAAAGAGCTTCAGCCCTCAATCACAACATTAGGTCTTAAGAACGAAGGGGGAAAAGGGAACAAATAAATACAAAACATGAGCAGCGCCTGTAACGAGTAATAAGAAGTGGGGAAGTAGAGGGATGTTTTATTTGTTTTTCCAAAATGTAGGGGACGAAAGTTTTTTTTATAGCTGGAGGTATGACAGCAAAGCGGTCCATGGGAGGTGGAATATAAATGGGGAGGTTTTTTTGGAAAAG
This sequence comes from Artemia franciscana, assembly GCF_032884065.1. NCBI lineage: Eukaryota > Metazoa > Arthropoda > Branchiopoda > Anostraca > Artemiidae > Artemia > Artemia franciscana. Next base: position 2,931,772 of record NC_088865.1, read on the forward strand.
TGGGAGCCCTGCAAGGGTTTGCCCTTGCATTTTTTTAAGCAGTCGTGTGTAATTTTGATTTTATCAACAATTTTGAATGTAATGTGGTCCAAGAAAAGCTAATAATGAGTAACAAATCTAGCTAAACAGAGAAAACGCAATCTATGGCGAGATAAGTAACTCCGCCTTTTTCAAAACTGATTGGCTCTTTTGGAAAGAATATCAAGCAAGTAGCTAGAACGAAAGGTCTTTGAATCAAAACATTTTATAGGTAACAAAACTCTTTATTCCTCCCTAGTTGAATTTTTATTTCAAATAACTAACCTATTTTTTTCTGCTCAAGCTATACATAAGTAAGATATCAATTACAAAGACACTTTTGTATCATTTTGGACTCGGTTAACAACCATGTCTTGTCTAGATGTCATTATATACCTTCAAATAAGAAAGTTTGGGAGTTCAGTTTGGGGGATAAACCTAGAATTGAACAACTGAGAAGGAAACATATTAAGAAAACAATTATTTCTTTAGACTAAGCAAAAAAATGTAGTTAAACATTTTGAAGGCACTTTCACTTTTCTTTAAACTCCCCCCCCCCCTACTAATCAAAAATATAGCAAAAATTATATGTTTCCCATGTGTTTTTCCGTTCCTTGATTTTGTGTAAGCGCTAATTCAATTTACGAGTTGACGGGTTGAACAAGAGTGACGCATGGAAAAATACATGGGAAATATGTAATTTGGGCTTTGCACATTATGTGTGTGGGAGAGAGCAAAGTATAGCAGAATTTCCTTCACGTAATGTGTTCCTTTTCAATAGCCCCAATTCTAGGCTTATACAGGCCCAGATTTACCCGTTGGCCCACTAGGCCCGGGCATAGGGGCACACAATGCCACAGAACACAATAAATGACTACTGAGTGATTCTGTCTTAACAAAGCTAGACTTTTGGGACTTATCGTCGAAGTTCTAGATGTACTCGGCCGCCACACTGCCTATTCACAGAAAAGTGATTTTAGAAAAAAAAACACAGGAATTTCGTAGCTACTAATAACCTGTCAGATGTCTCCCAAGAATTACAGCTGAGAATCAGGCATCACCTCTCTTTTATGGCTCGTCAGCTGCGGCTCTGTTAAGTGCTTCCATTATTGTAGAGTTTTCGGATATTTCCCCAAAAATGTCACAAAAATGGAGTGGCTAGGCCTAGCAAGGGCCTAGAAGCATCAAAGCTTTGAATGCAGTCCTGGGCTTATACCCAATTTTGAAATAAATGACGTCCCAGTTTGAAGTGTTTTAGCTGGATCAGCCTCCTTATCAAAATAGTAAACCCTTGCTGAGGATCATTAATAAGGAATGATAAAATTACAGTGTATAGGATAGGATAGATGACTCTATTTGCAAGGTAGATATTTCCATTAGACGGACCTACTACCCTCTTAATTAATACAAAACAATAACAATAAAAAATTCAATATCTTACCAGCAGACTTTCGGACGCTGATTTGGGTGCCACTTCTAACGGCAGGTACAGCCCCGGCAGCAGGGACACCTTTAGCGAAGATGGTTCCTGGAACAACGTGACCAAGAAGTACGTTTCTCAATGCTGCTTTATCTTTTAAAAGACCATCAAGAGTTCCGGCAGGTAGGGCGTTAAAGGCATCGTTGGTTGGAGCAAATAGAGTATAGGGTCCGTCTAGAATTGTGGAATAATTTAATGAATTTATAGCATTTTTATGTAATAGTTAAAGTCAAATTGTAACATTGCGCGTTTGCAGTTTGCAGTTCGTTTAAATTTTTTCGATTAATTTTAATATGGAGGTTGAGAGGTTGGGATGCTTAAAATTTTTGCACTTTGTTAAAGTTATTCATTTGGTCATTAGATACAAGATTCAAGTTTAACTACTTGCCTGGGCTCTGACTTTCCGGCAAATAAATTTGCCGGGAAGTACCTCTGTAATTCCTATAATTTGGTTAATAAAGTATTATATTTCCATCATACTTTTCAATATCTCATTAGGATTGAGCGTCAGAGAAATAGACCCGCTATACTTTACACCCTCCACTCCCCCCCCCCCTATTATGTGCAAATATATAGCCCACATTTGTTTCTGAAGTATTATATTTTAATCTTACTCTTGTATATTTCATCAGGATTGAGTGTTAGAGAAACATATATGAAAAATATTATGTAGGACTTATATCATAAAAGCACCCTTTTTCATTATGAATTCTTCAGCTTTACATTTCAATTTATGAGTTCACGTCAGGCTTAAGGTTTGAATGGTAGGTAGACATATTGGCAATGACCTGAGCCCACAATACTTCTAAACTTTATTAGATATACTCAAATCTCAGGAAGCTTTTGACAATTTCAAAGACCCGCCCCTCCTTTTACCGGAAGGGCCAAATACTGAAACAGATTTCTGAATACTGTCCAACAATTACTAATGGAAAATGATTACGTATGGACAATGTTTACTTAGATAAATATTAAAAGAAATATCATTATATCCGCGCACATCCTCGGAACTTTTAAAGATTTACCCAGAGGAACACAACACTCCAAAAATATCTTAGCAGCACATTTATCAAGATGGATGGGTTTTAGAGATCTCTGTCTTAAATAGCAAACAAATGAGTGGAGACCCTTTGTATAAACCTATTGGTATTTTTGGGGTTTCCCTTAAGTCAGGTTATTTTAATACAATACACTCTATACTATTCTCTGTTGCATTATATGCTTAACTGATTACCATGTCCTCCAGGTAGCCATTTTTTTGGAAAGCCTTACCGAAACCCTTCTTTTTACATAGAAATCTTGAATCATATTAGGAACAATAACTTGAACGATAACCAATTCTCAAACCCCGTTCAGCGTTCAAGCCCCGTAATAAGAGTACATTTAATGAATTCCAAACGGTAAGAATTCAAGTTATATTAGGAACTTAATTTATGTAAATGACCTAATTTTTGCAGTTAGAAACTAAAACCCTCTTTATTACTATCGTGTATGTCGTCCAATGTTCTCCCATACCCATAACAATAGTTTCCATACCTCGAATAATTCCACGGGTCCATAGAATCCCTGTCTTAAATGCAATAGGGGTCTTTTGACCCTGCTTTATTAAAACTCTTCAACGTATGGAGGAGCTGTGGCTTTGCCACTGGATTACACAATCCATAAGAGACACACAAAAATACATTACTTTCGATTTGTCTAATGTTTTTCCCTGAATAAGAGAATTATTGGGTTCGTTTCTTTTCACCTATTTAGAACTTACCAGCTTGAAGCGTTTCGACTAGATCAGCCTCCTTAACAGCTGTTACCAAAGTAGTGAATCTCTGTTGAGGATCGTTGATAAGGACTGATGGAATTGCTGTTTCTGGGATAGGATAGAGGACTCTGTCTACAACATGGATTATTCCATTGGAGGCACGTACATCTGGTTTGATAACTTGAGCACCATCAGCAGTAATGGCCTTGAAAGAACAATAAATATTGAAAATATACCTTCAATTAATGGTATTTATATAACTGGGTGGGGTTATACCCGGCTGGATGGGGTATGCGATCAGGTGCAACAAATACTCGATGTAGGCAGAGGTTTTAAATAGATCAATTTTTCTATATCAGGTATTTTTCTTGTAATTTTCCTAAATATTGAGCTTTTATGCTTATTTACTATTCTAGAGTGGGGAAAAGTTGGGTATACACTTCATTTCTGTTTTCTCTGTATTTGTTTAGGTAATATTAAAAAAATTTGCTTAGCGGTTATCCTTTTTTTTCTCACTACTAGATTTTCTAGCCTTTCGATACATGTTTGCTGGTTAAGAGAGAGGTGATCCAATCCCTCATCGGTACCTATGATATAATATATTTCCAATTTAGCAATATTTACTAAATTTAAGATGGATTGTATTTGATACGACTAAATACAAATGACCAGCAAATGGCCAAAATGAGCAAGATTTTGTGGAAGGATTTTAAGCTATCTCAAAACAAGATTTCGAGGAATCTCCAGGATTTTAGCAAAGTTTTGAAAATTATCCAAAACTATGGTCTTGAGCAAGATTTTGAAGTTGAAAACAAGCAAGATTTGACAAATCTCCAAGATTTTACTGTTAAATTTGAAGAGTATTTGATTTCAAATTGTTACTCCACTTCGAGATGTATAACCACTTTTTCTAGCACATTTTCGAAGCACTATTTGATCTCAAAAGAGGAAAAAATGATAAGAAAGAAGAGAAAAAATTCAAGTCCATTGCTAAATTGAACCTTTAGTTTTGCCATTTATTATTAAATAAAATGTTTTTTACCCAATTCCTCTTCGCTATTTAAAAAAAAATACACTCAAAATACTGTCTGTAGCCTAAAAGTATCAAGTGGCTAAGGAGCAAAATCTGACGAAACTAGTAAAGATGATCACCAGAAAATATTTTGATTCATTATTTAATACTGTCAAAAACAGCTTTTCCGTAAAATAGCCTGAAGCCCCCCTCCCAGCCCTCCAGAAGAGATTCGAAGATTTGATATTTGGATAAAAATATTATATCTTCTTGTATATTATATACTCAAGCTAATGTACTTGTTCGTCCAAAGTGCTTTTCGCCCATCCTTTGAACTTTTCACTTTTCTTTGGAAGTTTCAAGTTACATCCCTCCCCCACTACGACTTCAATAAATTATATATAACACCCACTAGAATACTTACATCTCCGTAAATGTTAACACGAACTTTAGCACCTTGAAGAGTTGGAGCTGTAATGTCATTGGCAAGAGCTGTAGATGGCACTTCGCCTTGGACAACGTGGTACAACAAGACTTTTTTGAGGAGTGCAGTATCTTGTCCAAGTGCGTCGAGTGTGGGCTTGGGAAGGGCGGCAAAAGCATCGTTTGTCGGGGCAAAAACAGTGAATGGTCCTGCAAATGTTTGGCAAATTACTATTTTTTCTTCTAAAGCACCCTCTGAGTAATCATGCTGAAGTAACGTCTAAACGAGCCAAATTATAAGGATCGCCTTAAACATTTTCAAAAGAAGTATTTTGAACAAACAAATCACCTGCCGTAATTAGAAAACATCCTTTGGTATTTTGTTAAAAGTTTGATTTAAGTTTTTTCTCTGAAATTAAATAAGTGCTATTGATATATCCTATTTTATGATTTATAAAGTGTTCGAAAATACAGATTTGAATATCAAAATTTGTCACTGTCGTGGAGAAATAAAAACCCTTTTTCAAGCACAGTGTGTCTGTAATTCTCGTGACAGAAAAAAAAACAATCAATTTTTTTCTACTCTGGTTTCAAATTAAAAGTTTGTGGCATTACTCCTTTTAATTTACATCAGCTAAAGTTTTGTTCCAAAAAATTACAAAAATCTTATGGAAAAAGATTGTCAAGAAATTTTTTTTCTAAATTAACCAAGATTAGATTAACTAAAAATATTAAGCCGATCCCACTGCCCTTCAGAAAGGAAGAACAGAAAAAATTATAGTACAAGAAAATAAAAAAATTCAGACAATGAATAATTCGGAAATTTGATAAAAAAAAAATAAATTAACTACGCTAATAAGTAGCAAAGAAGTAAACAAAAAAAATACAATGTAGAATTTAAAAATAATAGGGAGTCTTGATATCGATTTTTTTTTATCCTATTGAAAAAACTGATTATTATAATACAATCATATATATTATAAGCTTATCTAATTTATTGTAAACATAAACTCTGGAGATACAGCCCATCGTTAGCCCAAGACTGCTTACAACAGATCCTCAAAATTACTCTACTGATTCTTGGAAATAAAAGTTTTATCTTTTAAAACAAATTTAAAGTTTTCCTTTAATTTTTTGGGTCTTCCAGTCTTGTTAAATAAAAAAACTAGTTTTTTTTAACTGAAAGCAAAGAGCCACATTAAAACTTAAAACGAACAGAAATTACTCCGTATATGAAATGGGTTGTGCCCTCCTCAGCGCCTCGCTCTTTACGCTAAAGTTTTTTACTGTTTTAAAAAGTAGAGCTGTGACAAAGAGTCAAATTTTGCGTAAAGAGTGAGAGATTGCTGAGGGGACAGCCCATTTCATGTACGGAGTATTTTCTGTTCGTTTTAAGTTTTAATGTCGCTCCTTACTTTCAGTTAAAAAAAAAGTAGTTTTTTATTCTGAACGTTTTGAACTAATCCATGTTTCATTTTGGCTCTCCACACATAAATTATTAAAATGAAATTTGCATATCAATTCTTTTTTTGGCTAAATAGCTTTATCTTAGTTTTGATCAGACGATTTTGAGAAATAAGGGGTGGGGAAGGAGGCCTAGTTGCCCTCCAATTTTTCGGTTACTCTGAAAAGGCAACTCGAACTTTTAATATTTAACGAACGTTTTTATTAGTAAAAAATATACATAACTTAAGAATTAACTTACGTAACAAACTTTTATATTCTTATATTTTTATTATGTATATGAGGGGGTTTGTCCCCTCGCTAATACCTCGCTTTTTACAATTAATTTTAAGTTTTGTCCCAATTCTTTAAGAATGACCCCTGAATCAGAAAGGCCGTAGAATAAATAGTTCAAATTACTAAAAATACTTTAGTATAAAGAGCGAGGTATTTATCTCCTCCTAAATACCCCGCTCTTTATGCTAAAGTATTTTTAGAACCCCTCATATGCGTAATAATCTCTCTTCGTTTTAAGTTTTAATTCTACTCCTTACTTTCAATTGAAAAAACTTTTCATGTTTATTTTTCATTGTTTTTTATAGTAATGCTAGAAAATCCCGCGCCCTTTTCATTGAATTTCTCTTCCCCCATAACATATTCCTCCAAGGAAAGACCCTCCCACATAACCCTCTCCCCTCAACCCCACCCCCAAACCAAAAAAATCCCCCTGAAAAGGTCTGTACACTTCCCAATAACCATTACTGTATGTAAACAATGGTCAAAGTTTATAACTTGCAGCCCCTCCCCCAGGAACTTTGGGGAGTAAGTCATTCCCAAACACATAGCTATTATAGTTTTCGACCATGCTGAATAAAATAGCTATCTCAAATTTTGATCCGTTGACTTTGGAAAAAAAATGAGCGTGGGAGGGGCTTAGGTGCCCTCCAATTTTTTGGTCACTTAAAAAGGGCACTAGAACTTTTCATTCCCGTTAAAATGAGCCCTCTTGCAACATTTTAGGACCACTTGGTCGATGCGATAACCCCGGAAAAAAAACAAACAAAAAACAATTAAACACGCACCCGTGATCTGTCTTCTGGCAAGAACACGAAATTCCACATTTTTGTAGATAGGAGCTTGACATTTTTGCTATAGGGTTCTCTGATACGCTGAATGCGATGGTGTTATTTAGTTAAGAATCTATGAATTTTAGGGGGTGTTTCCCCATATTTTCCAAAATAAGGCAAATTTTCTTAGGCTTGTAACTTTTGATGACAAAGACTAAATTTGATGAAACTTATATGTTTAAAATCAGCATAAAAATACGATTCTTTTGATATATCTTTTAGCATCGAAATTCTGTTTTTTAGAGTTTCGTTTACTGTTGAGCCGGGTCGCTCCTTACTACAGTTTGTTACCACGAACTGTTTGAAAACGATATTGTAATAGCTTGTAATAAGCGCTTTGGGACAAAATTCGATAATTGCAACTCATTACTGGATGCAGTGCAGAGAAGGGGAGATGTGCTCCTAATACTAATAATTGTTTTAGTATTGTAAATTCTTTGTTTTAGTGTTGAATTTGTTTAGCCCTACACAACCGCTTGGGCAATATACCTATTGCAGTGGAATAGTTTGTTTGGGGATAAATGCTCTTGTGTCTTGAAAAATACATATTTAATATTTAATATAGTCTATAAAACTTATCTTGTTAAAGACTTATCAAGATCCGAACATATTACAAGAAATAATTTGGAATGATTTCTAATCAAATGAAAATCTGAAACCAGAAAAAGTTAGAAATTGTTTATTACTTTAATGTTTAGCTAAAACAGTCCCCCCCCCTCTCGCAAAACTCCTAAACATTCAAGAACTGTAGTTTGGGCACTATTTTGAAGGGTTTTTCTGACCTTAAGAGAAAAGAAAAGAATAAAAATTGTCATAAAAATGCACTTAGCCACACGCTCTATCTAAAAAATTAAATAAAAAAAAACAAGTTTTTTAAATGAAAGTAAGGATCGACATTAAAACTTAAAACGAACAAAAATTACTCCGTATATGAAAGGGGCTTTTCCTTCTCAACGCCCCGCTCTTTACGCTAAACTTTGACTCTTTCTCTTAACTCTACATTTTAAAACAGTAAAAAAACTTTAGCGTAAAGAGCGGGGCGTTGAGAAGGAAAAGCCCCTTTCATATACAGAGTAATTTTTGTTCGTTTTAAGTTTTAATGTCGCTCCTTACTTTCATTTAAAAAAACTTATTTTTTTTATTTAATTTCTGAACGTTTTTGAATCAATGCATGTTTTGATTTTGGCTCTCCGCAGAGGAATAATTAAAAAAAAATTTGTATATTTATTTCTTTTGGCTAAATGGCATTCTCATAATTTTGATCGAATGATTTTGAGAAAAAAAGAGCGGGGGAGGAAGCCCAGTTGCCCTCCGATTTTCGGTTAATTAAAAAGGCAACTAGAACTTTTAATTTTTTACGAATCTTTTTATAAGTAAAAGATATATGTAACTTATAAATTAGGTTACGTAAAGAACTTTTGTATTCTTATGTTTTTATTACATATATGAGGGGGTTTGCCCCCTCGTCAGTACCTCGCTCTTTACACTAAAGCTTAAATTTTGTCCCAATTCATTAAGAATGACCCCTGAATCACAAAAGCCGCCGAATAAATAGTTGAAATTACTAAAAATACTTTAGCGTAAAGAGCGAGGTATTAGGAGGAGGTGAGCCCCTCATATGGGTAATAATTTCTGTTCGTTTTAAGTTTTAATGCTGCTGCTTACTCCCAGCTGAAAAAAACTTTTTATTGTTTTTTTTAAGTAATGCTAGTAAATCCCGCCCCCCTTTATGGAAAATTTCTTCCCCCATGACAAATTCCTCGATGGAAAGTTCCCCCAGCATATCCCCCTCTTCTCAACCCCTGCCTCCAGCCAAAAAATCCTCCAGAAAACGCCTGTACACATCCCAATAACCATTACTATATGTAAGCACTGGTCAAAGTTTTGAACTTGTAACCCCTCCCACGGGGACTGTGGGGGAGTAACTCGTCCCCAAATGCATAGTTATAAGGTTTTTCGACTACGCTGAATAAAATGGCTATCTCAGAATTTTGATCCGTTGACTTTGGGAAAATAATTAGCGTGGGAGGGGGCCTAGGTGCCCTTCAATTTTTTGGTTACTTAAAAAGAGCACTAGAACTTTTCATTTCCGTTAGAATGAGCCCTCTTGCAACATTCTAGGACAACTGGGTCGATACGATGACCCCTGGACAAAAAAAAAAAAATAAATAAAAAAAAAAAAAAAAAAAAAAAAAAAAAAAAAAAAATACGTATCCGTGATCTGCCTTCTGGCAAAAAATATAAAATTCCACATTTTTGTAGATAGGAGCTTGAAACTTCTACAGTAGGGTTCTCTGACACGCTGAATCTGATGGTGTGATTTCCGTTAAGATTCTATGACTTTTAGGGGGTGTTTCCCCCTATTTTCTAAAACAACGCAAATTTTCTCAGGCTTGTAACTTTTGATGGGTAATACTAAACTTGATGAAACTTATATATTTAAAATCAGCATTAAAATGCAATTCTTTTGATGTAGCTATTGGTACTAAAATTCCATTTTTTAGACTTTTGGTTACTATTGAGCCGGGTCGCTCCTTACTACAGTTCGTTACCACGAACTGTTAGAAAGAAGAAAAAAACAAACAAAGACTAATAACTTGAAAGTGACTTTTAAGTTGCAATTCCAAAGATTTTCAAGAAATATTAGGAATAAAACCCTCTTCTTAAAAAAAATAGGCCCACATTGCCCACTGTTAGCTCCCCGGGCAAATCTCCTCAGAAGAAAATTGATAAGCAAGGCTGAGGTGGAAACCTTGTTCTCCACTCCATCCAGATAATGTAATGGCGTCGTAACATTGGTATGCTTTAGTTACTGAACTATTTCTATAATGTTTAGCATACTTATCAACTGCATCATAATAAATAGCAGTTGTTACCAGTCTAACCTAAATAAAAGATTTTACTTATGTATTCCGATAAGCTTTAAATTACCTCTACCCCTTTTCTGCTAAAATATCATCAAAGGTCTTACCAGGTCCAGAAAGAGCATCAGCAAGGCCAGCTTTGATAACTAAGTCAACAAGTGTAGATGCTCCGAGATCTGTGGCTACACCGGGGATATTCTTGGGGGTGGCAGCCTTGGCTTGGACTGGTTGGCCCCTTTGTTGAACTTGGCCTGGTTGAGCTGGGTGAGCTTGAGGAACTCCATATCGTTGTTGGCCGTGAGACGGAGTCCTATGGTGATGTCCTGCATACTAAAAGAGAATTCAAATGTTAACTCTCTAGTGGACAATTTCATCAAGAGAGAAAGGGGGAAAGAGGAGGCTTGACATTATGGTTGTGTTTTTTTTCATCCTATGTTTTTTCTAATCTATTTGCCAAAATAAAGGATTACATTGGCATCAGCTAGCAATACATAGATTAGAGTTTAGAACAGTTAGCTTGTGGCTTGTAAATAGCTAAAAATAGCTAAATAGCTAAAAATAGCTAAATAGCTAAAAATAGCTTAAATAGCTAAAAATACCTCCGAAATAAATCTTTTCTTACTTATCATCATACCTACAAAAAATAACTCACAAAGCATCGCAAAGTGAGCAAAGGGTAAAAAGAGGGTAATGAAAGGACTCATGTTTGAGCTGGGAATGCTGATCTCCGTTTAATAGCCCCTCCATGGGGGAAGCCGCATAACTTTACACTTTTTTCCCATGATGACCAATGGTATGCGTTGCGCATGTACTGATCTCCTGACTTTATGCCTTCGGTCGGGAGTACAATGCAGGGAGGGGGTACTTAATCAAACACTTCCCGTGTTTTTCCTTAGAATTTCTCCAGGGACCCATTTTAAGCGGGGTAGACTCTGGCTATGCTTACAGCTTGCTGTAAAATAACAAAAGAGGGGATGAGAAAAGAGGGGGTAATTCTAATGAAAACTCAGAGTTTTGTTGCCCTTTTGTTTCCCCTTTGTTGAAATTTTTATTTTGTGGCTCTTTTTATGCAAAAAAGACATGATCCCCCAGAAATGTTTCTGTTTTTGCCATGTTGTGGCGCAATACTATTTTTGACGCGACTAGGATCAACGAAAAATGGAATAAAAATTTTGCTCAATTGGTTAAACAACCAAAAGGCTTTTGAAATAGCCTTACAGTTTCATAAGTTATAGTGACATACGGTAACGCGTTCAGACCTAAACTTACATTTGGTTTTTACCAAGTAAACGGCCAATCCGAGCCGTCTCTAGAGTAAGGCAGTGTCTTCATTATGGCTTTTTAGGCCAAATCGTCCGTGCTTTTTTACTTTTTCAGTTAGCCCTAGTCTTCATTGGTACTTTTAAGGATGAAAAGACAAATCAGGTGCATTTGAAGTAACTTTTTCAAGAAAATTCTATTTTTCGATGTAAAAAAAATTGTTTTTATTTACCCCCATTCGCCTAAAAGAGTCATAATGAAGTCAGGGCATAAAACGTACTGTCATGCAGTTTTGCCTGATTTCGCATACCCAAGATTAGGAGAGAGGCCAGAGGATATTTTTCATAGGGGAAAATGGGGTATCTAAAGCAATCAAAATTACATTTTGGGTCCAAATTTTCTATGTTTTACTGTTGTTCAAATCATATCAAAGTGATTTAACTCATCGTTTCGATATGATTTACTTTGGCTTTTATCATCACTAACCAGAAACTCAATAGTATTTTCCCCTCTTTTGCAGAAAAATGCTATTTAAGGTAATTTCAAGTGATCGACCTCATAGTCTACCTTCAATTAGGGGAATTTATTTTACTAAATAGGACAAACCTGAGTGTGTGAACGTCTTATTATTATTTTTCTTTTTTTTAGCGTGCAATAAAACATTAAATTCATAAGTATACATGCATAGACGGGGAGGGTATGAAGGGGGGGGGGGGTCCGAGATGTAAAATTCGCTTGGTGAATCCACCTTTAAAAATAATAAGCATGTATTCGCTGACATTTAAAATAACCTTCAATGCATTGTCAAAAGACGCACATAAATTGAATATATATTTTTTTAAGTTAAAATAAAGAGCAACGTTAAAACTTGAAAGGAAGATAAGCTTAGCTATATTTATAGATTAATTACTAGTTATTTTGGGTTTCAGTATTGCTCCTTACTTTTGTCCGAAAAAGGTAGTTTTTTTAATTTGCATTTTCATCAGAAAATATAGAGGTTGCAAAATCTACACTTCCTCATTAATTAGAATGGGCAGATAAAAAAAATTCTTCTCCCCTTTGTATTCTTTTTTATCTTTAAAACAAGATATGGATCCGTCGTTTTATTTTCTAAACTATGATTATTTTTAACTTCAAATTTCTCAGATTATTTTTAACTTCAAATTTTCATCAGAAAACATAGAGGTTCAAGATCTACACTTTATCAGAAAGGGCAAATTCGAGTGGACGAAATTTCAGCAAATAAAGATTTTATTTGCTATTTGCAAATGTAATTTCAACCGAAATCATGTCTTTTATCTGCCCATAGAATGGACAGGTAAAAAAATAAATCCTCCTTCCCTTTGCATTCTGGTTTATCTTTAAAACAAGATTTGAATCCGTTGTTTTATGTTCTAAACCACGATTATTTTTAATTTAAAATTTATTTTAAGGAAATTCTTCATAGTACTAGAAGCAACACCTCCCATTAAATAGGCACGTTAAGACCTAAGAAAAGAGCACGAACTTACCGGCACAGCTGACGCTAGGGCAAGACCACAGGCCAAGATCATAACAAACTGCTTCATGTTGGCTGTTAGAATATCAACTGATAAATTTGATGGTAGTCAAATCTATATATATATACTTGTTTTACAACCTGTTTAGTTATATAACGCCAAAACAAAAATAAAGGAAGCAAAATAATCACCATGCACAGTTGCGTGTTTTAAAGCGTGTTTTACGTAACAGCTATTATTTATGCAAAGGCATATAAGAAGATGTACAAAACGATAGGGCAATGCACTACAAAATATATTCAGCCATCTTAAGTGTACACCCATAGGGGTACCCCCTAAAGGTCATCCGTGGATCTATTTTCTAAATGAAGGTATTTCAAGTTCTTTTGACAGTAGGGGAAGTTATGAACCTGCAATTTCTGTTTGAAGGACTTAGGCTCTTAGTTTAGGACTTAGGACTGTTTAGGACTTTTTTGACATGTTTTTTGGACATTTTTTGACATGTTTTACATACAGAACTTCGTTTTGGGGAAGAAAATTTCGTCCTCTGCTTTGAACCCATTTCAATTCCACCTTAAAGTCAATGGGAGAGGCTCATTTGGGCACTAAGTCCTCTCAAAATACTTCAGACAGTGTGTAACTACATTGGACACAATTTGGCCCCATGTGCTAGAGCCACAATGAATGTGGCTCCGTCTCGAAATTTTCGGTTTATTTGTAATTTTTTTCGATATTGCAACCATTAAGGATATTAAGATTTAGAGACAATGATGACGCCCATCCAGTACCCAAAAAAAACGCCTCATGGGCCTCTAGAGTAATAAAATTTGGAATCTCCTTAGATAGAGCGTATTTAATGAAAATATCGAAGTAAGCGTAAGTGGGATTCTAATGGAGGTCTTTTTTTTCTAATAACAGCGGATCCCGACTTAGGGCCTGAAATAGGGGCTCTCTTCTGAATTATATTTTTCCCCTTGGGTTTATTTTCCCATAGTAGGTATTTTATTGTGACTAAGGAAGTCTTCAATATCACAAAAATTTAGAAGATACTGCACATTTCTTTCATAAAAATTGTGAAGTAAAAACGTTATTAGTAGGCTCCAATATTTGCAGGGCTAAAATTTCAAGGCCCTTAGCCTACAGTCTATACTCAAGGCTATATCCAGGGAGGAGGTATAGGGTTTCACCACTCACCCCCCCCCCTCTCGAAATGATTGTCTGCCTCGTTAAAACATAACAAACATGAATATAAAGATTTTTTTGATGCCTTTTTTAAAGTTTTTTTTTGCAAACCCCCTCTCCCCGAAAGAAAATTCTATTAATGTTCTTGCCCATGCTAGCCTGTTGATCCCAATTTAGGGCCTGAAATATGGGCTCCCTTCTTAATTGTATTTTTCCCCTTGGGTTTATTTGCTCATAGTGGGCGTTTTATTGTGACGAATGAAGTCTTCTATATTACGAATTTAGAAGATACTGCACATTTCTTTCATAAAAATTATGAAGTAAAAACTTTATTAGTTGGCTCTAATATTAGTATGTAGGGCTAAAATTTAAAGATCCCTAGCCTAAAGTCTATACTCGAGGCTGCATCAAGGGAGGGAGTAGAGGGTTTCCCCCCTCCAAAATGGTTTTACCCTCGTTGAAACGTAACAAACATGAATATAAACAAATTTTTGATGCTTTTAAAGTTTTTTGTACACCCTCAAAAGAAAATCCGTTTAATGTTCATGCCCATGGTAGCCTGTTGATCCCGACTAAGGGCCTGACATAGGGGCTCTCTTCTTAATTATATTTTTCTCCTTGGATTTATTTGCTCATAGTGGGTGTTTTACAGTGACTAAGGAAGTCTTCGATATTACAAAAATTTAAAAGATACTGCATATTACTTTCATAAAAATTATGAAGTAAAAACGTTATTAGTAGGCTCCAATATTAGCATATAGAGCTAAGATTAAAAGGCCCCTAGCCTAAAGCCTATACTCGAGGCTGTATTTAGGAAGGGGATAGGAGGCTCCCCCCACCCCCTCCGAAATTATTGTACCCTCGTTGAAACGTAACAAACATGAATATAAACAAATTTTTGATGCCTTTTTTATACTTTTTTAAGGGCCTGAAATAGGAGCTCTCTTCTTAATTATATTTTCCCCTTGGGTTTATTTACTCATAGTGGGTGTTTTATTGTGACTAAGGAAGTTTTCGATATTATAAAAATTTAGAAGATGCTGCAGATTTCTTTCATACGAATTGTGAAGTAAAAATGTTATTAGTGGGCTCCAGTTTTAGCATATGGGGCTAAAATTTAAAGGCCCCTAGCCTAAAGCCTATACTGGAGGCTGTATCTATGGTGGGGGTAGGGGCCCCTACCTACCCCCCCTCAAAATGGTTGTACCCTCGTTGAAACGTAACAAATATGAACGTAAACAAATTTTTGATGCCTTAAAAAAAAAATTGTACACCCCCTTCACCGGAAGAAAATTCTATTAATGTTCTTGCCCATGCTAGGCTGTTGATACATGATTCCTTAGTTCCAGTTACCCTAGCAGAAAGTAAAAATTTACCCTTATTTGCGGGCCTTCTTTTTTTTAAATTCTGCCATAAAATACAAATTTTTTTGCCTTAAAAACATCAAATTTAAACTTGTAAACAAATATAGAACTATGCCGTTTATCTAGTGTATGAGAAAGAGTTAAGAGAGAGAGAGAGAGAGAGAGAGAGAGAGAGAGAGAGAGAGAGAGAGAAAAAAAAAAAAATTTTGACATCAAAATGAAAATCAGCAAATAACAAAAAGCCCAGAGACAGCAATTTTTGGACCTGGCACTTTTATAGAAGTTGAATAGAATAGGCAGTTACGTAGGTGGGCATTCAAACCCAAACCCGCTTTAGATATCTCTCGATTTTTAGAAAGCAGTCTTTACATCTTGTACAGTATATCATATTTACCCGTTACGGGCTATTTTTAATTCGGCTCCCTCCCCTCGTCAATATTTTTTTTCTCTGACTAAAATAAGCTACCAAAATTTTGAATTATTTAAGTCATGATTTTTTACAATAGTTTCTCAAAATATTTTGAAAAGCTTATTTCCTTTTTAATTTTCTCGAGCCACTGAATTTCGCCTAATCACGTTTAGATTAAACAGAATATTCTATTTATTATGCTTTGTTACAATGCTTAACATATGTCATATATTATTTTTTTTTTTGTACATAGTCATACAAAATTTTGTAATCGCAACGCAATTTGAATACTAATACAAAAGCCCTGGCGTCCGTACAGAATTGTTTACATCCAATATAATTTGGATACGGGTTGTCGTTGAATTTCACAATTTTTGTAGTAGCAGGCTTACAAAGTAGAAAATTGTTTTGTCTTCTAAAAACATGCCAAAATAAATCCAAAATTGGAAGTACATACTTAGCAATCTGTGTGCAAGTACCAGCTAAATCGTATTAGCGTTAGAGTACCAAACAGTACGTGGTAACAAACTGCAAGGAAGGAGCGATTCAGCCCAATAGCAAGCGTACCAAATAGCCCCTGTAACAAAAACAAGCGACAATTTTGTCGACGGCTAGCAAGGGAGTCTTTGCCAAACTGTTCAAGGAGGGCACAGTATTGGCCTTAGGGCGCTTTTGAAATTACCTACAATGCCCCAAATTGAACTCTCTCAATCGTGTCCGATTGCTCCTGCTTTAGGCCGTAATGCCAAACGGGGGGGGGGACCATATGCAAGGCAAGGTAGTATAAAAAAAATATAAACTCTCAAAACGCGATCTGAAGGAATTCCATGTTTAGACAGCAGTTTCAGAAAGCTAAATATATAGCTCAAATTGTAACTTTTCCATCTTTTCTGTCACTTCTCTTTGTCTTGTCTCATGCTAAGCTGAAAGAAACAAACGAAAAATAGACTGTTTATAATACGTCAATGAATGAACAACTTGAGCGGTAGGGCGTATATCATACAAGCACCGAACTTTATATTTTGGAATTACTGTAAATTATTTTAATGTAAATATTGCTATCAAATCTTTTTTTTTTTCAAGTTCTGGTTACTGTAAGCCCGAGTCATGCCTAACTTACAATATGTTTCCACAGAATTATTTAATATACAAAATATTAATATCAATCCCGTGTTTCGATTTAAACAGGGATAACAAAAAAAGTTCCTGGCGATAATAGTTGCCCCTCCTGAAAGAATGCCTTACGACACTGTAAATGCCCCTTCACTTCTCCATCTTGGGTGCCCGCAAGTGTACAAATATAATTACTTCATGTTACAAAGGAAAATAATCTGCAATAAGAAGGAAGCTATTCAGGGCTTCGAAACAAAAGGGTATTAAAAATTAATTTATACCTCCTCCTGCTCCTGGCAATTCTCCCAGCAATTTACCTGAATATCCACGTAAGGCAATAAAATTGGGGTGTAAAATGTACTTTTTGAGACACCAGGCCCCCGTCCTCCATATGAGTAATGACCCACTCCATGATAGCTGATGTGAAATTAAACGTTGAATTATAAACTTCGTTAAATGAAACTTTAAAATAAGTTTCTATATTAACTATTATTTTGTATGGGCTACCTGCCTCCTTAGGAAAGAGTGCCCCCTCGTACGGCATTAATTGTTCTAAGACTGGTAAGCTTGATATATACTTCTTTCAACAATTTTGGATCGATTGACAATCTCAAAATTTTTAACCAACAACAACTTCGCTCTCTTTGGGTCAAAATCGAATTAAATGCCATAAAATGTCAGAAAATGCCACTTTCTTATGGCTCAGTCCTTTTGGATGATTCAAAAGGGCACAAGCATTTTTAATATTTGTTCGAACAAACGGTCTCTCACATTTCTACTACCGTTGGTTCAATACAATAATCCCTGAAAGAAAAACACACACACATGATATTCCTTTTCGACAAAAATATAAAATTCCATATTTTTGTAGATACGTATTTTAAACCTCTGCAATAGGGTTTTTTTATGCGCTGAAATTGGAGTTATAATTTGATTAAAATCACCTGTCCTCTTGTGGGAGCATCCCCTGTTTTTCAAAAATCAGGCAAATCTTTGCCAGGTCGTTGCTTTTGATACGCAACTTCAAACTTGACGAATTAGAATTACTATAAAAATCAGATTCTTTTGGTGCACACATTTTATCAAGTTCCTCTTTTACATTTTCCGTCCCTAACAGCCCAAGTCACTCCTTCCTTACAGTCTGTTGCCACGAACAGTTTGAAAGTGCTGGCCTCCAAGTTATGTGACTTCGCCAGGAATACACTAATTCATTTTGTGGGATTCCAAGCTCATGGAACAAAAAATTAAAAATAAATATCTCATATTCTCGTTTTCTGGAACAACGTTAAAACAACATCTTGAATAACGCATGTCAATCGTCAGTCCTTGAACATTGCTAGAAATCTTGAAGCTCTTCACCCTTTTTTCTCCAAGGCCTTTTTCTCTTTTTCCTTTTTCCTTTTTCTCTAACCCCTTTTTCCAACACTAATTTACCTATTATGCTAAGTTGAGACGCGTTGGATTTTGTCATCATTTTCAATCCGATTTTTTTCTTTTTTATCTTCTATTTTTTTAATATTCCCTTAAGACTGTTAAGATGATCTCGAAGATTATTAGATCCTTTCCCTCTAAAACCAAACCTATAAAATATCCTGGAAAAACGTCAATTTGAAAATAGCCAAAAATCGTTAAATGGATTTCAGGTGAAATTTGTCACAGGCATGACAATGCACCAGGTACGGGGCTCTACCTGCAGGTTGGAATGCGTTGTCAGAACTCAAAGAGAACTTTTTGATGACAAAAAGTAACGCCTGACTAGACACCTACATAAAAAGTAAAAAACCATTTCTAGTATAAACTTTCATTTCACCTAACCATTGAGCTTATTAGATTTCTGCTGAAAAACATGAGCAATCTCATGGTTTGTCTCCAAGCTGATAATATGAAATTCTTGCTGCTATTCATTTGACGGAAGCAACCTTAAAATCATTGGCAGACATGATTTCATGACACAATATCATGAAATATGATACATTTAACGAAAGACGTATTGAAACATTGTCTCACTAACAGTATCGTTTCAGACCCAAACACTGAATATGCTGCAAGAAAGCTAAATCTTAGAAACAGAATTTAAACATCACCATTACCCACAGTCTATTCCACAAGATTTTGAGATTTGGAAATTTGAATGACCTCTTTCTGTACTGTGCTTTCGAGGAGTTTTACACTCAGGGAATACAATCAGCAATAACAGTCTTAGATATTCAAGAGAGAGCCACAAAAGCAATGTTTCAAGTGTCTTATAAATTGTTCACCCACCGAGTCCAACGATTTCATACAGGCAGTCCGTGTTCTCAACCTAATATGTGAGGGGTTTGAACCTTAACTATGGCTCTTGAAGTATAATGTTCAAACAACGGTTCATTGACAAAAGATTAGAAAATACTGACCGCAAAAAGTACAAAAACTACTCTTTCGGCAGTATGGAAAGTATTCCAGATGACAAAAAATATCAATTTGACAACGGCTAAGGGAGGAAGAATATTTAGCAAGCTAGAGCTGGTAATGACTTTCCCAGCTTCTACAATAAATGAGGAACGACTTGACCATCTAAATAAAGGACATTGGAAAGTGACTTTCCTCGCATAGTTCCAAATTGGGAAAGGGATGAGAATTTGGGAAATTCCTCTCTATTGATGATTTTACAAATATTGTAGAGTCTTTTATTGTCACAACTTATTAAAAGATCAGATTTTTTGGGGAAGGGGTAATTTGGAAAAAGTGAGGTTGCAATTCAGCCAGATTTTTATGATTCCTCCTATCCCTATCACCTAAAAAGAGATACATGACTCCCCTGACTATGCAGACAGACTTATATGCCCTATCACAAGCCCAAAAGCAAGGAATAGACTTCAATTCACCTCAAATCTAAAATTTCAAGATTCTTAGAATTTTAATCATAATTCCCTGCATTTTTCATTTGCGTGTTTTTATATTTGCTTCTAGATTACTCTTATTCCTTGAAATTTGCCACTCCCTACCCCAAAAGTAATTCTAATGTGCTTGTCGTTTATAGTTTTCCCTGTGTTTAATGCTGCCCAACCTATTAGAAAGAACCCAAGGTAATTAGAGCCCTTCCTTCTAAAAAAAGAAAAAAATGTAGATATCTTGAAAATTTTCCAGTTGAAAATGAAAAATTAATCTTTAAAGGATTTCAGAAGAAATTTTGTCAGACACAAGACAATGTTCTTGTTTCGGGGCCGTACTTGTGGTTTGGAGCGCTTTCAGAAATCAAAGAGCTTTATTCGATGACAAAGCGTGTCGTTTGAGAAGACACCAACACAAGAAGTGAAGCCCGCAGCCTGTCCATTGCTAGTGTTCGATTTGATTTCATCTACCCACTCATCTTCATCAGTATTCTACTGAAAAACGTTAACAATCTCCTGGTTTGTCTCCAAGCTGAGAAACATAAAATTGTTGCTTTCCACTTCATGCCCGTTATGGGAAGAATTATTTTTTGGTAATTTGGGGACAAGTGAGCGGTTGGTTTCAATAATGTGATAAATAAAAAAACAAGTTTTTTTTTATGAAAGTAAGGAGCGACATTAAAATATAAAACGAACAAAAATTACTCCGTATATGAAAGGGGCTTTTCCTCCTCAACGCCTCCCTCTGTACTGTAAAGTTTGACTCTTTCTCTTAGCTCTACTTTTTAAAAAAGGAAAAAACTTTAGCGTAAAGAGCGGGGCGTTGAGGAAGAAAAGCCCCTTTCATATACGGAGTAATTTCTGTTCGTTTTAAGTTTTAATGTCGCTCCTTACTTTCATTTAAAAAAACTTGTTTTTTTATTTAATTTCTGGAGGTTTTTTAATTCATGCATGTTTTGATCTTGGCTGTCTGCACATAAATAATTAAAACGAGATTTGCATATTAATTTTCTTTTTGGCTAAATGGCTTTCTCATAGTTTTAATCGGAAGATTTTGAGAAAAAAGGAGAGAGGGAGGAAGCCTAGCTGCCCTCTAATTTTTGATTACTTAAAAAGGCAACTAGAACTTTTAATTCTTTTACGAACATTTTCATTAGTAAAGAATATTCGTAATTTACGAATTAACTTACGTAACGAACTTCTATGTTCGTATATTTTTATTGCGTATATGAGGGAGTTCACCCCTCGTCGATACCTCGCTCTTTACACTAGAGCTTAAAATCTGTCCCAATTCCTTAAGAATGACCCTTGAATCACAAAGGCCGTAGAATAAATAGCTGAAATTACTAAAAATACTTTCGCGTAAAGAGCGAGGTATTACAAGGCGTTAAACCCCTCATATGCGCAATAATTTCTCCTCGTTTTAAGTTTTAATGCTGCTCCTCACTTTCAGTAGAAAAAACTTCTCAAATTTTATTTTTATTTTATTTTTTCTTTGTTTTTTTAAATAATGCAAAAAAATCCTGCGCCCCCTTCATTAAAAGTCTCTTCCCCCATGAGAAGTTTTTCCATGGAAAGATCCTCCCGCGTACCCCCTCCCCCATATCAACTCTCCCTCCCAAAAAAAAAAATCCCCCTGAAAACGTCCGTACATTTCCCAGTAACCATTACTATATATAAACACAGGTCACAGTTTTTAACTTGCAACCCCTCCCAGGGAGACTGCGGGGTAGTAAGTCGTCCCCAAAGACGTAGTTATTAGGTTTTTTGACTATGGTGAATAAAATGGATATCTCAGAATTTTGATCCGGTGACTTTTGAGAAAAATGAGCATGGGAGGGGGCCTAGGTGCACTCCAATTTTTTTGGTCACTTATAAAGGACACTAGAACTTTTAATTTCCGTTAGAATGAGCCCTCCCGCGACATTCTATGACGACTGGGTCGATACGATCACCCCTGGGGAAAAAAAACAAACAAACAAAAAAACAAAAAAAAAAAAACAAATAAACACGCATCCGTGATTTGTCTTCTGGCAAAAAATGCACAATCCCACATTTATGTAGATAGGAGTTTGAAACTTCTACAATAAGATTCTCTGATACGCTGATGGTGTGATTTTCGTTAAGATTGTATGACTTTTAGGGGGTGTTTTCCCTATTTTCTAAAATGAGGCGAATTTTCTCAGGCTCGTAACTTTTGATAGATCAGATTAATCTTGATGAAAGTTATATATTTGAAATCAGCATTAAAATGCGATTTTTTTAATGTAGCTATTGTATCAAAATTCCATTTTTTAGAGTTTTGGTTACTATTGAGCCGGGTCGCTCCTTACTACAGTTGTACAGTTCGTGGTAACGAACTGTAGTAAGGAGCGACCCGGCTCAATAGTAACCAAAACTCTAAAAAATTAAACCCATCAAAAGTTACGAGCCTGAGAAAATTTGCCTTATTTAAGAAAATAGGGGGAAACACCCCCTAAAAGTCGTAGAATCTTAACGAAAATGACACCATTAGATTCAGCTTATCAAAGAACCCTACTGTAGAAGTTTCAAGCTCCTATCTGCAAAAATGTGAAATTTTGTATTTTTTGCCAGAAGACAAATCACGGGTGCGTGTGTATTTGTTTGTTTTTTTTTGTTTTTTTTTTTTTTTTGTTTTTTTTTTCTTTTTCCCAGGGGTCATCGTATCGACCAAGTGGTCCTAGAATGTCGCAAGAGGGCTCATTTTAACGGAAATGAAAAGTTCTGGTGCCCTTTTTAAGTGACCAAAAAAATTGGATTCCCACAATCATTTTTTCCCAAAGTCAACTGATCAAAATTTTGAGATAACCATTTTGTTCAGCATAGTCGAAATCCATTATAACTATGTCTTTGGGGATGACTTACTCCCCCACAATCCCTGGAGGAGGGGCTGCAAGTTACAAACTTTGACCAGTGGTTACATATAGTAATGGTTATTGGGAAGTGTACAGACGTTTTCAAGGGGATTTTATTTTGTTCGAGGGCGGGGCTGAGGGGAGGGGGCTATTTTGGAGGATCTTTCCTTGGAGGAATCTGTCATGGGGGAAGAAAAATTCAATGAAAAGGGCGCAGGATTTTCTAGCATTACTATAAGAAAACAATGAAAAATAAACATGAAAACGTTTTTTCAAATGAAAGATAGGAATAGCATTGAAACTTAAAACGAACAGAGATTATTACGCATATGAGGGGTACTAAAAATACTTTAGAATAAAGAGCAAGGTGTTTAGGAGGAGATATATACCTCGCTCTTTATGCTAAATTATTTTTAGTAATTTCAATTTTTTATTCTACGGCCTTTCTAATTCAGGGGTCATTCTTAAAGAATTGGGACAAAACTTACGATTTAGTGTCAAGAGCGAGGTATTAACGAGGGTACAAACCCCCTCGTATACATAATAAAAATATAAGACTATGAAAGTTTGTTACGTCAGTTAATTCTTAAGTTACGTATATTTTTTACTAATAAAAACGTTCGTTAAAAATTAAAAGTTCTAGTTGCTTTTTAAGTAACCGAAAATTTCGAGGGCAACTAGGCCTCCTTCTCCACCCCTTATTTCTCAAAATCGTCTGATCAAAACTAAGAGAAAGCTATTTAGCCAAAAAAAGAATTAATATACAAACTTCATTTTAATAATTTATGTACGGAGAGCCAAAACCAAACATGCATTAATTCAAAAACGTTCAGAAATTAAATAAAAAAAAAATAATTTTTTTAGCTGAAAGTAAGGACCGACATTAAAACTTAAAACGAACAGAAATTACTCCGTATATGAAATGGGTTGTCCCCTCCGCAATCCCTCGCTCTTTACGCTAAAGTTTGACTCTTTGCCACAATTCAACTTTTTAAAACAATTAAAAGCTTTAGCGTAAAGGGCGAGGGATTGCGGAGGGGACAACCCATTTCATATACGGAGTAATTTCTGTTCGTTTTAAGTTATAATGTCGCTCCTTACTTTCAGCTAAAAAAATTAGTTATTTTTTTATTTAATAAAGATCAAAGGACACTATGAAAGACAACAAAATATATAAAATTGGGATAATTGCATAGAGAAATATTTTTGTAATGGGGAAGGGGTGAGTACTGAAAATATTGTTGTATGTGTATATGTTTTTTTTTTTTTTTTTTTGCAGCCATGGACCTTGTGGATTTAGAACATTAAATATATATCTATCTATCATCAGTGATGCAAACAACGAAAGGCCTATTGAGCATTGTCTAACTAGCAGTCTCGTTTCAGAATCAAACACAGAATATAACTAACTGGAAAATTAAAGCCAATAACAAGAATTAAAATATCATCATCACAGTTCTGCACTCAGGAAATACAATCAGTAACGACATTCACAGTCTTATACACTGGAAAGAATGTCAAAGACATAAAAAAAAAATTCCGGTTGTCAAGTGTCTTGAAAATTGTATACTCACCGAGTGCAATAGGGGGGGGGGAGGATTGGTACAAATGAGGTGGTAATTCAGCCAAAGTTATAAGGTCCCTCTCAATTCTACCCACTCTCAAGGACGAGGATTTTTCAATTGATGCAATTCTTGTGGTTAGTTTTTCGAAGCAGTTGCCTGGTAAGAACGTGGAATTTTAGGAATAATTATTTCGTATTTGATCATTGCAAAAAGAATTTTTGTATCTTGATTGAAATTAATTAAAGAATGTACACTCTATATTCCCCCTCCTTTCTATATTCGTACGAATTTAATGCCTGTAAAGGTATTAGATAGGGGAAGCAGTTAAACTAGTATTTAGCTCTTATTTTAAATCCCGACCGGCATTAAGCTTCTGATTTTCCTTTTAAAGCAATCTATTGATTCTTAGAATTTTGCCAGAGCTCAAACTATATGAGCTCTTAGCTCAATTTTTGTTCATTTTAAGTCTTAATGTTGCTTGTTACTTTTAGTTGAAACAACTTGTTTTTTTATTTATTTTTTAAATAACACTGGAACATCCAGTGCCAATTTCATGAAAATTCTCTTCCCCTATGATAAATTTCTCCATGAAAAGATCATCTCACGTAACCCCCTACCACCAGAAAAAATCCCCCTGAAGACGTCAGTGTACTTCCCAATAACCAATACAATATATAAACAATGGCAAAGCTCATAACTTGCAGCCCTTCCCCCGAGGACTCTGGGGGATTAAGACGTCCTCAAAGACATTCATATTAGATTTTTTTATTACGCTGGAAGAAATGGCTCTAAAAATTTTGATCTCGAGACTTCGGAAAAAATCAGTGTGGGAGGAGGCCTGGTTGCCTTTCAATTTTTTTGGTCACTTAAACAAGGCACTAGAACTTTTGATAGCAGTTAAAATAAGCCCTCTCTTGACATTTTAGGACCACTGGGTCGGTACGACCATCCATGGGGGAAAAAACAAAAACACAAAAATAACGACAAATAAAAAAAACTGCTGTTGTAGCTTTCAATTTTAAAGAGACAAATGGCCCCATTTTTATCTTTAGCTAACGCTCATTCCCCCTTTCTTAAAAATTAGTTTACCTTGGAAAGCCTATTGGGAAATATACGAAAGAAACTGAAATTATCCCTTCAAGACTTGAAGAAAAAACTGAGAATTGCTTATGCTTCAATTGTATCTAATATCAAACACATAGACAAATTAAATCTTGCAAAAATTCATAATATCCTAGTTGTACCTCATCTTCTTTCTCTTTGTCCAGTTTGGCAGTTTTTTAGTGAACTTAGAAACTATCTGTTCGTAGAGTATATTTTCGTTATGCTGAATTCCTTCTCAATTACCCTCCTTGGACTAGAAATAGTTACTTAATGAATAAATTCCACCTAATTCCGCCTATATGTGTTATTCATAAGAGGCTACATGATTTTCATTCTTCTGTGTCGATAGTTTCTCATCCATGGTCAGCATTATTTATTTAACTGTTTGCTGGTGTTGATTTGTATTTATTTATAGCTTTTTTTTTCTCTATCTTATTACTCCATCTTATAGGTGTTTTGCCCTCTTTTTTGTAGATGGGTTATAAATAAATTGATTGACTGATTAATTGATTATATTTTGTGATATTTCATTAGGAGTGAGGGGCAGAGAAACATGTTCTATTTAGCTATATACATAGGCGCTATAACATCGGCACTATAACAGACAAGTACTTCAACCGTTCCTCCAATCGATCTTCCTTTATTCCCCTCTCTCTCGGTGTGGTGCAGATGTGCACACTAACGACTTGTTAGGTAGCTTTTTTGTGGATATTATATTTTTAAGTTATGAGAAATAAACCCTAAAGGGTATTCCGAAACTTGTAACAGTATACAAGCGTATCATTTCAAGTTTATCGACTATGAATAGACTAAGTGTCGTGTGCTTTCATGGTCACAAAAAAAGGCTCATCTTAGTTGCTATGAAGCTATTTAGTATTTACTATTTAGTGTCTTTTATGAAGAGCTAAGGAACGGGCCGCGTAAGAGCTTCAAAAATAATCAGTTTCATTCTGAAAATGAAGATATTTAAGGCGTCGTGAAATTTGCGACATATACCTGAAAAAGTGTATCAGATAAACTGGCTCGTAATATTCTGTAATACTTGTAGAATTCTGAGAAGTAGCACTTCACGGTATTTTTTCGGTTATTGGAAACATTCAAGAATGACGCTTAGGTTACATCTCCAAAAACCGGTTTCATAGCTACAAAAACAAGTGATGGATGATAAAATACATTCGCAGCTTAGATATATAATACAGTTATGAAAACTCGATTTATTTTTGGGACACAGTGCGCGGTTGCGATGCTAGCGGCTGGAGACAGGAAACTGGCAGTCTGAATCTAAAAGATCGGAGCAATTGGACAAAAGAAACAAAATCGTGTTCCCGCTCATAGTGTTGTAGTACGATCTAGGAGGCGCCAAGTTCAGAGCTCTATACGAAAAGCTTCTCATGGGCAAGATAGGAGTTTTCATAACTGTATTGTATATCAAAGCTGTGAATGCATTGGACTTAGACTGAAGGCAGTGGACTTAATTTCAGCTATATGTTTCCATATTAGGGGGTGTGGTGTGGTAAGGTTAGGTTGGGGTTTTCACAATTTTGTTTCTAAAGTATTGCATTATCATCATGTGTTGTTATATTTCATTAGGACTAACCTAACTTCATATTTCGGGTGTGTTTCCAATAAAGGACAAGTAGCCTACCCACTTAACTAGTAGCAAAAAAAACAAAGCAGGGTCACCCTTGGCTCACACTGATACAATCTTTTTTAACGCAAAACAGCTCCCGATAACTGATGCAGGGAAACCGAAAAATGTTCACTCAGAAACGGCTCCTTGCAGGTATTGAAACTCCTAATGAAATATCACAATATATTATCAATTAATCAGTCAATCAATTTATTTATAGCCCATCTACAAAAAAGAGGGCAAAACACCTATAATATGGGGTAATAAGAGAGAGAAAAAAACTATAAATAAATACAAATCAACACAAGCAAGCAGTTAAATAAATAATGCTGACCATGGATGAGATACTATCGACACAAAAGAATGAAAATCATGTAGCCTTTTATCAATAATACATATAGGCGGAATTAGGTGGAATTTATTCATTAAGTAACTATTTTTAGTCCAAAGAGGGTGATTGAGAAGGAATTCAGCATAACGAAAATATACTCTACGAAGAGATAGTTTCAAAAGTTCACTAAAAAACTGCCAAACTGGACAAAGAGAAAGGAGATGAGGTACAACTAGGCTATTATCAATTTTTGCAAGATTTAATTTGTCTGAGTTTGATATTAGATACAATTGAAGCATAAGCAATTCTCAGTTTTTTCTTCAAGTTTTGAAGGGATAATTTCACAGTTTCTTTCGTTTTTTTTCCAATTGGCATTCCAAGGTAAACTAATTTTTGAGAAAGGGGAACTTGAGCATTAGCTAAAAATAAAAAATAGGGCCATTTGTCTCCTTAAAATTGAAAGCTACAGCAGCAGTTTTTTCCACATTGATAGAAAGCCCAATATCTTTATATTCATTGTCAAGCTGATTAAACGCGTTTTCACGTCCACTAAAAGTACGGCTTAAATTCAAAACGTCATCTGCAAAAGTTATTAAAGACAAGTTAAATCAATGGTGAATACAACTAAAATTAACAGTATTTTGGGCTGGTAAAACAGCTATTAAATAAAGAAGGTTATTCGAAAAGTTTTTTTTCGATTAACTCCTCTTCGTTATTTATTACCGAAGTTTCAAGTTTTTCAAAATTCCCTATTTCAAAGTATCTTCTTTTTTGAAAATAAATTAACAGTTTTGGTCCTTACCTTACCTTAGATCTTCCTGTGCCTCCAGAGGCACCCAAGGCGTCCAAGAAGAGTCTCCAGTCGTCTCTGAAACTTGCAGCTGCGACGATGTCTTCCCACTCTGGCTGTATTGAGGCGTGAAGGTGTCGCAGGTCGTTGTTGTAGGTACGGTGGAGTGCATTTTTGGGTCTTCCTCTGTTGCGGGTGCCATCAGGTAACCAGAAGAAATTACTTGGGAATTCTGGAATCGTCCATGCGCAGCAGATGTCCGAGGTAGGTCTACCTGCGCCTTCGTATGGTCTCGATGATGGACGGTTGACCTGTGGTGTTTCTAATGTGCTCGTTTGTTACATTCCGAGTCCAATGGATGCCGAGGAATCTACTTAGGCACATGTTTTCAAATGACTGAATTACCTTCTCTTTTTCTTGATTGAGATACTATGTTTCAGATGCATAGAGAAGGACGGGCAGGATGTTGCTTTTGAACAGGCGGAGCTTAAGCCGGAGAGAGAAGGCACTCGATCTCCATACTTTTTTGTGTTTTTGAAGGTGCTGCTAGCCTGTCCAATTCAGGCGATGACTTCTTTGGCTGTGGATCCTGTGTTCTCGATGATGCTACCAAGATGTTGGAAATGGATCACTTGTTCCACGTCGTTATCACCACATTTGATGTTCATAGGTGAACTTCTAGTAGCCATGCCTCTGGTTTTACTGGAGTTGATATTGAGTCCAAAACCTTCTGCTTTTTGTTGGACGCTCGAGAGCAGCGCTTGAAGCCATGATTTGCAGGTTTCAAGGATGACAATATCGTCAGCAAAATCTAGGTTACTCAACAGTCGATCATTTAGGCGTAGCCCAGTTGAGTCGACGCTCCTCAGTACGAAATCGATGTCGATTGCGAACAGTAGCGGGGATAGCACGCACCCTTGTTTCACTCCGGAAAGGATGGGAAATGTGCGTGAATTTCCCTCTGCTGTCTTCACACACCAGGCTGTATCTTCATACGTCGCCGTGATCAGATTTACTATGATATGAAAGATACCATATTGGCGAAGGAGCTTCCAGAGTGATTGGCGGTCTAATGAGTCAAACACCTTTCCGAAGTTTATTAAGATCGTATAGAGTTTATTGCGCCATTCACAGCTCTCCTCTGTGAGCGTTCGCAGGGTGAATATCAGGGCCGTGCAAGAGCGGTTTGGGCGGAAGCCATGCTGTTCATCACGCAGGTATTCACCTAGGTGACGTTGTATTCGGGACAGGATAATGTGGAACAACAATTTGCCATGAATTGACAGCAGGCTGATGCCTCACCAGTTGCTACAGAGCGTGGCATCGCCCTTCTTGAAGAGCTTCACGAGTGTACTGTGGCACCATTCTGAAGGTATTTTTGCTGTTGTCCAGATGGTTCTGAAGAAGTCTTTCCAATAGGTGATACAGGTGTCCATGGACCATTTCAGCATTTCTGTCGTGATGCGGTCGTCTCCTGGTGATCTGCCTTTTTTCAGCTTTTTAACTGCCTAAAAATTTCGTCTTCAGTTGGGGGCTCCGTGTTGATGTCTAGCGAGATCTGAGGATCTTTAAGAATGGAGATTGGCTCGTCTGGGGGTGATCTGTTCAGGATTTTGTCAAAGTGGCTGGCCTACACCTCCTTCTTTTCTTCGGGACCAGTAACCAGTACGCCGTTTTCGTCCTTCACCGGACCATCGCTGGCTTTCTTCTTCCCGATGGTCTCATTCGCTATCTTGTACAGCGACCTCCTGTTTCCATTCCTGGCAGTTTCTTCAGCTTTCACGGCCTTTGCTTCGTAGAAATGGCGTTTTTTTCGGCGTGTGCTCTTTTTGACAGCTTTTTCAATCCGTCTGTAATTCTCGGTCTTATAGATCTGATTAGCGTCGTGGCATGCAAAGATCTGAAGTTTTGCGACTTTAATCTCCTCTCTGAGCTGCCAAGTGCGGTTCGATAGCCACTGGTCGTTCGGTTTCTTGCGGTGCCCAAGAGTCTTGCTTGCTGACTCAATGAAGAGATTCTTTATCTGGTCCCATATCATCTCCTAGTCGTCTTGGTCACTGATGTAGAGTGCTTCGAACTTGTTGCTGAGTTTGGTAAGAAACTCATGCCTGGTCGTTCGGTCTAGGAGCTTATCAGAATCAAATTGTGTTTCTGAATTGGGTGCCTTTTTCTCATTCCTCTTCAACTTCAGAAAGAATTCGGTAACTAGCAGGTTTTGGTCTGATCAAACGTCCGCGCCTCTATATGCTCTCACATCTTGTTTACTGGAGTGAAATTTCCGGCTGACTAGACAGTGGTCGATTTGGTTACTAACTGTACCACCAGGGGGATTCATGAATATTTGTGAATGTCTCTATTTGGAAACAGGCTGCCTCCTATCACCAGATCATTGGCCATTGAAAAGTCAATCAGCATCGTTCCATTCTCGTTACTTACGCCCATGCCGTGCCTACCCAGTACCTGTGGGCAGTAGGACTCGTCGTTGCCAACGATGGCGTTTAAGTCGCCGAGAATGCACATGATGTCATGTTTCAGAATGTTGTTCGGAAACATGATGTCACGTTTCGGAATGTGGTCTCGACTTCTGCGACGTTGGTGGGGGCGTAGCAGACTACTACAAAAAGTTTTGCTTGCCGTCCAGTGAAACGTGCTACGAGAATTCTTGGTGGTATGGGAGTCCATTTCAAGAGAGATCTTGAGGTTTCCCTCGTCATAATGAGTGCAACTCCTTGTTCATACCTGTTTTCGACGCCGCTGTTGAGGATCGTAGAATGGTCGTCAAGTTTTTTTCTCTCCGGAGCCAGTACATCTTACTTCAGACAGTGCCAGGATGTCTAGATGGTATCTGTGCATCTCCTGGAGTACTTTTTCGGTCTTCGATAGTTGGGACATCGTACGGACATTCCAAAAACCCAGTTTTAGGCTGTTATTTGCTTTTAAAAACCGTGTTCAGGAGCATGCGTTTGTCGTCGTCGGTAGGGATTCAGATCTGAGGCTCTTTTTTAATGTTTCTGTTGCAAGATAATGTTTCCCCAGGGGATTACTCCTCTGGTTCCAGGGACCAGGGCCAGATTGAAAACTTTGACTCTTCTAGGTCCAATTGTTTTTGCCGCTTCGATTTTGCGAAAATTTTGGGGAAATCCCTGGAACTTTAGGAATAGTGAAGGCTGCAGGGCCTAGCGGGCCAGCTGGTAAATCCTGGTCTGGTTTCACAGCACTTTTGATTTTATTTTCATTGTTATAATAAGTTCAAAAGAAAATATTTGCAATATAATTCCTTTTAGTAAAGTGCCAAATACGCAGTAGACCGTATACTTTTACCGTTAGAGAAACGAGGTTTAACCCTACTCTAGTTTGTATTGAAGACACCATTCAATAGAAGTACATAACCCCTACTCTCTGAAAACGACAGTGGTCTAATCCAAGTCTTGTTTGTCTTTGAATTCTGATCTCCCCATTTTTATAATAAAAAAAAGTAAAATGATTTTGTAGAATCTTAATGCCACTTAAATAAGACAATGATAATTTTAAGTAAGAGAATTAGTTATTGAAGTTAGGAAATGATGCTTTTAATGTTTGGGAAACGGGTAGTAGCCGTACCCTTGCTTGTACAGAAGACATCATTCATTTAAAGTACATAGCCCCTAATCCCTGAAAACGACCGTGGTCTAACAACCAATCCTTAAGCAATTTAAATTAAAAAAAACAAGCTTTTTCAACTGGAAGTAAGGAACGACATTAAAACTTAAACGAAAAGAAATTATTCCGTATATGGAATGGATTGTCCCCTCCTCGACGCCCCACTCCTTACGCTAAAGTTTGACTCTTTCTCATAACTCTGCTTTTTTTAACAATCAAAAACTTTTATTTTCCAAATTCTTTATTAAACAATAAAAAACTTAGTGTAAAGAGTGAGGCGTCAAGGAGGGGACAACCCCTTCCATGTATAGAATAATAGCTGTTTATTTTCAATTTTAATGTTGCTCCTTACTTTCAGTTAAATAAACTTCTTCTTTTAATTAATTTCTGAATTAATGCACATTTTGATTTTGGCTCACCGTGCATGAAAGATTAAACGAAATTTGCATATTAATTTTTTTTTTTTTTTTTACTAAATTGCTTTCTCATAGTTTTGATCGGAGGATTTTGATAAAAAGCAGTGTAGAGGAGGCCTAGTTATCCTCCAATTTTTGGTTACGTAAAAAGGCAACTAGTGCTTTTTATATTTTTACGGACGTTTTTATTAGTAATAAACATAAGTAACTTACGAATTAAATTACGTAACGAACTTCTATATTTGTACATTTTTAGTACGTGTATGAGGGGGCTCACCCCCTCGTCAATATCTTGGTCTTTATACTAAAGCTTGGATTTTGTCCCAATTCTTTAAGAATGGTCCCTGAACCACAAAGGCCACAGAGTAAATAGTTGAAATTACTAAAAATATTTTAGTGTAAAGAACGAGGTAGTGAGGAGGAGACGAGCTCCCTGGTATACAAAATAATTTATGTTTGTTTTAAGTTTTAATGCTGCTCCTTACTTCCAGTTGGAAAACCTTTTTTTTTAATCTATTTTTTCTTCTTTTTTTAAATAATACTAGAAAATTATGCACCTCCTTCATGGAAATTCTCTTCCTTCATCATAAAATCCTCCATGGAAATATCCTTCCACGTAAATCCCTCCCCCAAACCCCCCCCCCTTATGAGGAGAAGTCCCCTTGAAAATGTCTATACACTTCCCAATAATCATTACTATATGTAAACAATGGTCAAGGCTTGTCTCAAAATTTTGATCTGGTGACTTTTGGGAAAAATGGGCGTGAGAGAGAGCCTATATGCCCTCCAATTTTTTTGTCACTTAAAAAGGGCACTAGAACTTTAAATTTCCACTAGAATGAGCCCTCTTTGAGGTGATCGATACGATCTACAAATATCGTATCGTATCGATACGATACGATACGATCGATACGAAAAAAAACAAATAAACACGTATCCGTGATCTGTCTTCTTGCAAAAAAATACAAAATTCCACATTTTTGTAGATAGGAGCTTGAAACTTCTATACTAGGGTTTTCTGATACGCCAAATCTGATGGTGAGAGTTTTCTATAGCTCATAACTTTTGATGGGTAAGACTAAACCTGATGAAACTCTTATATTTACGAGGTGGGGCTTACAAATCTTGTCCCTAGGCTCTGGTTTTTTTATTTGATGTTTAAAATATTCTGAACGAAATAGCTACACCCAAATTTTAATTGGACGCATTAAGGGGAAAAGAGCCTAGGGGCTATTTACCTTTTGATCGCTTTTGAATTTCGAAAAGAGCACTAGAAATTCTGATTTACAATTGAATGAGCTTCTCCGAAGTTTAAACTACCATCCCTTCATAAAAACCTTATATACCACCAGGGGCACATTTTTCAACAATTGTTCCCAGATTCGGGGGGAGGGGGTGGTTTTATCCCTAGAGTTTTTAATACGTTATTTTGGTCTATTTTGAAAACAATGGTTTTATAAAAAATTCGACAAAACGCATTTGGGAAAAATAACGTTTAGAGGATGAGGGATGGGTGGTATGTTGACAACAAAGTTTTTGTTACCTGATAGTTGGACTATTTCACACAAACTCTCAAAATTTCAAAATTTCATCATCTCATCAAAATTTTTCTCATCAAAATTTTGAGATTTCAACATCTCAAAATTTCAAAAAATGCTTTTGGGGAAAAGAGGGTGTGTGTGTTTCGGGGGGATACCCCATTAACTTTAAACTCATAAGAAGGTAACTAGAACCTTTATTTTTCAATCAAATTAGCCAAACTTTGAAGTTTATACGACCACCCCTTATGTAAAAACCATATACGCCTCCAGGGCATAAACAAACTGAAATAACTTACCTCTGGGCTCTGGGGGTTTGTGGCAACCCTGAAGGTTTATCTGGTGTTCAAACTATCTTTAAAAAAAAATGATCATCTCCAAATTTGTATCGGATGGCTTGGGCAAAAGGGCATGGGGGATTAGTAGCCCTAAGATTTCTTTTGACTTAAGAAGTGAACTAAGAGATTTAGATTTTTAATCAAACTAGCCCTCTCTGAAATTTTTATGAGCATCCTTTGCGTAAGAACCACAGTTGCCCTGCATAACTTACAATAACTGCCCCCAGGCCCTGGGGTTATGTCGACCCTGGAGTTTTTCTTATCTGACCTTTGAACTATTTTTAATAAAATGGCCATCTCAGAATTTTCATCAAATGGGTTTGAGGAAAAAAGGGCAGGAGGCAGGGATCTCTTTTGATTCTTAAAAATGTTGAACTATAATTAAAAAAAACGAGCCCTTTATGAAGTCTATACGAGCATCCCATGCAAAAGAACCATATATTTCCCCAGGACATAACTTCCAACACCTGCTCCGAGGCCCTGGAGGGGGGGGGCTGCATCGACACCAGAGTTATTTTTGTCTGAGCTTTGAACTATTTTTAGCAAAATGGCCATCTATTAATTTTTATTAAATAAAAAAAATAAGTTTTTTCAATTGAAAGTAAGGAGCGACATTAAAACTTAAAACGAACAAAAATTACTTCGTATATGAAAGGGGCTGCTTCCTCATCAACGCCCCGCTCTTTACGCTAAAGTTTGACTCTTTCTCTCAACTCTTCTTTTCAAAACAGTAAAAAATTTTTGAGCGATTCTTTTGATGTAGCTATTGGTATCAAAGTTCCATTTTTTCGAGTTTTGGTTTCTATTGAGCCGGGTCTCTCCTTACTACAGTTCGTTACCACGAACTGTTTGATCAGATTGGTTCGGGGAGGAAAGAGCCCAGGGGGAGGGCTAGTAGCCCTCAGATCTCTTTTGAAAGTTAAAATGTGAACTAAAACTTTCAGTTCCCAATCAAATGAGCCCTATTTAAAGTTTAAACGAACATCCCCTCCATAAGAACCATATTTACCCCCAGGGTAAAACTTACAACACCTGCCCCCGGGCCCTGGGGGGGCTATATCGACACCATAGTTTTTGTTACCTAATTTTTGAACTATTTTTAACAAAATGGCTATTTTAAAATGTTTACCAAATAAATTTGGGTGAAAAGACGATTGGGGGGAGGGGTCTAGATGCCCACTGATCTCTTTTGATTCTCAAAGAGTGAACTAGAACTTTCAATTTCAAACCAAATGAGCCCTCTCTGAAGTTTATACGAGCATCCATTCCAGAAGAACAATATATGCCCCCGAGACATGACTTAAAACGCCTATCCTTGGGCCCTAGGGGGTTGCATCAACCCTGGAGTCTTCATTCTATTAATTTTGAACTATTTCAAATTAAGGGAAAATGGTTTTAGGGGGGAGGGGCTAGTTGACCTCAGATACCTTTTGAATCTTAAAAAGTGAACTAAAACTTTCAATTTCAGATCAAATGAGGTTTCAGAACCATATATTCCCCTGGAAATAACTTAAAACGCCTTCCCCAAGCCCTGTGGGGTTACGTTGACACCAGAGATTTGTTATATGATCTTTGAACTACTTTTAACAAAATGGCTATCTCAAAATTTTTCAGATGCATTGAGGAAAAAAAGGCGTGGGAGGCTAGTTGCCCTTCAAACACTTTTAACTCATAAAATGACATTAGAACTTCCAATCTTCAATGGAATGAGCCTCCTCCAAAGTTTATACGACGACCCGTTCCATATGAATTGCCTCTAGGGAAAAAAATAATAAACAATAAAACATTGGAGCCGTATAGGCTTTAATATAAG
The DNA here is from genome assembly GCF_032884065.1 of Artemia franciscana. Taxonomy (NCBI): domain Eukaryota; kingdom Metazoa; phylum Arthropoda; class Branchiopoda; order Anostraca; family Artemiidae; genus Artemia; species Artemia franciscana. The sequence continues at coordinate 2,967,632 of NC_088865.1, forward strand.
CAACGCTATAGCATTCTCTCTTATTAATAGAAAACTTTCGATAAGTATGATTAGTACCCCAGTTAATTCCATTTTATGGTTTAAAAAAAACTGCTAAATAGTCGGTTCAGTCATTCAACCATTGTGACGCATAAATGTACATAAAAAAACGAATGATATTTGATAGATAACTCAGAAACGACCGCTTTTAAGTGAAAACGCATAAATTTACACAAAAGGACCTAAGTTTGCATAAATTTGCACAAAAGCATAAATTTGACGGATAACGCAGGAATGGCCGTTTTTGCGTGGATACCTACATCCTCAAGTAGGTTGCAAAATTAAAAGACAAATTTATAAGGTTCTAATTTGTCTTTTAATGGTGGCAAAATCAACAGGTTTTACCAAATAATTGTAATTCTCTAAACAAAAAAAAAAACAAAAATCAAGGAAGCACAGTAAAGCAGTAGTTTTCAAGAATTCTGCAATCATAGGGGAAATGTTATGAGCCAGTTTACTTGAAAGTGTTTTTCAGATGCATGTTTCCATTGGTGTAATTTTGTCAAAATCCTGGGGGAGAGTGGCAAAGTTGGAGCCAATTTTCCAAAATCGAGTGAAAGTGACTGTGAAAAATGAGCCATATAGTACCATATATAAAGTGCAAAGGCAAAGCTGGGGGGACAAACTGGGGTCTTCAGAGGACAGTTGCCTCCCTCCTCCCTTTCCCATAACAAATTACGCCCATAGAAACTGCCTGATCTGCAAAGTAACATTGTTTTTTTCTTCGTGTTAGGTTTTAACTGCGCTGCTTACGTTCATCAAAGAAGCTTTGTTTTTTTGTGAATAATTTATTGAAGGTCGTTTCAAAAGTCGTTATGCAAGATGTATAAGAATAAAATTCGAGGCTGCAATGCGACCACAAATTTGAGTAAAATTTTAGTCCATGTTAACTGAGCAAAACTGAAGAATACAAACCTTCAAAATTAATGATGCCTTAACAGACTATATGCAAGATGTACCATGGCTATTATTTAACATAAAAAAATCATCCTTTTGATTGTTTTTGAAAAAACCTATCTGTTTTTGCATGTGTTTTACTTTATAAACAATGAACGTTACATATGAAATTGTTCTATTAATGGAAATCACGTCGAAAACAGGGTTATTATTTAGTCGCATCAGTTTCACAACTGGATTCCAAAATTTGAAATATTGATAAATTTGAAATAACATGAATTTGCCCAAAAAACCACACTTAAAAATAAAAGTAATCTAAAAAAATTAGCAAAAAAGGAGCCAAAAAAGAGGTTAAACTTAAAAATGATCAAAATCACCTAGAAAAAAAAGGGGAAAACTTATAATTCTATATTTCCGATCAGGACTACGACTTCTTGGCAGTATTTTCCGAAATTTTGGATTTCAGTCTTGACTGTGGGATGTTAGGAAATATATATACATTAAGTAAGAATTACTTTCAAAAAGCAAAGGAAGTATACAAATTTTTCGTAAGCAAATATTGGGATAAAGTTAAACCTTCAGTGGCCGCCAGGCTCTGGATTTTAAGGTCAATTTATGATTTTTTAGCTAAGGTAAATTAAGAGGTCCACACTGGAAAAAATAAAATGGATTTACAAAAATTTTTTTACTGGAATTTAAACCAGTAAATAAAAGATTCAATTTTTTTGTTGAAATTTTGATTTTTTTTTTTTTCGTTTGATGAGAGAAATCTATAGATTTTTTTTTTTTTTTTTTTTTTTTTTTTTTTTTTTTTTTTTTTTTTTTTTTTTTTTTTTTTTAGCTACGGTTATTTGAAAGGTGGACACCATTCCTGGAAAAGTTGCATCGATGTTCACCCTTCTAAAGCAAAACATTGATTTTTGAGCTAAGGTAAATTAAGAGGTGTAAACTGCAAAAAATAAATTGGATTTACAACAAAATTTTCCATTGGAATTTAAACCAGTCAGTTAAAGATTCAATTTTTTTTTTGTTGAAATTTTGATTTTTTTTTTTTTTTGTTTGATGAAAGAAATCTATAAATTTTTTTTTTCTTAGCTACGGTTAATTGAAAGGTGAGCGCACTATTCCTGGAAAAGTTGCATCGATATTCACCCTCCTAAAGCGAAACAAAAAAAAAACGGATTATATCATAAATTTATGATTTTTGAGCTAAGGTAAATTAAGTGGTGTAAACTGCAAAAAATAAATTGAATTTACAACACAATTTTCTGCTGGAATTTAAACCAATCAATAAAAGATCCAATTTTTTTTATGAAATTTTGATTTTTTTTTTTTTTTTTGTTTGATGAAAGAAATCTATACATTTTTTTTTAGCTACGATTATTTGAAAGGTGAGCACACATTCCTGGAAAAGTTGCATCGACATTCGCCCCCCTAAAGCGAAACAAAATGTATTGTTTAGATAAAAATGTTTCTTTAATTGCTTAGTTCCTAACATATTCAGAAATTTGACTTTTTTTCAAATATCTTTTCTTCAAATTATTAGGGGGCAACTTCCTCCTTTGTCCCCCCCCCTAAGAAAAGACGCCCCTGAAAATAACTACACTTTAGATGCTGTGAATAAATCCAGTGCCCGGGACTACAATGGGAACAGTTTATTAGCTCAATATTTTCCAAAAAAAACACGTTTAAAGATTATAAGGATATAATTTCTAAATTTACAATATTACAAAAACTAAAGGGGGAACAAAAGTTTAAAAAGCCGGTTTTCCTTACAGACATCAAATTACTGTTTTTCTGTATTAAAAATAGCATAGAGTAGAAATAGCTTATATATTTGTGTCTTAGCTATTATCTCCTGTTTTTGGGAATAGGTCAAATAAAAAACAAAAATAATTATTAGTTTCAAATCTCGCAGTTTTAATCTATTGCTTTTTTTGTTGTCCAAAAAACAGCCAAAAACCCAAAACAGATTTTTCCTTTTTCGGCTCTTCTTTAAAATTCCTGTTTAGTATTGTTCTCCCTTCCGAATTATTAATACAAAAAAAAATTCGCTAAAGAAGTTTTTCAAAGAAAAGTAATGGCCACATAAAATGTAAAATAAGCAGAAAAAAGGATCTATGATATTTCAATCTCAAAACGATGAAGAATTATTATTGAAGAATAAATGAAGCCTAAAAATTCAATAAACCACCATAGCAAACAAACATACAACGGACTCTGTATAAAAGAATTCACAAATCTTAGAGCAGGTAAAACTCAAATTAATTATACAAATCAAGTTTAGAACAAGCAAAAAAAAATTTTACTTTTAAAGAATAAAGTAAACCCAAAAACAAACAGAAATAAAATAAACAATCAAGGCAAATAAAGATACAACAGGTACTAATATAAATGAAAAAATAAATCTTAAGACTAACTTAAAATTGAATGCCCAAATCAAGCAGTTAGTGGTAACGAACTGTAGTAAGAAGCGACCCAGATCAATAGTAACCGAAACTCTAAAAAATGAAATTTTAATACCAATAGTCACATTAAAAAACTAGCATTTTAATGCTGATTTTAAATACATAACTTTCATCAAGATTAGTCTTACCTATCAAAAGTTACGAGCCTGAGAAAATTCGCACATTTTAGAAAATAGGGGAAAACACCCTTTAAACGTCATACAATCTTAACAAAAATCATACCATCAGATTCAGCGTATCAGAGAACTTAACTGTAGAATTTTCAAGCTCCTATCTACAAAAATGTGGAATTTCGCATTTTTTGCCAGAAGATAAATCACGGATGCGTGTTTTTTTTTATTTTTTTGTTGTTTTTTTTGTTTGTTTTTTTCCCAGGGGTGATCGTATCGACCCAGTGGCCCTAGAATGTCACGAGAGGGCTCATTCTAACGGAAATTAAAAGTTCTAGTGCCCTTTTTAAGTGACCAAAAAAATCGGAGGGGACCTAGGCCCCCTCCCACGCTAATTATTTTCCAAAAGTCACCGGGTCAAAATTCTGAGATATCCATTTTATTCAACATAATCGAAAAACCTAATAATTATGTTTATGGGGACGACTTACTCCCCTGCAGTCCCCATAGGAAGGGATGCAAGTTACAAACTTTGACCTGTGTTTGCATATAGTAATGGTTACTCGGAAGTGTACAGACATTTTCAGGAGGATGTTTTTGGTTTGGGATGGATAGTTGAGATGGGGGGGGGGACGTGGGAGGATCTTTCCATGGAAAAACTTCCAATGGGGGAAGAGAGTTTCAATGAAGGGGGCGCAATATTTTTTAGCATTATTAAAAAGAAAACAATGAAAAAATAAATGTGAAAAGTTTGTTTCTACTGAAAGTGAGGAGCAACATTAAAACTTAAAACGAGCAGAATATAATTCCGTATATGAGTGTTTACCTCTTCGTAATACCCCGCTCTTTACGCTAAATGAATTGGGACAGGATTTAAGCTTTAGTGTAAAGAGCGAGGTATCGACGAGGGGTAAACTCCCTCATATACGCAGTAAAAACATACGAATATAGAAGTTTGTTACGTAAGTTAATTCGTAAATTACGTATATGTTTTACTAATGAAAATGTTCGTAAAAAAATTAAAAGTTCTAGTTGCCTTTTTAAGTAATCAAAAATCGGATGGCAACTAGGCTTCCTCCCTCTCTCCTTTTTCTCAAAGTCTTCCAATTAAAACTATGAGAAAGCCACTGAGACAAAAAAAAAATTAATATGCAAATTTCGTTTAATTATTTATGTGGGGAGAGCCAAGATCAAAACATACATTAACTAAAAACATCCAGAAATTAAATAAAAACATTACGAACATTAACGAACGTTTTAACATCAAAACGAACAGAAATTACTCCGTATATGAAAGGGGCTTTTCCTCCTCAACACCCTGCTCATTACGCTAAAGTTTTTACTGTTTTAAGAAGTAGAGCTAAGAGAAAGAGTCAAACTATAGCATAAAGAGTGGGGCGTTGAGGAGGAAAAGCCCCTTTTATATACGAAGTAATTTCTGTTCGTTTTGATGTTAAAACGTTCGTTTAATGTTCGTTTTCTGTTCGTTCGTTCTTAAGTTTTAATGTCGCTCCTTACTTTCATTTAAAAAAAAACTTGTTTTTTATATTTTGTCAAGCTTAAAACGAGCAGAAATCACTACAAACAAGAGTTTGGCTCCTGGCCCTCTAACGGTAAAAGGATGAAGCCTATTGGATCACTGACGCTTTACTGAAAACTAATTAAATTACCAATATGTTCTTTCGTACTTATTACAACATTTAAAATCAAATAAAATTACAGGGATATAATATTTTTAATTGATAAGGTTTCAACAATCAATTTCAAAATATATCATATATTCAGTTTAATCTTATTAGTTCTTTCCAAGACTGTTCAAGATACGTATAGTTTTCATTACTAACAAGAGTTTGGCTACTGCCCGTTTCCCTAACTGTAAAAGTCTAAAGCCAACTGCCTATTTGGCACTTTACTAAAACGAATTATTACCTATATTTTCTTTTGTATTTATTACAACACTGAAAATAAAATGAAAATTACAGTGAAATAAAATTTTGAGATGCAGAGTTTTCAGCAATTAATATCAGTATAAACTATTTAGTTTAATTTTATTAGTTCTTTCCAAGACTCTTCAAGACACATGTAGTTTTCAGAAAAACATTAATGACGCAATAGGCTTTACACTTTTACCGTCAGGGAAGGGGGCAGTATCTAGAATCTCGTTTATAGTGATTTCTGTGCATTTTAAGCTTGATTTGCATATTCAAGTTGAGTTTGACTTGTTTTAAGATATATTTATTCATTTATGTGGTACCAATTGTAAGTTTGTTTGCTATGGTTCTCTATTTAATTTCTATTCGTTTTGGGTTTCATTTCTATCTCCCTTTATACTTATCATTTTGACTTTGTCTTAAGGAGCCTAGGAAAGGCAACGGGAGAACATGGAATCAAATGAGGAGAAAAAAAATCCTAGACTTAGATTACGGTGATCATTTAAGCATCCTAGATGAAAGTATGAGTAAAATGAATGAACTTTTAGAGGTTTTGCCAGTTCAGGGTGCTAGAATAGGTTTGAAAATTTTTATTAAAAAGTCGAAAGCCTAGGAATAAGTGAACATATAAAGGTGCCAATGGGTAACGAAAAAAATATCAGATGGACAGCGTCACTTACCGTGGTAGTATTATTATCAAAGACGGTTGGAGCAGTAAATTAGTTAAAAGTAGAATTGCCAAGGATCAGGGTGTTTTTTCACAGCTGAAAAAAGATGGGAAGAACAGGCAAATTCTGCTGACCAGAATTAGAATATTGGAAGCTACAGTCCTGACAGTGGTCAAATATGGGTCTAAAATTGCCTGACGTTTCCCAGAGATGTTTTCCAGAGAAATTACCTACGGATTGTTCTGGTAACCAGCTAACTGACTGTGTTTCAACCAGTAGGTTGTGCGAAAAGTGCGGTTAGATCCCGCTTTCTAGGGCTATAATGAGAGACAGTAAGCAGGTCATCAGCGGCTGGGGTTAGACGACATCATAAAGAAAGATTTAGGGAAAGTGGGAACTTACAGGGAAGATGTAAAGAGGGAGGCTTTGAATAGATTGGGATTGAGGTGAAGCATACGTGTCTCTGTCAGTCTTAGGTGGCTTGGCGTCGTGGTAAGTTGCTAGTAGTAGTAGTAGTATTTAACAGTGATTCCTGTTCGCTTTGACTTTGAATTATTGTAGATTTTCATTTCTGTTGTCTTTAAGTTTAATGTTGTGTTTACTTTTCTTTGAAGAATTTCTTTGTCGGAAAGTTTTTTTTAATTAAATTTCTGTTTGATTTAATTGCCAAAAATTTTGAGTTTTCAAATCTCCTATTTCAAAATCAATTATTTTTCGACATCAGAGTTTCATCAAAATACCAAAACTAGTATCAAAGTAGCAATGTCAAAATAACAAAGTACCTAAATAATAATAAGCAACTTGTATAACTTACAGCCCTTGTCCGTTAATCAAAGATACCCCGAAAATTTGTAAATCCAAGCATCAAAGTAAACGGGGTATTAAAGTAACAATAAGTAAATTACATAACTCACATCCTTTTCTCCAGGTCTAGGAGGGGGTTCAACCCTGGGAGTTATTTGGCCTTGGGACTATTTTGAATAAAATGGCTCTCTTAAAATTTTGACAGGATGCCTTTGGAGAAAAGGGGTAGGTGGGGGAAGGAAAGCTGGATGCCTTTTGATCACTTTTAATTGTTAAAAAAAGAATAAGAAGTTTCAGTTTCTAATCAAATGAGCCCCATCCCAAGTTAATACGACCACCCCTTACACAAAAACCGTATATTTTAACAATGGACAGCTTGCAAAATTAACAAAGATTTGCCCAGGTGGCTATAGGGGATTCTTACACCCCGAAGCTATATCAATCTGAGTTTTGGACTGTTTAAAACAAAATGGCTATTTCAAAACTTTAATCGGATACATTTGGCGAAAAAAACACGCAATTTTGGGGGTTACTCTAGTTATTTGACATTTGGACTATTTTGAACAAAATGGCAATAAGGAATTCGATCCAAAACATTTGAGAAAACATTGCATTGGGGAGAGGGGGGCTAGTTGCCCTCCAATCACTATAACGTTCAAATTTCAAAGAGTTAAGCTTCATCCAAAATTTATACGACCATCACTTCCATAAAAACCAGATATGCTCCTGAGGCATAACATACAATCCTTGTTCCGAGTTCTTGGGATTTTGTCAACCCCAAAAGCATTTTATATGATCTTTGAACTATTTTGAAGAAAATAGTTATCTCAAAAGTTAGATTGGGTACATTTAGGAATAAGATGGTGGGGGGGCTCTTTGCCCTCTTATCACTTTTGACTCTTTAAAAGGAAAAAGAACTTCCAATTCCAATCACATGTGCCTCTTCTAAAATTCATACGGCCACCTTTTTCGTAAAAACCTTATACACCCCCTATGGATAGCTTACAATCCCTGCCCCAGGGCTCAGGGGGTTGTATATATCCCCCTCGGGCTGTGTATTGCCTTCCGATCACTTTTGGCTGTTAAAGCAAGGAGCTAGAACTGTCAATTTCTAATAAAATGAGCTTTCCCAAAAGTTTACACGAACATTCCTTCAATCGAACCTTGTCTTGTGTTAAGTTAAATTATCTTGGCCTTCCTATTGGAAAAAATCGGAAGAAAACTAGGCTATTGATGCTAGAAAGTATGAAAGCTGAAATCCGTCGTGTATATGGTACGATTGGTAGTTATCAGTTTTATTTGAATAGATCCCATCTTGCGAAGATTTACAATAGTATCTTCCTGCCATATTCTGTATTTAGTACCGTTTTACTCTATATTTAGTGAATCTGGCCATCTTAAAATGAATCGCGTTTTCTTCAAATTCGCTAAGTTTTTGTTGCGAGTTTCTCCGTGTACCTGCAACTCCTATTTGATAATTAAATAAAAAAAAACAAGTTTTTTTAACTGAAAGTAAGGAGCGACATTAAAACTTAAAACGCACAGAAATTACTTCGTATATGAAAGAGGCTGCTTCCTCATCAACGCCCCGCTCTTTACGCTAAAGTTTGACTCTTTCTCTCAATTCTTCTTTTTAAAACAGTAAAAAACTTTAGCGTAAAGAGCGGGGCGTTGATGAGGAAGCAGCCTCTTTCATATACGAAGTAATTTCTGTGCGTTTTAAGTTTTAATGTCGCTCCTTACTTTCAGTTAAAAAACTTGTTTTTTTTATTTAATTTCTGAACGTTTTTGAATCAATGCATGTTTTGATTTTGGCTCTCCGCAGAGGAACAATCAAAACGAAATTTGCATATTTTTTTTTTGGCTCAATGGCTTTCTCATAATTTTGATCGAATGATTTTGAGAAAAAAAGAGCGGGGGACGAAGCCTAGTTGCCCCCCGATTTTTTGGTTAATTAAAAAGGCAACTAGAACTTTTAATTTTTTACGAATCTTTTTATTGGTAAAAGATTTACGTAACTTATAAATTAGCTTACGTAAAGAACTTTTGTATTCTCATGTTTTTATTACATATATGAGGGGATTCGCCCCATCGTCAGTACCTCGCTCTTTACACTAAAGCTTAAATTTTATCCCAATTCATTAAGAATGACCCCCTGAATCACAAAAGCCGTAGAATAAGTAGTTGAAATTACTGAAAATACTTTAGCGTAAAGAGCGAGGTATTAGAAGGAGGTGAGCCCCTCATATGGGTAATAATTTCTGTTTGTTTTAAGTTTTATTGCTGTTCCTTACTTCCAGCTGAAAAAGCTTTTTCACTTTTATTTTTTAATTGCTTTTTTTTAAATAATGCTAGTAAATCCTGCTCTCCCTTCATGGAAATTTTCTTCTCCCATTACAAATTCTCGAAGGAAAGTTCCCCCAGCATATCCCCCTCTTCTCAACCCCTCCCCCAAACCAAAAAAATCCTCCTTAAAACGCCTGTATACTTCCCAATAACCATTACTATATGCAAGCACAGGTCAAAGTTTGTAACTTGTTGCCCCTCCCACGGGGACTGTGGGGGAGTAAGTCGTCCCCAAAGACATAGTTATAAGGTTTTTCGACTACGCTGAATAAAATGGCTATCTCAGAATTTTGATCCGTTGACTTTGGGAAAATAATTAGCGTGGGAGGGGGCCTAGGTGCCCTCCAATTTTTTGGCCACTTAAAAAGGGCACTAGAACTTTTCATTTCCGTTAGAATGAGCCCTCTTGCAACATTCTAGGACAACTGGGTCGATACGATCACCCCTGGGAAAAAAAAAACAAAAAAACAAACAAACACGCATCCGTGATCTGCCTTCTGGCAAAAAATGCAAAATTCCACATTTTTGTAGATATGAGCTCGAAACTTCTACAGTAGGGTTCTCTGATACGCTGAATCTGATGGTGCGATTTTTCTTAAGATTCTATGACTTTTAGGGGGCGTTTCCCCCTATTTTCTAAAATAACGCAAATTTTCTCAGGCTCATAACTTTTGATGGGTAAGACTAAACTTGATGAAACTTATATATTAAAACCAGCATTAAAATGCGATTCTTTTGATGTAGCTATTGGTATCAAAATTCCATTTTTGAGAGTATTGGTTACTATTGAGCCGGGTCGCTCCTTACTACAGTTCGTTACCACGAACTGTTTGAAAAAAAAACATAGCTTGTCTTACCTGTGTGCTTAGTTAACTGAACTGAATGTACACATGTGCAATAAGCAAACGGGCCATGAATGGCAAAATGTTGTTTTTTGACGTGGAATTATTTTTGTTTGTATTTTATAATATAATTATGATATGCTGTTTCTTTTTTTTTTCAATGTACCTCATCACTTCATTATTTTGTATGATGGGTTATAAATAAATAATTACATACAGTGGCTATCTCTTAAATTCGACCAAATTCATTTGGGGAAAAAGGGCGCGGGGAGATTGGGGATTGATATCCTCTGATCACTTTTGGCGCTTAAAATGGAACTCGAACTTTCAGTTTCTAATTAAATAAGCCTCCTCCAGAGTTTATGCGACCATCCCCTCCATACGAATCTTATATGCCCCTTGAACATCCCGGGGTTTTGTTATATGATTCTTGGTCTATTTTGAATAAAATGGCTATCTTAAAAATTTGGTTGCATGAATTTTAGAAAAAAGGACAGGAGGAGGGGGGGCAACCTTTGAGCTAAGTGGAGCGTAGTGGCTTTCTCAAATTTTCAATCAGATGAACTTGAGGAAAAGAGGGCATTAGAGGAGTTAGTTGCTCTCCGGTCCCTTTCGACTCTTAAGGTAACTAGACCTTTTAATTTTCAATCAAATGAGTCTAATCTCAATCTAAGTTCATACGACTACCTATTCCATAAAAACCTTATATGCCTTTGGGGCATAGCTTACAACAATTGTCGAAACAAATGAATGCTCCAATAGATTAAATATAAAAAAAACATGTTTTTCAACTGAAAGTAAGAAGCAACGTTAAAACTTAAAACAAACAGAAACTAATGCGTATATGAAGAGGGTTGCCCCTCCTCAACACCTAACTGCTTACGCTTAAGTTTTAAAAGAGCGTCTTATTGTTCTAATTAAACGGTCCTTGTGTTTAAGGACTCATTCTTTAAGAATTGGGACAAAAATAAAGCTTTAGCATAAACAGAGTGGGGCTGAAGAGGGGGTAACCCCCTTCATATACCTCATAAATTCTGTTTGTTTTCAGTTTTAATGCTGTACCTTACTGTTAGTGGAAAAACTTGTTTTTTTATTTGATTTCTGATCATTTTTTAAATAATGCTAGGAAATCTGCCCCCACCTCCACAGAGAAACCCTTTCCGCGTGGCAATATCCTCAAGATAATTCAATACCGGCGAAAATTTACCTACACAAACACTCTTAACCACTCCACGCGTAAAATTGAGACGGAAAAGAGAAAGTAAGACATATAAGAATTTTGTATAAGAATTCCGGAAAATTCCCCCAGTGTATAATTTCCCCTGACAAGTTCATGCCCTGGAAACTTCCCCCTCATATATAATTTTCCTGTGGATAAACCCTCAGCAGAAAATTTATCCCCTCCCCCCACCCGAAAATATAAGCATACATCCCAATAGCAAATACTATGCTTAATCAATAGACAAATTTTATAACTTAAGGATCTTACCCCTGGGGCTGTGGGGGAGGGGGTCTTTTTGTACCCAAATGCATAGTTATTGGGCCTTTCAACTATGATGAACAAAATGGCCATCTCAAAATTTTGATCGGATAATTTTTCGGGAAAAGGACGGGGGAGGGGCCCCAGTAGCCCTCCAATTGTTTTGGTCACTTAAAATGGCAGTAGAACTTTTAATTTTCGTTCGAATGAGCCCTCTCTTGATATTCTAGGGCCACTGAGTTTATACGATCACCCATGAGAAAAACAAAAAAAAAAAAAAAAAAAAAAAATAAACACGCATTTATGATGTTTCTTCTCGCAAAAAAAAATACGAATTCTATATTTTTGCCGATAGGGGCTTGAAACCTATACAGTAGGGTTCTCTGACACAGTGAATCTGAAGGTGGGATTTTCATTAAGATCGCTTGACTTTTAGGGGGTGTTTCCCCCTTTTTTGAAAATTCATTGACTGCTTTTTTTTCGAAAATCCATTGATCCTTTTCCTAGTCCATTGACTTAAAAAGTTCACTAACTGTTCTAAATTTTGTAAAACCGCGTTGAATATTCTTGTAATTCAAAATGAAATGCTGTTGGAATTTAAAGGTGCTAAATTTATCTTCTTATTCTTCCAATGGCAATTGCACTGTTACTAATTCTAAAGTTGGTCTGGCATCCACATATATACCAAGTTGTTATATTTTTTTTTCCAAGACCATATTGCCTTTTCTATGACGAAACAAATAAGACTTCCAAATAGGGACAAGTCATTTTATTAGATAGTAAAACAGAAATATATACAAAGACTCTATATTTTGATGACACAGACGATTAAAAAAAAAAAAAAAAACTTACCCAAGGTTCTGGGGGGTTGTGTCAACCCCAGAGTTTTTCATATAATCTTTGGTCTAATTTGAATAAATGAATATGCTATCTTTAAAGTATTTGAAGGAAAATTGTGTGGCGGGACGGGGGCTAGTTGCCATCCAAAGTTTTTATAATTTGATCTTTTAACTATTTTGAACAAAATAGCTATCTCAAAATTTTAACCGAAGATAATTGAGAAAAACATGGCGTAGGGGAGGAGTTAGATACCCTCCACTTACTTTCTAATCTTTAAAATGAAAATAGAACTTCCAATTTCCAATCAAATAAGCTTCCTTCTAGGCTTATACGACCATTGGCTTCCACAAAAACCTTATTTGCCCCCTTAGAATAATGTACAAACCTTGACCCCAAACCAAACCTTGGCTCTGCAGGGCTGTGTCAACCCCACAGTCACTGTTATATGATACGTCCAACTGGTATATATACCGTTATATATGTTATCACCATTATATGATACATGAACTACTTTCAACTAAATGGCTATCTCAAAATTTTGACCGTATTTATTTGGTGGAGAAGAGTGGGGGTTGTTGGTCTAGCTACCTTCCGATCACTTTTGACTCTTAAAAAGGAACTAGAACTTTTAATTCCCAACCAAATGAGCCCCCTCTGAAGATTATTAGACACCCCCTTTCAATACAAACTTTATATGCCCACCGGAACATAACTTACAACATTTGCCGTCAAGTTCTGGGGGATTCTGTCAACCCCGAAGCTTTTGTTATATGATCTTCGGTCTATTTTGAGTAAAATAACTATCTCAAAGAAGGCATTTGAAGAAAAGGGGCATGCCCTCCGATCACATGCTTCATTTAAAAAGCGGAATAGAGCTTTCAATTTCCAATCAAATAAGCTCCCTCTGGAGTTTTTATGACAACCCCTTCCATAAGGACCTTATATCCCTCCAGGGCATAAATTACAACACTTACCCTGGGCTATAGGGGGTTTTGTTCACCCCGAGGTTTTTTTTTATCTGATCTTTGAACTATTTTCAACAAAACACCTATCTCAAAATTTTGATTCGATGTATTTAGGTGAAAACAGATTGGGGGAGGCGGCTAATTGTCCTCCGATCACTTTCCACTTCGAAAAAGGGCACTAGAAGTTCCGATTACCAGTCAAATGAGCCCCTTCTGAAGTTTTTACGACTACTACTTCCATAAAAACCTTATATGCTGTCAGTGTATAACTTACAGCTCTTGCCTTCCAGGTTCTGGGGGTCGTGTCGACCTCAGAGCTCTTTTTGTCTGATGTTTGAACCGTTCTTTTTTTTTAATGGTTATCTCAAAATTTTCGCAGGATGCATTTGGTGAAAAAAGGCTGTATGGGGGGGGGGCTAAATGCCCTCTGATCACTTTTGATATTTAAAAAGGGCACTAGAACTTTCAATTTACAATCGAATGGCCCCCTTCGAAGCTTTTATGACCATCCCTTCTACATGAAGTGCTTTCTGGTAAAAAAAAGTTAGTAAAACATTGAAGTATTGCAAAGATATCGTGAATGATGCCAGTGGATGCTAAATCGAGTACGGATAAGAAGTTGTATTATAAACTAGCTTTTACAGATTCTTGAATATGGCTGCGATTCAGGGTTTTTCTGTTTGCAATATTTATTTATTATGTTTGATTTTCTGTTGAACTACCTTTACTTTGGATTAATCCAAATTGAATTTCAAAAATAGAATTTGTTACTGGTTGGCGAAGAAGCTTTTTTTCCATTTGAGTCATTGCAAGGATTGATGCGAAATAAAAAAATAAAAAAAAATTCTGAATTAAACTGAAATGCCTTCTGAACGTCTCTAGTGATATCACAGTTATGCAAAAATTTGAAACAGGACAGATACGAAGATTAGGAAAACAACGTTAGTTGACTGGATTCTTAACAGCCCTTATAATTTATGAATCGTCCAAAAGTTAATAGATCTGGGTACATACAAAATCTTGGAGCAGATACGCATCATTCCATAGATTCTTCCATAGTAATTAATTGGGGAGCGGGTTTTGAAAAATGCCTCTTTATTGGTATTTTCACTGGGAAAATCGAAATATATCCTACATTCTGAAAGAGAAAAATTAAAAAAAAAATAGAAAGAAGCCATACCCCCTTGTTTACGAAAGATACGTCTTTTTTGGTATTTGTGTTGAAAAAAAAAGCAAAATTCCTTCCATCCCCCTCCTTATATTTTGAAAATGTCTTTTTTATGTATCTTTATTTTAAAAAAAAATTCTTGCGATCTCCCTTACACTTTCTTGAATCGGCGAAGGTAATTTTTCACTAATTGGACCAATTTACCCCGAGATCTGTCAGCTAACGAATTCAATTGTGACATTAAATTTTCGATCACAGATCAACCATTTTCAAAAATCCCGTTAACCAGATAGCGCACGCCAAGTGTGACAGAGATGTGCTATGTCTGACACACAGTTGCGAAGAATCAAACAGTTCGTGGTAACGAACTGTAGTAAGGAGCGACCCGGCTCAATAGCAACCCAGTCGCATTTTAATGCCGATTTTAAATATATAAGTTTCGTCAAGATTAGTCTTACCAATCAAAAGTTACGAGCCTGAGAAAATTTGCCTCATTTTAGAAAATAGCGGGAAACACCCCCTAAAAGTCATACGATCTTAACGAAAATCACACCATCAGATTCAGCGTATCAGAGAACCTCCTTGTAGAAGTTTCAAGCCCCTATCTACAAAAATGTGGAATTTCGCATTTTTTGCCAGAAGACAAATAACGGATGCGTGTTTTTTTTTGTTTTTTTTTCCCAGGGGTGATCGTATCGACTCAGTGGTCCTAGAATGTCACGAAAGGGCTCATTCTAACGGAAATTAAAAGTTATTTTGCCCTTTTTAAGTGACCAAAAAGTTTGGAGG
Source organism: Artemia franciscana (assembly GCF_032884065.1). Taxonomy (NCBI): domain Eukaryota; kingdom Metazoa; phylum Arthropoda; class Branchiopoda; order Anostraca; family Artemiidae; genus Artemia; species Artemia franciscana. The sequence goes on from NC_088865.1 coordinate 2,982,979, forward strand.
GTACCTAGGCCCCCTCCCACGCTCATTTTTCCCCAAAGTCACCAGATCAAAATTCTGAGATAGCCATTTTATTCACCATAGTCGAAAAACCTAATAACTATGTCTTTAGGGACGACTTACTCTCCCGCAGTCCCCTTGGGAGGGGCTGCAAGTTACAACTTTGACCTGTGTTTACATATAGTAATGGTTATTGGGAAGTGTACAGACGTTTTCAGGGGGATTTTTTTGGTTTGTGGGGGAGAGTTGACGGGGGGGGGGTACGTGGGAGGATCTTTCCATGAAGGAACTTTTCATGGGGGAAGAGACTTTCAATGGAGGGGGCGCAGGATTTTCTAGCATTATTTAAAAAAACAATGAAAAAATAAATATGAAAAGTTGTTTCCACTGAAAATGAGAAGCAGCATTAAAACTTAAAACGAACAGAAATTATTACGCGTATGAGGGGTTCACCTCCTCGTAGTACCTCGCTCTTTACGCTAAAGTATTTTTAGTAATTTCAACTATTTATTCTACGGCCTTTGTGATTCAGGGATCATTCTTAAGGAATTGGGACAAAATTTAAGCTTTGATGTAAAGAGCGAGGTATCGACGAGGGGTGAGCCCCCTCATATACGCAATAAAAACATACGAATATAGAAGTTAGCCCACGTATATTTTTTACTTATGAGAATGTTCCTAAAAAATTATAAGTTATAGTTGCCTTTTTAAGTAATCAAAAAATTGGAGGGCAACTGGGCCTCCTTCCTCGCTTCTTTTTTCCCAAAATCTGCCGATTAAAACTATGAAAAAGCCATTTAGCCCAAAAAATTAATATGCAAATTTCGTTTTAATTATTTATGTGCTGAGAGCCAAGATCAAAACGCTCAGAAATTAAACAAACAAAAAATTTTTTTTTAATGAAAGTAAGGAGCGACATTAAAACTTAAAACGAACAGAAATTACTCCGTATATGAAAGGGGCTTTTCCTCCTCAACGCCCCGCTCTTTACGCTAAAGTTTTTTACTGTTTTAAAATGTAGAGTTAAGAGAAAGAGTCAAACTTTAGCGTAAAGAGCGCGGCGTTGAGGAAGAAAAGCCCCTTTCATATACGGAGTAATTTCTGTTCGTTTTAAGTTTTAATGTCGCTCCTTACTTATTTTAAAAAAACTTGTTTTTTTTGTTTAGTGGTATTAAGGAATTGTGCCACGTGTGATGTAGCAAATAATGCTGTGATATGTACACCAGGTGACTAAGAGTGGAAACTCCCTGACTCTGGGTAGAAACGAGACTGAAACTATCTTTAACAATATGCAGATGTCATATTTTTAACCGAATACCTGTTTTTCTCTCGAACACCTGCAAAGTTAATTAGTAAAAGGATGAGTGTATTAGATGGACAATAATAATAAAAGTGATTTGGAAGCATTAGAACATCATAATTCATTTAAAAGTTAAACATTAATTGTGTCTATGGTTACAGTTGTGGGGGAATGGTCTGTCCAAAGACAGTTAAAATACGTCTTCTGTCAGATACTTAATATATTGCACTTGCTTTGGGGGGGTTTTCTAGTTGTATTTAAAATTACCTGTGATGGCATAAATACTGGTTCAATTCATGTAATTGACAATGATAATGAGACTTAAAAACAAACAACAAGAAAAACAATCGGGAATTTTCAAGACAGTGAAACTTGCTCAAAGCTCAGATAAACATCCCAGCCCTGCGGGTTTTCCAGGGGCCTTACTTGGAAAAATACATTTAAATGAAAAAAGACTTATAGTAAAGTGCGACCTTCAAAACTGAAATTGAAATTAGGAAAGTTCTAGAATCCGTACTTCAATGAAGTTTAGTCAGGAAAAATAAATAAAACGAAATGAGACAATTGATTTAGGTCAAAATAAGACATTAAGAACATATTTGTAATGTTATTCTTGTCTTTTTGACAGCTAACCACAAAGGTCTTTTTGTAACGATTTAACTTATATTGACTATTGATTTTTTAACATAATTTGTCAAATAATTTTAAATAAATTCCGTATAAAGCATTGAGTGAGTACTCCCCTAAAATCCCTATTTGAATAAATATTATTATTTACCTTGAATTTATATATTTAATCAGAAATCAGCGGGAAGGAAAGAAGCTTTACTGGAACGATTTAAAGACGGTCATAAATCAAATTAAAAAACAATTTTTTCGCTGGAAGTAAGGAGCAACATTAAAACTTAAACAGAAAGAAATTTATCCGTATCTAAGGGGGGCTACCCCTTTTTCAAACCTTGTCCTTTACGCTAAAATCATTAAGTTCTAAGAATGCTCATCATTCAGATTCAATGACATTCTCCGTCTTGAAACTGGTTTAAACCGTCGTATCTGTTTTTGGATAGAGAGGAAGATTTGGCATGTTCTAATCGTCTTCTATCTAAGGTTAATAAAAAAGAAGGAAGATGTAGTCTCTTCTAATTTCTTGTATAAATTAACATAACCTTAAATTTTAGTTCTGCTTTTGCCACCAGAGGCACCCAGGATATCAAGGAAGAGCCTCTAGTCATCCTTCAAGTTTGTTGTATCTACGATGTTCCTCAACTCCGATTGGATATCAAACAGTCCGTGGTAACAAACTGTAGTAAAGAGCGACCCGGCTCAATAGTAAATGAAACTTTAAAAAACGGAATTTTGATACTAATACATACATCAAAAGAATCAAATTTTTAAGCTGATTTTAAATATATAAGTTTCATTAAATTTAGTCTTACTCATCAAAAGTTACGAGCCTGAGAAAATTTGTCTTGTTTCGAAAAATAGGGGAAAACATCCCCTGAAAGCTATAGGATCTTAACAAAAATCACACCACCGCATTCAGCGTATCAGAGAACCCTACTCTAGAAGTTTCAAGCTCCTATCTACAAAAATGTGGAACTTAGTATTTTTTGCCAGAAGACCAATCACGGGTGCGTGTTTTTTTTTTTTGTTTTTTTGTTTTTTTCCCCAGGGGTGATCGTATCGACCAAGTGGTCCTACAATGTCAAGGGAGAGCTCATTCTAACGAAAATTAAAAGTTCTAGTGCCCTTTTTAGGTGACCAAAAAATTGGAGGGCACCTAAGCCCCCTCCCATGCTCATTTTTTCCCAAAGTCAACGGATCAAAATTTTGAGATAGCCATTTTGTTCATCATAGTAAAAAAACATAATAATTATGTCTTTGGGGCTGACTTACTCCCCCACAGTCCACAGGAGAGGGGCTGCAAGTTACAAACCTTGACCAGCGTTTACATACAGTAATGGTTATTTGGAAGTGTACAGACTTTTTCAGGGGGATCTTTTGGTTGGGGCGGGGGGGTTGAGGGGAGGGGGCTACGTAGGAGGATCTTCTCTTGGAGGGATTTGTCATGGGAGAAGAGAAATTCCCTGAAGGGGGTGCAGGATTTTCTAGCACTATTTTTAAAAAAAAACAATGAAAAATTAAATATGAAAAAGTTTTTCCACTGAAAGTAAGGACCAGCATTAAAACTTAAAACGAACAGAGATTATTACGCATATGGGGGGCTCGTTCTTTAAGCTAAAGTATTTTTAGTAATTTCAACTATTTGTTCTGCAGCCTTTGCGATTCGGGGGTCAATCTTAAAGAATTGGGACAAAATTAAAGCTTTAGTGTAAAGAGCGAGGTATTAAGGAGGGGGCAAACCCCCTTATATACAAAATGAAAATATACGAATATATAAGTTCGTTACGTAATTTGATTTGTAAGTTACGTATATTTTTTACTAATAAAAACGTTCGTTAAAAATTAAAAATAATAGTTGCCTTTTTAAGTAACCGAGAAATTGGAGGTTAACTAGGCCTCCTCCCCCACCATTTTTCTCAAAATCATCTGATCAAAACAAAGAGAAAGCCATTTAGCAAAAAAAAATTAATACGCAACTTTCGTTTTAATTATTCATCTGCGGAGAGCCAAAATCAAACATGCATTAATTCAAAAACGTTCAGAAATTAAATGAAAAAAAAGTTTTTCAACTGAAAGTAAGGAGCCACATTAAAACTTAAAACGAACAGAAATTACTCCGTGTATGAAAGGGGCTGCCCCCCCCTCAACGTCCCGCTCTTTACGCTAAAGTTATTTACTGTTTTATAAAGTAGAATTGAGAGAAAGAGTCAAACTTTAGCGTAAAGAGCAGGACGTTGAGGAGGGAACAGCCCCATTCATACGGAGTAATTTCTGTTCGTTTTAAGTTTTAATCTCGCTACTTACTTTCAGTTGAAAAACTTGTTTTTTTTTATTTAATAGGCATTAAAGGCTACCCAGATTTGCATTAAAGGCTACCCAGATAGTTACACGGTAGTGTTTTCCTGGCTTTCCCCTTGACGGGTGGCAGATGGACGCCAGTTAAGGAAACTAGAAGTAGTTATTGTAGCAAAAACTTAGAGTGTGGCATTCCGAGTGATACCAATTAGTTAATGCCAAACTGGGACAACTTCATTGAAACACAAGCTACTCTGCTTATTGCCACCTGCAAAGAATAGGAATCCGATGTTCATTTATCACTTGCTATGCAAATTCTTGTCAGTATTTCTAGCTTTTTTTTTGTTTTCAACCATTCACACTAAAAGCTTTGAAAAAGCCATGGCTCTTCCAAAAAGCTGGATTTTTTTTATTTTTTTCGTACGAGTTTATTGAAGCCATTTTTTTATGGCAACCCAGAAATTTCTCAAGCATTATAATTTAATTGAAAATAAAATAAGCGGCCCGATCCTATTGTCTACGTTTGGAATGGTAGAAGGAATAAAATTCCTGGGTCAGGTTTTATGGATGAAAGATGACATTTTGTCAAAATTGTGCTAAATGGGAATCTAGCTGCCTTCATGTGGGATGGAAAGAGGTTGTAGAAAAATACTTTAAGGAAACTCGGATGTTCACGGAGAAAGCGCTAAATAGAGTGGAGGAATAGAAGACAGGAAAAACTATTCAAACGTGTGTTTATCTCAAGTTGCGCTGAGTTGTTGGCAGCGGTAATCAGATCTAATTGCCAAAATTGACTAATTGATTTAAAGGTACAATGAAATTTTCTCAAAATTGAGCGGTTTGCTCACTTCTGTCCTTTAGATAGCAACACCTATGCAGAAAATTCCCTAAAAATGTAATTACAACTTAGTAAAAATTGCCGTGACCAGGATTCGAACCTGGGTTACCACGGCCACAACGTGGGGTCCTAACCACTAGACGATCACGGCATACTGTCGAAAATGTTTTTTAAAATATTTGCAGTACATTTTCTCTTGTCTATAAATTGAACTGTTTTTGCCATGTCTCGTTTTTGCATACGTTAAAAAAATTGACGAAAATGAAAATTTAACTGAACTTGAAGTATTTCGATAAAACCATCTATGAATTGAGATAGGGCAATGCAAAGTGACTTGACGTAATCAGAGGGGCGGGTCCAGGGGTAGTTACAAGGGACACTTGTCCCCCTCATAAGGCCAACATTGCGGTAATTCTAGGGTCACAAATACCGATGGGGGAGCCCTAAAATTAATTATATATCGTCCCTTGACGTAATGTATCCTCCAGTAGCGTAGTTTCGTCAAAATCCTGGGGGGAGGGGCAAAATTGGAGCTAATTTTCCCAAATCACGTGAAAATGATAGTGAAAAATGATAAATGTGCCATATAGTGCCATAAGGGCGAATATTTACTGAAGAAAACTGACATGTTTCTCTGGATGCTTAAATTATGCAGGCTAATTTTAGTTTTGCAACGAGTTTTTGTAGAAACTAAATTTCAGATGGGTGGGGCAAACCGAGGTCTTGGGGGTGAACTGAATTCTAAAGGGGACAGTTGCTCGCCTTCCTCATAGAAAATTATGCCTCTGTTACCCCCTTACTACAACAGTGCGTAATCTTATACCAATGTTTAGATTAGAATAATTTTATCTTTCGTGGAGAGTACTTTTGATACTTGGATATGATTTAAACCGTTTTAGACAGCTGAAATTACTGATGGTTGGGACTGGGCTAGATAGGACTTGCTGACTACAACCTTGTAAAGTTCTTGGTTAAACAGCTAATAGTTACCTAATAGGGTAGCTTAGGGAATAAGATTATCCTAAGTATCGGTTTTAGGCCTCATAATCTGTGAAGGGGGGAACAAGGTATATCACGATAGTGTAAAATACAAAACAATGTCAAATGTTAGAAAAAATGGGGGATGAGGTTAGATACCCCCTGCCCACTTCTGAAACCACCACTGAGGAGGAAGAGATGGATAAAGAGCCCATCCTAGGGTTGGCGATGCTCATGGAAAATTTAATATAGCAGCCCCTTTCCGACCCAAACATAACCATGAACCCGAATCAAAGTGAAAAGTTTGATCAAAGACGGCAAACCGCTAGCCACGGTCTCGGAGTTGCTGCCCCGGTTGCCCCCTCCCTTGTAACGGCTCTGGATGGGGATTTTAAAGCAATACACTTTTGGGAATAAGATAAGTAAGTCCTTATTTTTGTTGTTTTCAAAATTTCTGGTTAGCATGTTCTAATAAGAAACAAGGTGTCACTGTAAGGGTCACCGCCTATTTGAGTGTAATTTGCTCTCAGCATTGTGAACTTAGCTAGTAAACTACTTCAAGTTTCACAGATTAACACCTGTAGTCAACAGCTTTGTGTATCAGACCCTTTTAATAAGTCAACAGCTTTGTGTATCAGACCCTTTTAATAAGTTCAGAGCTTGGAATTTTCGATGAATACCTAGGGACGAAAAAACTATCTTCACCAAACTTAGAATGGTTTAGCCAAATAGCACCTCGCTGCCTTACTGCTGTGATTCCAATGAAATAGGAAAAGAACTGGAGAACAATAGTCCTCAGACCCGAATAGAAGAAAAAAGTTTTTTGTTAAACAATAGTGAATCTTTGGAATTTTTAATTTGGCTTTCGGTTAATGGCCACATCTAAATCCTTTTGAGAGCGCCCATGTCTTTGGTCCGTACGTTATGCTTTCCTTGTCGACCCTGAACTGCTTCTGATTATATGACCAGCAATAGATGGCAATGTTTGGCCAACCACTTAGGGCTAAACGGAAAGCACAGGGATTAAGAAGTTGGGTAGTTATGTGGATGAGACATAGAGACCATCTCCTGTAATTTATTTATTATTTAATCTGGAGTTAAGGGTGTTTATTCGCTTATGATTTGTATAGTGTTAAATTATATTAGCCATGGCTCGTAAAGGCTTTTAGAGTAAATAAATGTCATCATATACTAAGTATGAATATAATAACCATAATTATAACGACTAAGGGTTGATTTGTGACATTAAAAAGCATGTTTTATTCCTTGTCTCACTCATGCTTAATGTTTGTTAGTATATCATTGAATAAAATCAAATTCAAAACTTTTTTTAATATATAAAATGACCAATTTTCAAATTCATGAGCAAATAATATTAAACTGGTATGTTTCTTCCATATTTTTAAAAAAACAAATTTGTTCATATGAGTATGCCCGAGAAATCATAAATAAGCTATTGAATGAACACAAGGAAGAAAAAAAGTATTTTTGTCAAACTGAAGAAAGGCGTATATTTATCGGTTATATAGTAAACACTCGGGAAGTGAAATTCAATTAATGCTAATGAAATAAAACAAAATATGATGAAAATATAACAGCTTAGAAAAAAAACTGAGTTACATATTTGAACATTAGGGAAGATGGGGTGTAAAGCATAGCATATATAAAATTTGTGACCTAAACAAACCAAAATACCGACTAAATATTTAAATAAGATATAATCCTAACCAAATCTAACCTGACCTAACCTTAAGTAAGATATAGCTACAATTTATTTTACAACCAAGCCGAAGCTAATTGTGTGTTATAAAGAAGTTGCTTGACTAGTTTCTTGTGTCATGTTCGCATCATCAACGATTGAATTCTATAGAGTTTATTATATAACCGATAAACACAGAAAGGTGATTCTCTAATTGGAGGGTGAAATTTCAAATATAAAGGTTTTATACTATTTTGGCTGAAAAATTTTTATATTTAATGCCAATCTGAACATGTTTTATTTTCTCTTTTGAAGATCTTCGAATCTTACTTTATCGTCACTAACTATTAATCATATTTTAGGCTTGCACTGCCACGCAAATTAATCCTTAGTTGTGTTCTTTTCTTCTTCATTATCGTCAATGATCGATGGTTAAATAACTCTGGCTACGGTAATCAAAGTAAAGTTACTTTTTTTTATTGGCATTCGCTCCCTGTCCTAAAGTTTAACAAATCGAACCAATGAGCTAAAATCACAGTGTTTAATCCAAACAAACTGAAAACAAACTTTAAATTAAAAACATGACCACTACACAAATTTTAGATCTACATGATGGATTGGAGAAAAATCAATGGAAGGATCAAAACGCATTCTGTAATAATCTATTTGCTGGTGCTTGCAAAATTTTAAAAATAAATCGTTTCATATCAAGATCGCTTTTCGATATCCTAAAAGCCTGAGAACTTAACGAACAAAATTGTTCCACCAGTGCATTGTCCCAAAAATTATATTTGTAATCAACTTTAAAATTTCTTTTTAGTGATTTAAAATGAAATATTTCCTAATTTCTGGTTGTGGTAAATGCCACAATACTTTTAATGAATCATTACATTAGCAAGGAACATTTTTTTTTTTTTTTTTTTTTTTTTTTTTTTTTTTTTTTCTTTTTTTTAACGATAAGCGTCGTTTTGAAAGAACAAATGGTGTCGGCTTAAGAATCATTTAAGCGCAAGAAATCTGAGTCAAAGAAAAAAATCAAACCAAATACCATCAATGATTTCTTCGAAATTTTACTTAAAAGGAAAGTATGTGCAAAAGTGTGAAAATACTCAGGTCTTTAAGAGAGAACGGCCAAGAGTTAGTATATTCTTTTTTTTTGTACTTCGTACATTACCAGTTCTGATTTCAGTGACGAATCACGCGTAGCAGAATTTTCGAATTTTTGACCACATGCGGGTTGGAAAGGAAAAATGTTTACAAACAATTCTTCTTCACATCTTGAAAGGTGTTTGAGCCAGGTAAACAGAACTTTCAGAATGAACGTAGGCCACAAATATGTTTGAGCCCTGGGAAGCTGTTGCAAACTCACTGTAGTTACCTTTTCTTTTTTTTAGGGTTTAGAAGATTCCAAGGTCTGAATTTTGACAAAAAATGTTTTACCTTATTTTTGATGTTAATATTTCCTTGCCTTTATTTTTTGAAAATGAAATTTTGGTAAAAGTGAACAGTGGCTTGAGGCTTATCTAAAATTCGGGTTTAGCTTCTTCTTCTATTTTGGGAAAAGGTTATCTGAGGAAAATAAAAATTTCAGTAGCCAATCCAAGGTGAAAAATATGCTCTGGGAAAGTATTGTCAAGCTTCCATGCTAACCATCTTCTGATTTCTAAGTCTTAGAAATTTCTACTTTAGTCACTAAAGTAAAATTCTACTTTAGTGACTTTTGGCTATCTTGGAAAGGGGTTAGGTTGGGAAAATGAAACTTTTGGGGATGGGCCTACAGGCTAAAGTATATCCCAGGAAGGTATTTTGAAGTACCCACCTCTACTCCTTCCCCCTCTAAAGGGCCCTGAAATTTACCCACTTGACAGGTCTATAGGGTACCTATTGAAATTTTGACAAAACAACATTTTAGCTTTTTTTTTATTTTACAAAATGTATTTGCATATCTGTAAAACCTTATAAATTGGGATTAAGCAAAGTTGTGAAGCTGAGAACAATTTTGTTGTACTTCATTCAAGCAGAAGATCTATTTTACAAGGTTTCACTTTTATGACACACATATTTTTAAAGGTCAGGACCCTCTAGAGGGAGAGGGAGTAGAGGTAGATACTTTCAAAATACCTTCCCATGACATACTTTAGCCTTTAGACCCATTCCTGAAAGTTTCATTTTCCAAACCCAACCTCTTTCTAAGATAGCCAAAAGTCACTAAAGTAGAATTTTACCATTTTCTTTGACAAAACAATATTTTACCTTAATTTTCAGTAATCAGTTTTGGTAAGTATATGACTGTCCAATAGAAGTGACCACCAATAAAGTGAACAAATACAATAATTGCTTCTATCACAAATTCAAATCTAAGCACTTTTTGACCTAATCTAAACTAAAATTATTATAAATAATTTTGGCACTAAAAAAATTTTGTATTATTTTGTGAAAAACAACCAAGAAAACAGCACTGAGAAAACATAATATCATTTTGTCAGAAAATAACCAATAACTCATACTTTAATTGAAAAGTTGTCATTTTCAAGAGCTCAAAAAGTACTTAAATATGAATTTTGCAAGAAAAGCAATTATTTTATTTGTAAAGAGCATAAAACAAGGTATTAATTGGTAAGTTCACTTTATTGGTAAGTCAAAAATATGGACAGTCATATATTTGCCTCAGTTTCTTCTGCTCTGGTTTTAGTTCTGAAAATGGACTTCCTTCTACTTGAGTAGAATTTTGAGCCATATCAATGGTTTATTTTTCTAAATTTAGGGAATATATTTGTAGATCTTTGAAACCTCATAAAAAAGATTTTACAATAGACCAAATCCAAAAATGAATAAGGTTATGAAGCTGGAAAAAGTTTTCTTGTACTTCATCAAAGTAGAAGGTCTATTTTTCAAGGTTTAACTTTCATAACAGAAAGATTTTTGAAGGTCTCTCTCCTCTAGAGGGAGTATTAGAAGAGGTAGGTACTTCAAAATGCGTTCCTAGGACATGGCAGGCTCCTTTTTTAGCCCTTAATACCAAACATGTAAATTATTATCTTAACTGTGGTTTTTAGGCTGATGTAAATTTGAATTATTAGTTAAAAACTAATTAGATATAGAAATAAAATGTTAAAAAAGACTCTATGTTGTTTCAGTTTCCTTCTAGCAGCAAAGATAAAAAAAGAGGATGCATCATTGCTACCCAAGTCAAAATGTGATTTTCCTTGTTGTTCAAGGTGAGAGGTATGAGTTTCCATACTTCAGTTTTTCAACAATGGTGATTCTAATGGTGCACTTTTTGTTTTCCATGATGTGTAACTTGAGGGGTTTCAGGCTCTTTTTACAAATTCATGCAAATTTGTTTTCAAAATACCATTTTACTATTAAGACTAAATGAAAATAATAATCAACAGTCTTTTTGGGAACAGATTTGTAATGTATAATTTATTGATTTTACTGGCATTTTATGTATTTTACCAGTATCTTACATATTTTTTGAGGGCATGTAACTTTTGCTGCATGAAAGCACAAAAATCCAGTAACATGTTTGGATACAATTTTCTTTTGTGTATAGGTGTATTAGTATTACCCAGTTTAAAAGGCTGTCTGTCCAACTTCAGTCTCTTGTTATCAGAACAGTAAAGTGTATTATGCTATAGGTAATTATAATTTTAAAATGATGAATATTAGCTAAAATAAAATTAGTTCATCTGCCAACAATCTTATGTCTGCCTCATTTGGTAACACTGGAATAGCTTACTGTTGTGATAGAAATACTGGCTTGTCACCTATTGTAAGGGCCAAGTTTGTATCTTCCTTTATGGTGAATGGTTTTGCAGCCTATTGTATAGGGATTTAAGAAGCATATGTAGCCTTATACCAATTGAGAATCAAAAATTTTGCTTCTCAATTTCTTTGGCCAATTCTGTGTCAGTAGTTAAGTGAGTATAGTTTGCATCTCTCATGACATGGAACTTATTTTTTCTCACATGTGGAATCCTTTGCTTGGCAATACAAGGCCAACTATCCTTTCTGGCATACCTCAACAAGAGCACCATTTACCACCCCCCTTCACTCATTTGTCTTTTTTTTCTTGACATCATACCTTAACCCTCATTGAGTTCTTTTCTAATCTCATAAAGAAAAATTTTGGACAAAAATCAAACTGACTTAAGAGTTTTTTTTTCAGTGCATCTAAAATGCATTATTTATCTTCTGCCAATCTTTTGATTGGCTTTTTACCTTAATTGGGGTAAGTTTTGCAGCCTCAACAAAACTTGTCTTTTTTCTCAGCTAACTGACAAGGCTATTTCATATTCTTTGCCCTTTTTCTTTGCTTTCTAGTATCTTTGCCAACAGTACAACACTACAAATAATCCCCTAATCCACAAACAAAAACAATGGGTGTGCTCTTCAGCATTGTATTTTGAGAGAGTAGTTTTCTATATCTTGTGTTACATTTCTAGAGGAGCCTTTCACGTTGGTGTCCAAAAACTTTGATTATCCACTCATCTTACCACCAAATGCAGCAGACAACAACTGTGTAACCTTCTCTTTGACTGAGGTCGCCTCTGATTAGTGACCTGAAATTGACATTTAGTGACAATCTTGACCTTGATGAAGTTTCCCAATTCCTTGTGCAATTAGCAATATGATGCAGTTGATCCTCAATGGTCTTATTAAAACACTTAGTTTTAACTTCCCATTGCATTACATTGATGCAGTCTTATTTGAGAGTTCGCTTGGTAAACACCTTATTTTGGATATAACCTATTAATACAGTGAGCTCAAGCTGGTCTGATTTCCCTATAGACATTTATTGAAACATCATTCATAATTGGATTATTTTCATTTGTTGGCTAATTGATAGTTTTGGTATTTGAGTGCAAATTCCCTTGGGACTTAGTGATTTATTAAGCAAAGAGATTTTCGTACAAGGACTTAAGAACTTGAATATATTTCAATGACATATTATCTGCAATAGCCATGTCGGAGAAATTAGTTTGGAATGCGATTTTGAACTTTTTAAATCGTGCTCGAAAAGCTGGAAATAAGAGTGACGAGATAAGTCGTAAAGCATGCGAGTTTTTTTACAAAGGACGATATAATCAAGGCTAAGGAGATACTGTGGTCTTCTGCTCACTACACCAATAGAGTGTCAATTAAAAAAAGTGCCGAAGACAATATTAACGAAATGTTAAAGGTACTTGAACTTTGTGAGCAACGTAACGTTGAGCTGCCAGTCTTTGTGATAGTTGAACCTGACGAAGTCCCTATCTGTCCTGGTGAGATAGCTGCGGTAATCACCAGAAAAGTTACAGAAGTTTGTAATAAGCTAGACAATTTCATGAATAAGGACCCTCCCGCCCCCTCGATTGTTCCTACAGTTACTGAAACAAAGCCCTCATATGCAGTGGTACTCAAGAATTTGCCCTCTGACCTCACGAAGTCTGATTTGAGGAAAGACTTTTTGCAAAAAGTGTGTGGCAGAGAGTGCTCTAAAATTGTCGAAGTTCAGCCCAGAAAAGATAATTGGCGAGTTGTTACAGCTAGCAAGGCTGATGCAGAAACTCTTGTCGGGGTCTTTCAGAACGGTGATAAATCTCTTTCTGCAACAATCAGGAGCCCCTCTCACCTCGGTATTGCTCGATTTGTCCCCAGCAATATAAATGACGATGAACTTCGCGCACTGATTCCTAAATGTGTCAGTTCAAGACAGATTGGCAACACCCACTCGTTTCGATTGAAATTTGAAACCAAAGTTGATCTTATGAATGCCATAAAAAATCCCCCAGTCATAGATTATGAGAGGATCAAAGTGGCTGAGTATCTCTCCCTCCCTGTAAGATGTTTCAAGTGTCAAGCTTACGGGCATATATCCAGTAGCTGCAAAAATGAAGCTATTTGCGCAGTCTGCAGTGACCATGCTCCAAAACATCTCCTTGTCAAAGGCCCAAGAAGTGTGCATTGTGCAAATCACAGGATCATCCCTGTTACAGCTTCAAATGTCCAGTCACCCAAGGACTTTTAAGTAAAGTTAAGTCAGCATAATGGCTCGAGCCTTAAGTCTCTTATCATGGAATATCAATGGCAAAGTGGTTGACAAAGGCATAGTCCTCTCTTAATTTTTAAGTACAAATGAAATAATTTTTCTGCAAGAACATTTTTTGTCTCATGAAAGGAAAAATTTACTCAGCATTTCACAGAATTCTTATCTCTTATTTCACCCAGCGAAAATGAATAAGAGCCGTGGCCGACCTTCAGGCGAATTAGCTATTATTTCACAATTTCCCGTCAATCTCCTTGAGTCGAATGACCATTTCATTGCTGCCGAATTTTCGGACCTAATCTGTATAAACGTTTACCTGCCAACTAATTACTGCTCTTCGCAATCAGAGAATAAATTCATAAATGCTTGCAAAAAGCTAGCGAGTTTTGTGAAGGGAGTTTCAAAGCATCCAAATGCTCGAGTTTTGATTGCAGGAGACTTTAATTGTGACTTAACAGACAGTTCATCGCCAAGAACCCAACTCCTTCTGAATTCCCTCCCCCCTTCCTACTCAGTTGCTGACAAAACAGAAACTTTCACGTTTATTGGTGTCCTGTCAGCGACTTCTAACCTTGATCATTTTATTGCATCTTTCCCCTGTGAAACTGTCGAGGTAATTTGTGATGGCTTTTATTCGGATCACCTTCCAATAAAGTTGAAAATAAATGCTTCATTTCATGCCCCTAAACAGCCAGATAAAAAGTGGTTTTATATAAAAGACTGGAAAGAAGTTAACCGCGAGATGTTTTGTTTTGAATGTGACAGAATATTAAATAAAATAAAGGTGCCCTTTCATTTGTTGTGCACGCGCTCTGGCCTTAGTGAAAAAGAAATAGCCATCGGACTTACCACCTATCTAGCTGAAATTAACCATGCATTAAAGTGTGCTGAAGCTTCAGCTGTCCCGTGCAAGCGTATTAGGAAAGGCTCTCAAGTTCAGGGTTGGTCAAAAAACCCTTCCCTTATTTCTGCGTGCGAGTCTTCTAAAATTTGGTTGAATATTTGGAGGGATTGCGGCAGGCCTAAGTCTGGGACTATAAATGGTCTGCGGCTACGTTCTAAACGTTTTTTTTGCTAAAGTGTTAAGAAAACATAAGGTTGATCTTATTGAGAAAAACGCTCATAAAATTGCAGAGAACCCTTCGAAGCTCTGGAAAAAATTTGAACGCCCTTGTGAACACATTAGTGCAAATAATATTCCTGAGCCTGAGTGGATAAATTATTATAAGCATGAGTTTTCTTCTCCCGATCCTGCTCTTGAGTCAAAATTTGAAAAAGAATTAAGTGCTTGTCTGAAGAAACACAAACCCTCGACATTTATTATTAAGCCAAGTGATGTATCGTTTTATTGTCAAAAACTAAAGAAAAGAAATTCTGCGGGAGTTGATGGAATTACTGCCAGACATTTTGATTATGCAAGTGCTCTTCTTTTTAATCATTTATCTCTACTTTTTCAAATGTCTATTGAAAACGGAGTTGTTCCTTATCAATTTACAGTTGGTCAAATAACCCCTATCCCGAAAAAAGGCAAAAAGGATTTTACTTCGTGTGATTCGTTCTGACCTATAACAGTTTCTTGTACTATTTTTAAATTGTTTGAGTCAGTTATTTTGGATGAAATTGTTTCTAAATGTTATGTCCCACCCCACCAGTTTGGTTACCAAAAAGGTATTAGCCGGGAGCATGCCCTTTTTGCTTTAATGAATGTTCTTGCTGATGCAGAAAGAAGTAGATCCCATATTATCCTTTGTGCTTTAGATGTTGCTCGTGCTTTCGACTCTTGTATTTTTTCCCAAGTTTTATTTGAAGCGTATAAAAGAGGGGTAAATTTTTGTATAGTGAAGTGCCTTCTGTATATGTACCATCACCTTAAGGCGAAGTTAAAGGGGGGATCTTCCCTTTTTAATATTTTGAAAGGAGTCCGTCAAGGTGGCCTTACCTCACCTTCTTTATCTAATAACTCTGTTTTACATGCCAAAAATTCTGTTAATTTTAGTTGTATTCACCGTGGATTTAACTTGTCTTTGATAACTTTTGCAGATGACGTTTTGAATCTAAGCCGTACTTTTAGTGGATGTGAAAACGCGTTTAATCAGCTTTATAATGAATATAAAAATATTGGGCTTTCTTTCAATGTTGATAAAACTGCTGTTGTAGCTTTCAATTTTAAAGAGACAAATGGCCCTATTTTTTTATCTTTAGCTAATGTTCATGTCCCCCTTTCTCAAAAATTAGTTTACCTTGGAATGCCTATTGGAAAAAATATGAAAGAAACTGTGAATTTATCCCTTGAACTTTTGAAGAAAAAACTGAGAATTGCTTATGCTTCAATTGCATCTAATATTAAACATATTGATAAATTAAATCTTGCGAAAATTTATAATAGCCTAGTTGTACCTCATCACCTTTCCCTTTGTCCGGTTTGGCAATTTTTTAGTGAACCTCAGAAACTATCTGTTCGTAGAGTATATTTTCGTTATGCTAAATTCCTTCTCAGTTACCCTCCTTGGACTAGAAATAGTTACTTAGTGAACAAATTCCGCCTAGTTTCTCCTACATCTATTATTGATAAAAGGCTTCATGATTTTCGTTCTTCTATGTCGATAGTGTCTCACCCAAGGTCAGCATTACTTATTTAATTGTTTGATTGTGTTGATTTGTACCTTTTTTTTTTCTCTTATTACTCCATCTTAAGGGCGTTTCGCCCTCTTTTTGTAGATGGGTTATAAATAAATTGAATTGAATTGATATTAAACCCAGCCTTGATTACTTTAAACAAAATTGTAGATGGGGGGGGTATTCCACTTTCCCCTTTTGACACTGCTGCCATTCTCAAATTAATGATCTGGATTTGTGCTTGCCACAGGCAGGATTAACGTATGACAAATAAGAACAAAACTAATATTATTAAATAGCCAAGAAAAACGAGGGTAATGTCAGCCAGTGGAGAGGAAAGAAGCAAAAATGGCAGAAACAGATATTTTGTCAGAGACTTCTGCCCAGCTGTCTTAAGTGATAAAAAAAAGTAGGAAAACTAACCTTTTGAAGTAACTCTTAACAGTGCAGAAGAAAGACTGAATCAAATAAATCAAGACAGAATAAATGAAAGATTATTTACCAATTAGATTGGGCAAAAATTATCTGCTTAGTGATTGACTTAGCTTGTTTACTGACCTAATTTTCGTTAAAAATATGGTCCGATCTTAATTTAAATTGAAGAAAACTATTATTTGAATTCCTATATATCTCCTGTATCTTCATTAAAAGAAAGGTCTTTATTTATGGATTTTTTAATTTCAATTGCATTCCTACAAGAATGGGGGAAGCCATTTGCTTCAGATAATAAAATTGCCACATCAAAAAGAACTAAATGATCAGTATTTTCAACTGTGTGGAGAGCCAAGGCAGAATCAATATCCTCATTTTTATTTTTTATTTTCACATCCCAGAGAAATCTTGTGTTCATGCTGTTGTTCCCGTGGGAGCTGATGATTACCCTCCCCTGCAGAAAATATCCTCTGTGGAGAGTCCCCCCATGATAATTCTCTGGATACTTCTAAATCTTCATTGGAAGGGAAATTGAAAGTTTTACTCATCTGTTTAAGTCAGTGTCAATTGTATAGCATTGCTTATAGTACAGTCCCATAGGGGTTCAAAGTATTACTATTTCTTCATTTATTTTTTCCCAGAAGCACTTTATGTGGAAGGAGTGGCTGATCAAATTTTTTGAGGGGGCTCAGTCAATTAGAAATTTGAAAATTGTTTAAGATTTAGCCTGCTTTTCAATCAATTGCTACCAAATTTTGTAACTGACTACAGTGTCTTTAAGAAATTTTTATTTTGGAATTTTTTTTTTTTATAATTAAAGAAATTTTGAAGAAATTTTGTCTTTATAATTTTATTTTATTTTTATTTTTATTATCAGCAGTCCTTTTGAAACAGTCTTCACATAAATACAGCACTAGTTCTAAGGGGAGACAAACCACTTTTTCACTATACTTGGTGCTCTTATAAATAAATGAAAAAAACATGTATATGATATTGAGAAAAGTGATTTTCCAGTCAAAATCCATAAACTACAAAAGCTACTTTTGGTGAAACATCATACATTATGCAAAGATTATGGGTTTGAGGCAAGGATGTCAAAGAGGATTCAGCTGAATTTCTTTATAAAAGATCATATGGTTCAATTACATACCCTCTCTCTCCTAATGAACAAACCTAAGGCCAAAATTATATGTAGGCCTACTCATTACATTATAAGTAGCAAAACTTGCTTCCTGCTGCTTGTTTACTTTTAAATTAATAAGAAGAAAAAAGTTGTGCTATTGAAAATACAATGAGTATATAGATTTGGGCTAAATATTTGTGCATTGGCGGGGGGGGGGGGTAAGTGAAGCAAGGTGCATTTAGGAAAGATGTAAGTAAGTATTTTAGGATGTGTTTAAATAGTTTCCAGAACTTGGTAGTATTTTTTATGGATAGGGGAACCACTGAATACTTACCCTTAATTTTGCTCTAGTATGACATTTAGCATTGGTAAAACGATATGCTTTAAAACTTTGACTTTACCCACTGAGATCTCCAGACCCCAAATCCTAGCCTAGAGCCAAATCCAAGCAAGCCAAGAACCAAACATAGGTCTTTCAAATTTCTGAATCTGGAAATTTCAGAGATGAACTTGCACAGGAAGTGATGATTTGATTTAGATGGGGGATTGGGTGATTTTTCGAATGGCTTAGTTACTTCTCAGCTGTCTGATAATGATCCTATAAAAAAATTAACCCTGCTTTATTTATAAATGTAATTGGCAGTATTTTAAGCTCAATATTGAAAAGATTTACAACAATTACAGTAAAACATTGTGAGAAGATATTTTGAAGCATCCATCTCTGTTTCATTTTCCTCTAGAGGGCACTAACATTTGATGACCTACAGACTTAACAATCTTTAAGTGAAACCTTGCACAATGAACTTTAATCGCCTTTTGGATGCTGAGTGGAGTGACAAACCGTGGAGATTTGATTGGGATGCACCAGAATCTAATCAACTACGGATGCAACTGTCATCACAAGGAGTAACTCAACAGGATCAAAAGTCCTTATTTCACTCCAAGCTGTGATTTAAGGTAATGTAAGGTTAATCTCTAAACGTCCATTTCCTAATTACATTTGTAAGTGAAGGAAAAGGATATAATACATCTTCAAAAATTAGAAACTCCTAAATATTTTGAAAACAAAACAAAATCTCTGCTCAATAAAGTGCATTGCAATTAATCAGATTTGATTTTCATCACTGGCATCCAATGAAAAACTAAATAAAATCTGAATAAATCTTTGACTACATTACAGCAGAAATCTTGAATTAATTAAAACTTGCCATGGATACCAATCAGTTGGGAAAAATTGACACCTAGAGTTCGAAAATTACCTTCCTCTTTGTATTGTTGCTTAGAAAATTTTACCGTACACAAAAATGTTTTCTTTTGTGACTCAGGCTGTGGCCCACATACCCTGGTATGTGTTCCCAAAGGTATGTGTTCTCCTAGTACAGCATGCTAAAACTGACAACAATGGAAAAGAGTATAGTCTGACATGACTTATATGCACATACAAGATTTTTAAATGTGAGAAAAATATATACTTATATATTGTTTGAATTCACTTTATTCTGCTTGCAATAGACATTTTGTGGTACACGCTGATACAGACACAAATGTTTTACAAGTAGTGCTGACTTTGCATGAAATGTGACTAATTTTAGTTGTAATCCTTAGAACATTTTTGCAAATTTCTGTTTTTGGAACTATCACGTTATTTTCATATAGAAAATAATGTGAAGTCAGCATGGTATATGAATCCAAGATGTAAAGAATAGAACATTATTAATACTTATTAAGCATTTTAATTATAAATTAGAGAGTTTGAAGCTTTGATTAAATTGGAGTTTTTATTAAATCTTTGAAGCAAAAGTTAAAATCTCAATTCTTATTTTTCAGTGATTACATTTCTATTGTATTTGCAGATTTAGAGGGTGTAGTTGAAGCCACTCTCAAGCGTTTTAAGACAAAAACCACCTAATCTTTAACTGATAAGTTGATAAGAACCTTATATATTAGGAAAAAAAATGACCTGAACAAATGTTGGAAAACAGGAAGTGTAGAATATTTTTGCAATTTTGCCATTAATTAGGCTTACCTATTTTCTTGATGATAAAGTTCTGGCGTCTCTGGTGCGGAACTGGAAGTTTCAAAGGTGCTATATTAGCATAAATGTGAATGCAGAACATGTTATGAAGTCTAACATGTGGCCCCTAACAAGCAAACCTTCTTGGGCCAAGTAACTTTTTTACGGTTGTAATAGTGTTTTAGTATTAATTAAATGATTGATGATGATTGACTGCAATGAACTCCTGTTTTTCACGTTTTTTATATTAAAAATAAACACGGATTAAATATAAAAAAATATGCTGGGAATAAAGAATGAAGTTGAAATTTAAAACGAGCAACAGTTGTAAAGTTACTCAATAAACTATATTTCTTTTCCAATTTTTTTGGTGAAACTGCTCCCCTTGCACCCCCCCCCCAAATGACACCTATGCATACAGTATTTATTTGACAACCAAACCTCAATCATTTTAGTCACTTAGTGGGGAACTAGAACTGTAATTTCCGTTCGAGCAAGCCGTCTCCCAATCTTATGTGAACATTGTTACAATACAATCACCCTGACAAAAAAAAACGCATTCGTGATCTTTTTTCTGGCAAAATTACAAAAATCTACATTGTTGCAAATGGAAGCCAGAAACCCTTACAGTATAGTTCTCTGATATACCACAACTGATGGTGTGATTTCATTAAGATTAATTGACTGTTTTGGGGCGTTCCCGCCCTTTCTCAAAAATCAGACAAATTTTGTCAGGCTCGTAGCTGTTGTTGCGCATATGAAACCTGAGAAAATCTACATATCTAGAGTTGGCACAAAAAGTCAATTCATTTGATGCATCTATTGTTATAGAAATTCTATATTTTAGAGTTTCGGTTGCTATTTGGCCGAGTTGCTCCTTAGTTACAATTTTTTACCACGAACTATTTGATTAGCTAATAAGGCTTGAAATCCATTCCCAGAAAGACATCGTTGACGGGCATTGACATTAATTTAATGACAACTTCGTATAGGTATTTGTGATACCCATATTACAAGACTTCCACGATTTGAGCGGATCAGTTTTCTTGGAACTAAAGATTCCCTGCTGAAAATCTAGAGATCCGTGACAGATCCAGCTGTTGATAAAGCTTGCCTTGCATTGATTATTGAAACTTTGTCATGTGATACCAACAAACTTGCTAGATTCTTTGGTGGCTTCGTCACAATGACTGTCATGGCACTTGCATCTACTGATATAAATTCCAGGAAGGCCTAATCCATGTCTCTAGCTATTTTACTCTCAACTTGAAAATCGTCAGGGGCAATATACAATTTCTAGAAACGCAGATTGAGGTATGTGGCAATCATGACTAGTGAGATCCAAACAAGGCCTATAAGCCTAAAAGGTATTTTATCTAGCCAAGCCTTTTGAAGATTCTCAGCAAAATTTGACAGCCTGCCCTCACTAAACGTAGTTTGAGAACGTGCTATGTTATCTTATGGATTCAGCTGTGCATGCTTTATATAAGCATATATGAATCAGTATATTGAATAAATTATTCTTCTCCTCGGTGATTTGCAAAATAATTTTCTGCTGGACGGATTTTTTTTTCTGCTGGACGTTCTCATGTAGATACCAAGAAAAAACAAAATAATGTCGTTTTCGATATCGATATTTTGCGTTTCGATATCGATATTTGGTGTAATATATCGATATCCAATATCGCCCAACACTAAATTTGTAGGACATTTTAAGTTTTGTCTTTTCCCTGATGAATTTGAAAAAGTTGGCTTGTATAAAAGAGTGGAATTATTTTAAAGAATAATAATTATTGTTCTGAAGTGTTGTCAAACACTGGATCAATAGAAAAATTATTACAGGGCTGAAGTTCTTACTAACCAAGTTTTTTTTTACTCTAACTTCTTTTTTATTTTGCTCTATTTTATCTTTCTTGTATCAAGAGAATGTTGAACTATTTACCCCTGTTTCCAAATTTTTCTGGAAAAGTTGGGGGAGGTGGGCTTTAGGGTTGTCCTTGGCATGATCTAAAGGACAAGAGATACGGAGTAGCGCAATGGAAAGAATAAAATTAAATAAACATTTCATACAACAAAACTATAAAAGAAAAACGTCGAATTATTCGAATAAGAGGATGATGCGGCCCAGGGAATGATTGTGATGAAAGTAATCTACAAAAAATATCTATAGCAGCATGTATCAGTTATATTGCTCTGCATATGTCTAGCAGTACAGTAATGACCTTGAAAACCTATCATTTAAAGTCCATTTTAACGGCAATTAATGGTTGTTGATCTTCTAATATAATGCTGCTTCTCTTTCTGGTATCTGAATTTTGCCACAATCTCTTTGAGAACTTGATAGGCTTAAACCTGTTTAAGGTTTAAGGACTTCGTCCCATAAGGACTCATTAAGGCATTTATTGTCTGAAGTCTGAGCACCAGCCTTACAACAATTTATTTTTTTTTGCATTTTCACCTGACCGTTGACAGGGAAGTGATACAGAATATTGAAGTCTCAAGGGCAGCACAGGGAGGTACACATGCATTTATTCTTTTGGCGAGGGTGGTCAAAATGTAAAAGTGAATCAGCATTTACCACTCTTCTTCTATGGAATTTTATGTTTTTTATATGAATAGTTTTCAGTAACCAGTACATATTGACATTCGTTAGAGTCTGAAGTGATGAAGTGACAGGGAAGTGATACAGAATATTGAAGTCTGAAGGGCAGCACAGGGAGGTACACATACATTTATTCTTTTGGCGAGGGTGGTCAAAATATAAAAGTGAATCAGCATTTACCACTCTTCTTCTATGGAATTTTATGTTTTTTATATGAATAGTTTTCAGTAACCAGTACATATTGACATTCGTTTGAGATGTTGCTATTAAACAAATTATGCATTTTGGGATGGAAGGATTGCATCCAAGTTGCCATGTATAGCTGTGGTGAATGATGTGTAAATATCAGGTGATTTTTACTCTTTTTAATTTATGTTTTTGATTTTTGCACAAATTATCTTTTTATGAGAAAATACTAATTTAGGAAATTTCTGTCTGTGATTTTCAAGTTTTCTGTCTTAGTGGCAACATAAAATTGAAAAGTAAAAACAAAGAACTTTTGCTGTGTGGATTGATGTAAACAAAACTTAAAAACAACTCAATAACAGTTGCTTCAATTTTAGGGGAAATTTTCATCTTCCTGGCATATCTGCCAAAAGTCACCAACTTTTGCTTTTTTGCTTTTTGTGTACACTTATTTTTTCTTTCAGAATTTGAAAAAAAAGAAATGCTAAAGCAATCTACATGTGTTTTTGAAAGCATACCTCCACTAAGTGGGACTAGAAATAATCCCCATTGGCTGGGGCTGAAAGGACCAAGGTAATTTGTTACAGTAATTTACACTGCAAAGTAGTTATATATACTCAAAGAATTGGGGGGGGGGGGCTAGAATCCCAAAATTATAACTATTGAATACAAATTTGTATCAGTCTTGGAGAGCTTTGATATTCTTTTCATGAATAGGTCTAAGCACCTGTGCTTATCAAAATAATACAGATGGACACCAACAAGGAGGTCTAGAAGTAAATACATTTAAAGTATCTTTTGAAATTTTCGATGGAATTTTTTTTTAGTCTGGTTGTTCAGCCTCGAGAGTGAATTTATAATACTCAAAACCTAGTACTAGACACATCCCTACAGTTGCGTCAATTCGAGAAGATTTTCAATGAAATTGAAAATGTCATTTTCAATGAAAAGACAAAAAAAAAATATATTTTTTCGAAATCTAGGGGGAAGGGCATCCTCTAATTGATGCCACTGTAGCCTGTCGTCACAACTGAGCCCATAATATATCTATCTTACTACAGAGCTTGTGTGACAACAGACATTAAAAAGTTGTAGTTGTGAAGCAGTATGTAGTGGTGGCTGTGAAGGCTAGAGATTAGATAGTTTGGGTCTTTCTCCTAAAATTATAACTTAGAATAGTGAATTTTGATTAGTTTTCCCTTTGTCTCTAATAAAAATAGTATTAAATTCACAACTTAAATTCATGAAAGTATTCAATTCACTTTGTTATTATAAGCTGCAAAGACCAAATTGGGGTTTTAATGATAATAATAATAATTTATTGGTGTTCGCTCAGACAAAGATGGAAGAATTGTAGAGTACAAAATAAGGGAAAAAGAAGAAAAAACACAAATAAAACAGAAAACAACACAAATAAAACAGTAATTACAACACTTGCACTTATACAATACATGAACAGGTAAAAATGCCCACAAATTTTTAATTGCTCGTTTTGTAGTTATAGATTGAGAAAATGGTAACATTTTGATTTGGTCTACCATGCTGTGCAAAACCATAACTTAAGTGTTTCTCTTGTGAAGTAGGTATCCAAAATGTGAAGTATAAGTAATTGCAAAAAATAGACCAAACTTTAGATCTACCAGTTTTGGTTAAATCGTCCGACAAAGGCAATACGTAAACAAGGTTGGGAAGGGCTACAGGCAAACATAATCTTACCAAGACCTTTTTATCCAGGGTGTATTTTAAAGAAATTAGTTTGCTGTAACTCACATGTATACTCATTGTGATATTTTAAAGTATAAGCTGATGTGCGCTTATAATATTTTGACCAGAGGTTATAGGTAAGTACTTCAATAAATTACCTGTGAAGACTAGTCTAGAATTTGTTCAACTAAAACATAAGTGATGATTTACTTAATGGCACTGAATTCTAGGAACTCTCTCTTCTGAGATTTAACGCTGAGACTAATACTTTTATATTACTTTAATGTTTATCTTGTAATTTAGGAAATTGGTGTGGCTACAAACATTTAAAAAAAATGTGTTTTTGTACTGTGAGAAAGTGAATACTCCTAATGCTAATGAGCCTCATGGCTGTGTTCCTAGTGTGGTATATATTATAGCATTTCTATTTACCATGCATGTTTTCATAGAAGGGATTATTTATTTTTTTATTTTAGGAAATAGAAATCAAGGAATTCTTCTACAGCGGATGGTAATTCGTCATTAAAGACCACAAAAAGAAGAAGCCTCGTTTGTAGCTATGCCTATACAAAACAGAAAAACAGTGAGTTTAATTTAAAATAGATTATTTTAGCAGGCGAAAATTGCCAAACATAGTAAAACTGTCTTCCAAGACAACTGTTTTGCCATGTTTGGCAAATATTCACGTATTAAATGATCATAGGGCTGAAACTAATAAGGAACCACATGAAATTTTACGAATAAGTTCAAGGTTTATTTCGACATTCACAAATAAATAAATAAAATACAACACTTTCGCGCTGGGGAAAACCTATGAGGGTTTGTATTCGCGCGGAAGTCCACATATTTACTTACCTATAATAACAAATCCAATCTCTCCTAGTCATTAATACACATACTCTCCCTCCCCTTTTTATTCCTCCCAACCTTACCTTACCCCCCTGCCCACCCTTACCTTCCTAGCCCACCCTTACCTCCCTAGCCCCATCCTTACCTCCCGAACCTTCCCTTCTTCCCCTAATCACCCTGCCACCATAAAAAGTTCAACATTTATCCCCCCAAAAATAATCTTTTAATTTCCTTTTAAACTGAAGTACGTGTTCCGCCGCCCTAATGCTCATTGGTAGTCCATTCCATACACTTGGACCCAGGTGTTTCATTGAGAGTGAAGACGGGATACCATGACGTAAATGCACAACTATATCACTACTGTGCCTTGTTCCATAATTATGCAGATCACTATTCGTTTGGTAATAACTCTTAAAGACATCCGGGGCTAGGCCATTCATACACTGAAACACAAATACAGCACCCTGGTAATCTCTTATCTGACCAACATTAAGGAGCTTCTTCGACGTAAAGCAAGCACAGGTGTCATGCACATCCGGGACATGTCTACCTATTGTTCTAATAGCTTTATTTTGTAGAATTTGCTCTCTTCTATACTTGGATAAGAAGTTGCTGCTTCATAGGAGGCAGTTGTAGGAGGTATATGGATAAACCAACGAAACGCCGAAGTATGGGCGATTTTTGATGAAATAGCGTCAGTGTGACATCTCCATGACAGGTGGCAATCCAGATAATAACCAAGATAGCGGAGATGATCAACTTGCTGAATTGGTTTACCACATAAAGTTACGAATCCATGCACATCTAGCGGTGTACCAACTCTGCAGAACGTCATTAAAAATGTCTTGCGCTCATTTACGCACAGTAGACTTAATGAGGTAAAGACCTCTAGCCTTTCCAGCGCAAGATTGGCTTTTCTCACCAGTTCCTCCACAGATGAGGCAAACAATTAAGTCACATTTAGTTCTCTTGAATTTTTTTTTCTTATGATCAAATCTTTTGAATAAGCTTGTAACATTCATAAAAATATTCCTAGAAGAAAATGAAGACAAATGAGCACAAGCCCCTAGATTACCGGCTACAAAAAAAATTTCTCAGTTGGACATCTGTATTATGCACCCTTCGACTGTGGCCCAGTGCCACAGGACAAACGAGGAAAGGAACGCGCCGGTTAAATAAATTCCCACGAAGCATTTATGGATTCTCTTGTTGCTACAAATGCCCAAGGAGGAACAGTATGTTTTTTTTCTAGAGATTAAAGTTGAAATTTTTTTAGATTGAAGCTTTTTAGAGAGCAGCTTTAGATTTTAAAATGTTGTAAAAACTAGCATTTAAAGTTATTTTTCCTGTGTGAATTTTTGGTATATTATTTTACTGTAATCTTGCGGTTTTCATGCTTCAACATAAAAGACCAAGTTTTCTATCATCTTCCGGTTCAGCTTTTATCAATTTACTGAATTATATTTTTGGAATTTGCTTCGCGTTTAGTAAAAAATTGAAACCACTTTGGAAGGGCATGAACATTTGTGAAAATAGGAAATCTTTCCGATTTTTAAGCAAGTTTAGTCATTCTCGAAGATAAAGTCTAATTAGTATCTAATTAGTCTAATTGCTATTAAGGGTAAATCCATAGTCTAATTAGTATTCAAGTGAATGGATGGAAAAAAGTAGGCAGGCCGGCACTAGACCCTCAAGGTCCAAACTGGCGGTGGTAATCTCAGTTTCGTGGCCCTTCAGTCAGAAAATGCATTGGGGGGGGGGGGGGGGGTCGAGGGCCAGCGCCCTGTGCTTTCGCACACCCTTCCAGCTTACTTTACCCAGATTTCTCCAGATACCCATTTAGAGCTGGGTCGACTCTGGCTGAGCTTACAGTGTCACACCTCTGATCCTTGTCCCAAACCGAATAACCGGCCACACCAGGGAAGTGAATGGATAGGTTTTAAACTAATGAACACAATAACATGAGTATTACATGGGAACCGTTCCCAATAATATAAGATGGTACCAATAATATGAACACCTTTGGTGCATGATACAGAAGTAGACTTGCTGCAAAGCTGCATTGTTGTAACACAAGAGCATCAGCATTTCTTGTAAGGAGTCTTGAACGCTTTTTTTCACATCTTGTGTACTGGGTTGCCCCAAGTTGTGAGACACTGTAAATTCAGTCTTGTTTTTGGCATCCAACGCAGGCCTATTCATCTTTTCTGCTGTCAAGCTCTAATTACACAAAATCTTAAGTCCAAGGAAATTTCACTCCCAATCCATCATCAGCTTTGGGCCATTTTCCATTCTTTTATTTTATTTATTTATTCTGACGAAAGTGTTAAGTCTGGATCATCACGTGAGTGAAACTGAGCCCTGGTTTTCACAAATTGAGTGAAAATCAGCATTGCCGCTCTGTATCTTTATGACGATATATAGGCAAGTAGAAAGGATGCGAGATATGAGGTACATTTCTTTTGATGTCTGCTTATAATCATAAAGATGAGTATGGGAAGAACGGAGCCAAGACTATTCTTCTTCCAAATTTGAATTGATTGAAGATAGAAATTCAGGACCAGTAATAGGGTTGTACTGTTGTAGCACAGTGGATTGATGTTTTTCTTTGGGAATATGGGGCCCAAGGTTCGATCCCCGCCGCAGCAAGGTTGGGCGACAAGCTACTTGTCCCTGTAAAAAACACCCAGCAACTGAAACGTCGATTCGACGCCCTATGCGCCAGCAATGGCTCTGGAGGATCTTTATCCTTTATCCTTAATAGGGTTCACCGGTAGGTAGTAGATACCAGAAAAGACAAAAATAATATCGTTTTCGATATCGATATTTACGTTTCTATATCGATATTTGGTATAATATATCGACATCTAATATCGCCCGGCACTAAATTTGTAGGATATTTTAAGTTTTGTCTTTTCCGAGTGAAAACCACCATTTCCGCTGTGTCTTTATGATGATATAAAAGTATTTGTTGAAGATAGCTCGACAAGTTGTCTTCTTTCACAGGAATAATACTGGTTTTTCAACTTGTGGTAGAATGAGAGGATCATCACGTGCTCATGGAGGTGATAGAAGACGTGGCGGCCATGGAAAGAGGAGTGATGGTGTTGGCAGTGGCTCTGCATGCTATAATTGTGGTATGATGAAGGTCATGGATCCATGGAGTTTCCAAATACGCGGGCGCATGAGATGCTACACCTGTCAAGGAGAAGGCCACCAGTTGAGAGATTGTATTCAAGGACGTCAGGAGACTTTTCAACTGTCAAGGGAAAGGATATATATTAAAAGACTGCACAAAAAAGGTGGGGCATGAACAATGTATGATTCAAGGTTAAAATATGCATCTTGGAACTCAGGATTGATTAACAAATACAGTACAACCAATCCAGAAATTGTAATTTCCAAACGGTGTGAAAAAAAAAATACAGGCACCTATGGTTTAGAATTCTCATTTGATTTGTTGGTATTTCTTTTGGCTTGTCTCGTATTGGGCTTTCTTCTGTACTGTTCCTTATTTCGCAAGTGTAATTTTTTTTTCAATTTATCTTTTTCTTTCTTTTTGCAGAAGAATTAAATTAAATAAATGAAATTAAATTTTGGAATCAAATAAAAAATATCTGTGCTTTTAATGGAAAAGTGGGACTACAATATAAATCGAAGATTAAAATGACGTTCTAATTCCCAAAAAAGGTACTTACTGCCATTAGTTGGAACAGTACCGATTTATAAAATATTCATTTTATAATTTTTTTTTTCAAAAAGTTGTGTTAAGTACAAAACCGAACCTAATCCGTATTTGGCCATTTCCGAACACTGAAAGCCCAGCACAGCTACAATTTGATATTTTTGTCGATGATAAATTATAGCATTAGTATCTAGTAAATAAATTTCTGCATAAAATAAATTCAAGTCTGGGAACAACAAATCCCCTTCCCCTATTTAGAGAAATACATTTTTGCCTCCATCTAAATTTTTTCAAATTGACGCCACTGGTCTGGGCGCTGGCATATGAATAGTTGTTGAAGTACTTTGACTTTTCATTTTTTTTTTTTTTTTTTACCGCCAAATAGACCAAATATTTACCAAATAGATATCGTAATTATCGACACATAACTGTTTCATCTCATTGTACTGGTCTAAATAAAAACATGGTTAAATCCTTTTAGTCGCAACCTCAGAAACCATATGCCCAAGGACCACCATAGTCGCATACGTTTATCAGTAAAAGCCGAGATTTGTGGATATGTGGTTTCCTGAATTTTAATGCCTCATTTCTACTACAGAATAGAAAATAAAAATTAAAATGGGGAGATATTGGTCTGAAAAGCGAAAACTAATTTATTCCCAACTATTTGCTACCAATACTTTTTTTTGTCAGACTCACAATACAATTACGAAAATTTCTATTCCAAGGTTCCATATTTTCAATTCCACAAGAATTTTAATCCTTGAATGCTCATTGTGATTGGTGAATCTTATGGATTGTGCTTTAAAGTTTAACATAGCTCAACTTTCCGGATCGCGCACAAGTTACGCAACAGTTTGCGCACAATATACATTAGTCCTGGGTAATTTTTCTTTTCCGCAAGTTTGACTAAAATGTGACCTGATATTAGTCACGAAATTTACTACTTTGGGATTCTTACACTGAAGTACTGACCTGACAGAGAAACAGAGTCTTTATGTCAAAAATGTTGCGACTCATTACAATTTTCGTAACTTTTACTGGTTTTTATTTCTTACAAAAGGACCAATCACGTTTTAAAAAGATTGAGTTATTTGTCTCCCTAGAAATTTCACGCTCCTGTTCAGTCTAGATTTGCTGCTCAGCATTGGTATTTGATGCATGATACATAAGACCGCCTTAAGATATTATGTCACTAAAATAAACCAATAGAATTGAAGCACACTATATAAGACGAAAGTATAGGAAAGTAATCTCCTTTTTTCTGCTGACCCCTGAAATTTATATAGCCGATTTTAATGCAATCAAAGTGAAAAGTGGAATTTGATGTATCACCCCTTAGTATACGCAGCGTTTCTTCCTCTTCTTCTTATGATGCGTTATACAGGTGCTACATTTTTTCAGGTCGCCACAAAACTTGGGATTAGGATTAAATGACCATATTCTAGCTTAACACTATCGCGGCAATCGACTCCAATTGGTCACTCTTTTCCTCCACTATCATCACTATCTATATTATTCTTATAATTGACTCATCTGACTCAAGTTACGTATTTACCGGTAAAACATGAACATCAATGTATCTTCATTCTGAAACATCAATATATTTCATGGGACGGAAAATTCACCAGAATTTTCCGTCCCAAATTTGAAATTATTATTGAGGTATTTTGCCATTTCTAGGAAATGTTTCACCGTTAGACTACTGGGTCTATAAATAGTCTTCTAGAGGTAAATATATGCTGAAACATTGCATTTAAAATTTGTTCTTACATGCCGTCTAACTATAAAATTTAAAAAATATACCAATGAAATATTGAACTACTATAAATAAACTATACAGTAAACTATAATAGTATATTTTATAGTTATACTACCTATTGGATAGTATATTATTTATTTACATACTATACAGTGTTACCATATGTTATATACTATATATAAATATAGTATTCCATAAATATACTATAAAATTTAAAACCTAGAAAATCAAAAAAAAATTATATTGAAAAATATAATTGACTAGAATTTATTCTAGATGATATCAGCAGCACTACTTATCTCCTCGCCCAAAAAAAAAAAGAAAGAAAAAAAAAAAAATTGTCAGAAAATTCGTCAGAAGACAAAAGATTGTCTTCTGAAGTTTGTAAAAAAAGCATCTTGAGTGCATGAAATAATATTGATAGTTACGTAGCCAGCACCGACGTCGAAGAAGAGACGGCCAGTAGAAATTAGGCTGGTTCACATTGGCTATGTATCCATATTACACTAGTTTACTGAAAATCCATAAGAACGTCAATTTGACTCTGATTGATGGGTGATTTTTGGGTGACCAATCAGAGACCGCATTTTATCCGTATGTCAACTAGCATACAATACCGGAAGGAATGTGAAACAACAGTACATTACATATTGATGATTCACTAGTGTAGGGCCAGTTTTGACAGATTTTTGCTCCATAAATGTTGGCTCAAAACAACACCGCATTTGAATCTACTGTAAACCGAATTTACCACACATTTACAAATTTCCACTACAAATATTAACCTGTAAATCAACAATAAAGTCACCAAATATCGAAAAGGTTACGAATAGAAATGACGCTGACTCGATTTGTACAATCCTCTGATTGTTCCAAGTTTTAGTGTTGTGTTTTTTGTCTATTATTAACATTTTTCTTTCTCGCCGTAAAGCGTCATAACCTTTCAACTTTTGTTTAATTCACGGTTTAAATTATATTATTGTTATTATTATAATTTTCATTCATTTTAATTCAATTTTTCGTTCAATTGTAATTCATTCTTCTACAGTTATGGCATCACTTGAAATAGATAAAAGGTGCATTCTTTGGAGGTCGGAGGTTTGATATTCGGTGCATATTCGTGAATCTTTCAGAGCACCAAAAAGCCTTCATAAAATTGTTCACTTCTATGAAGTGTGCTTAAGAGATAAAGTTTAAAAAATTCAACAGACGTAGAAGCATAATATTTTCCTTCAAGTTCTGACTAAGGATTAAGCTCTGAATATCCTAGTATCTCCTATAATTTCCTCTGAATCTCTTCTCGTGTGAAAAAAGGCTATGACTGTTTTGAAGCTTTATATTTATATCTTTGTACAGTGTTGTGCGTATCAAGGCCTGGGCACAGAACTTCCACTTGTGAAAAAAGTGAAAAATGAGCACATTTTGCTGTGCTGCACAACAGCAATAGATGAAATCCCTTGCAAAGCTCGGATCCGTGGCCATAAATCGGATAGTCGAAGCATTGGTGTTGTGTTCTCTGTCTTTTATTAACATGTTTCGTTTTCTCGATGTACTCCGTCATTCCTTTTCAACTTTTGTTAAATTGACTGGTAAGAAACGAATTATTACTATTATGAGTATCCTATTTAGGCTTTTTGGCTATGGTGATTTCAATGGTGTATTTTTTGCTTCGATCCAACACTATTTGTAGGGTTTCAGCTAGGGTGTGTCCAAGATTTTTTTTTTTCGGGGGGAGACGGTACAGAAAACTTAAAAAATCACATCAGAAATTTGCTTATATTCATTTTTGTTACGTTTTTACAAATCAGGTGATTTTTTTTCGGTGGAGGGGGGGGGGGTCAATCTCTGTAACCTCCATGGATGCTATCTTGGGTTTAGGTTATTCTTTGAAATTCCCATAAATTTTTGTTTTGAATCAACATTTTGCTGTCAAGACTAATCGAGATAATAGTTACCATCCCTGAATCAGTTATAAATAGCATTTTTGACTCGATTGCAGCTACCGTTGCACCCATGATTATAATTCATTCACTCTTCTCTTACAATAGGTATTTTGGGAATCTAAATTTAAATAGTTAAATAGAAATAATAGAAGACTGTATTATTTGCAGATACGTCGCCATCTGTTTGAGAAGGATGAACAAAGGCTCACATAGAAAAGAAACTCTTCTTGGCACCCTTGTTGAGATTCCACGGCAAAATTTATTTCCATTGACAGGTTTGAGTGTCTGAATGGTACCCTGGCCATGTTCCCGGATAAAATGGGATTCTCCTCTGTAACCATGTACATCGGAATCGGAAATACATCGGGAATCGGAAATACATCAGAAATTGTTAAAGAAGGATGTTCGTGACGTGAACCCAGAGACAAGTCACCTTATTAACCTACTGTTTAGGGAAATTTCCCTATTTACAAGCAAGTTTAGATAATCCTCTAGAAAATGTATGTGAAGAGGTAAGCTCAGTAGCCGTATTTAACCACTCTCTCCTACTTAGGTGCTGACATATTCATGTCTTAAATTGTGCAATCCCTTAAAAGGTTGTTTCTCCTTCCTCCGTATAAGTTTTCCGTGATTTTATATAAATTTGCTGATTAGTTTAAATATATTTTCCGATTGCTTTTTAATAAATGTAATAGAAGGGAAACTAAGTAAAATTTTTCTGCTAACTGAGAAGTAAATAACGTCATTTTCTAGGCCATATCCAGGGAGGGCTCCGGGGTTTGACCTCCCTTCCTCCAAATTTTTGTCTTACTGGTAAAAACGCAGACTAACAACAATGCATATATACCAGTTTTTAATGTTTTTTTTATTACAACCCCCCCCCCCAGAAAAATAAATCCTGGTTGCACCCTCTTTGTCATTGTTACCAAAAAAGATCCGTAAATTCATGTTTTAAAGTTTGAAGTGGTATATGCCCTAAAATATTAATAATTCACTATATTTTAGGGTTGTGTCAGTCTAAAGTTTTTGACTAGAACCCTGATTTTGGTAGTTAAAAAAGAGATTAGTTTTAAAGAGGCTAGGCCAAAATATATTGGTCTTGTTAAAAATACACTATTTCCGTTTACAGTACATAGGAAGGTTTTGAATTGTAATTTAAAGGGGCTTTAAATTTTAAATACTTTTTCCAAATGTCTGATGAATTAGAATCATCGTAGTGTTTATAACCAAATATCATAACAATCATGATTATTACTAATTTGGATAAATCTTTGTAGTTATTTGAAGTTAAATTCAATAAAAGGATGCATAAACAGCAAAAAGAAAAGGTATAGACAAATTTGGGGCGAACTGTAAAAATATTTGTCAAGTTTTTTTATTCATGACAATCGTAGATAGCGCTGGCTATATGTATATGTTAGCTTGGTTAATGTTGACATTCACCGGTGAATGTCCGAAATACCTTTTTTCTCCTTGGATATAGTCAGCGTTGCCAGTCAACTATTTCAATTTAATGCAAGTATTGATGATGACAGTTTAGGTTAGACGAGGTTAGGTTGGTTCAGGTTAGCTTAAAATAGGTTTATAACCCCTCTGAAATTTAGAACCAAATTTAACCGAACCTAATTCAACTTAACATAACCTAAACTAACATAATCTAACCTAACAATAACTTTTACTATCATAGCTTGCATAAGATTGAAAAAGCTGACTCGCAAAGCTAATTGAATCCAAGTAGAGATAAATGAGTTTCAAACATTCACCGGTGAATGTCGACATTAACCAGGTTTCGGACATTCACAGTAACATATATAAATAAAGTTGCCCCACGGGAGTACTGGCTTTCTAAAAACACAGCTTCCCCTTAATTCTTGGGATGGCGCAGTGTGTTTGAACTTAGCTTGGTAATGCGGGACCTAGATCTTTGAATCCGGCTGTAGCGACACACCGCGGGGTTGACGCGAAACTTTAGTAGTCAAGAAGCGACGCTAATCCCATTACTTACTCATTTACTTTCTAATAACGTCCTCGGCGAATAAAACAAATTGTAAAGAGACTTAATGGTCATAATACACGTTAAAATGTCAAAATCTTGCGAAAATAGGGAAATTTCCCTATTTACAAGCAAGTTTAGATAATCCTCTAGAAAACATGGTTGCCACATGCCCTTGCTTAGAAGGTGCTATTTTTTTTGGAAAACATGGTTTCATGTGTGTGCTACTCGAAGTTTTCGCTAAGCATGCAAATTTCGCCTAATACTACTTGGAATTGCTCAATTAGCTGTTATGATAAGTTCAGTAGCAGCACTGTACTATGTGGCACCCCAGGGCTGCATCTGGCAATCCTGCTAGAAAAGTTCTAAGCGTTTTCATAATTCAGGTGAATCAATGGATCGGACTGTAATAAATTTAGTGTCATGAGTACATTCTGCTGTGGGTATAAATTACGGCTGTAGGCTTTTCACAAAAATACATATTTCAGAGAAAATATAAACCTTTTATATACCCAGAGCCGTTCCTAGGTTTGGTGGTGCCCGCGGAAAAATTAACTACAGCGCCCACTCCTGACTCAAATGAGTAAAGCTTAAGAACCTATTATTTCCAGCTTAGCTTGTCCAGGTACCACCCTTTGAGTAGCTATGTCCAAACGGCCTTGTAAAGCTCAAAGGATGGCACAAAATTTTTTAAAATAGAATAGGGAGAAAGTCGAAAAGCATTGGAAAAAAGTTAGAAAAAGTCGAAAGTTAAAAAACGAAACAAAGCAGAAGCGAAAACAGCAAAACAAAATACATTTAAACGATTTCTCTTCTGTAACGTTATTAAGTTCAAAATTCGTGATACTTTCAGGAATGAATATCAATATATATCAAACTGTCAATCTACGTTCCTCTTGGTTATTCTGAAGGTTTCCTCTCTTTTTTGCGAATATTGTGACAAATAAAACATATGGATCTGCATAAAAAATGTTTTCAGTAAAATGCGAATGACGTCATGGCCTTTAGAAGACATAGTGAGCGTTAACCCTTCTCCTGTTTGTGGTAGTTTCTGTTCGTTTAATAATAATAGTAATAGTTTATTTCTTACCCACAACAACACTATAAAAGTTTTAAAATGTGGAGTACAAACAATTAAATACACACAAAAAAAGCAAAACATACAAAAAATGAAAAGTAATGACAATTTGAAATTTGACCTGATAGTTTTTTGTAATGTGTGTTCGTTTTTGGTTTAATTTATTTATTGATTGTGAGTTAAGATTGTTTTACGCTTCCATAAATGTTTGAATTTATTTCTGCTCGTCTTTGATTTAATGTAGCTCTTAACTTTCCTTTGAAAAACTTCTTTTGTGAAAAAAGTCTAATACTACAAAATACAGAATTGTAATTAAGAACAAAATTATTTGCATATATCTTTATACCCTTCGGAATCAAGAGAGCAGAAATCAAAAGTGCAATAACCAAAACCGTAGAAAAAAAGAGTTGAGGTGTTGCCTATTCAAAAGTAAAAAGTAAACGTGAAACACAAAACTTAGTCATCTGCAAATACTTAGGATTTGTTTCTATCGTTCTCTAAGAAAAAGATAATTTTTTAAGAAAAATAAATTTTATAAGCTAGATCTGTTAATGAATAGATCTGAAACTGAGGAATCCAATGATATAAGGATTTTGCCCTTTTGACGGAGTTGTAGTCTTAGAGTTGTAGGCTTGTCGGAAAATCTTATGTTGCGTAGAGAACATAAACGTTAAGTAAAGTACTCTCTCTTTACTGATAGATCAACATTAGTTTCCTTTTTAGGCTCACTACATAGAGGCTCGCTTTGGTATTCTGTAAATTGACCAATTTTTGTACAAAAATTGGCCAATGTACCTTTTGAGGCTGTCTCCTTTTGAGGCTCACTATATAGAGGCTCGCTTTTGGGTCTCGCTTTGGTATTCTGTACATTGGCCAATTTTCCTTTTGAGGCTCACTACATAGAGGCTCATTTTTGGGTCTCCCTTTGGTATTCTGTGTATTGGCCAATTTTTATACAAAAATTTGCCAATGTACCTTTTGAGGCTCAGTACATAGAGGCTCCCTTTTGGGTCTCGCTTTGGTATTCTGTACATTGGCCAATTTTGTACAAAAATTGGCCAATGTACCTTTTGAGGCTGTCTCCTTTTGAGGGTCACTACATAGAGGCTCGCTTTTGGGTCTCGCTTTGGTATTCTGTACATTGACCAATTTTTATACAAAAATTGGCCAATACACCTTTTGAGGCTGTTTCCTTTTGAGGCTCACTACATAGAGGCTCACTTTTGGGTCTCCCGTTGGTATTCTGTATATTGGCCAATTTTTATACAAAAATTGGGCAATGTACCTTTTGAGGCTCACTACATAGAGGCTCCCTTTTGGGTCTCGCTTTGGTATTCTGTACATTGGCCGATTTTTGTAAAAAAAATTGGCCAATGTACCTTTTGAGGCTGTCTCCTTTTGAGGGTCACTACATAGAGGCTCGCTTTTAGGTCTCGCTTTGGGATTCTGTACATTGGCCAATTTTTGTGCAAAAATTGGCCAATACACCTTTTGAGGCTGTTTCCTATTGAGGCTCACTTTTGGGTCTCCCTTTGGTATTCTGTATATTGGCCAATTTTTATACAAAAATTGGCCAATGTACCTTTTGAGGCTCACTACATAGAGGCTCCCTTTTGGGTCTCGCTATGGTATTCTGTACATTGGCCGATTTTTGTAAAAAAAAATCGGCCAATTTGAGGCTGTTTCATTTCGAGGCTCACTACATAAAGGCTCGCTTTTGGGTCTCGCTTTGGTATTCTGTACATTGGCCAATTTTTGTAAAAAAAATCGGCCAATTTGAGGCTGTTTCCTTTCGAGGCTCACTACATAGAGGCTCGCTTTTGGGTCTCGCTTTGTTATTCTGTACATTGGCCAATTTTTGTACAAAAGGCTGAGAGGATAATACCGCTTTTTGACTACAAAAGTCCTTGCGCCTGCCTTGTGGCAGCTGGACATGAGCCTACGGTGGTTCTTGCGATAGTTTATTGCTGGCTAGTGAAATGAAACATCATGCACTTGAACCAAGATGGATTTCTATTTGCAGCATCTAAAAACAGTATAATCTAATGAACATAAAAATTCTCTGCTATTATAAGTAATTTTTGGTTATTGTGTTAAAGCCGTATTTTTCACTAATGTTTACTATATTCTCTACCGATTGGTGTGTGGTACTTGCGTATTATACGCAAATCAAGTGCTGTATTTAACTTGAATCTGTTTTTTTTAATTTGATTTATTTCTACTGTTTTGATACTATTTATTGTTAAAAACCACTTAATTGTAATAGTCTATGACACAACACAAAAAGATATAAAAGCACTTTTTTAAAAAAGATACGAAAACATTGTAAAAAAATATGCCGAAACCCGGGATCGAACCAGGGACCTTTAGATCTTCAGTCTAACGCTCTCCCAACTGAGCTATTTCGGCTTGACAAAAATGGTATTTGAAATAATATATCATGAAACAATTTATGAGAAAAAATCAACCAATCACAGGTGGCTAAAATTCCGAAATGTTTTACCGCCCGGAGGCTTTGATTTTGGAATTCAGTTCCATTTTCGGCTTTGAGAACCCAACAAGGAAAGTGTACATAATTTGTGTTTTTAGTTAATTAAATGGAATTTCCTAGGGATTCAGTTTTATTAAAGACTTTGGCATCATTTGCACACATTACCAATGCTGAAGACCTCATTCCTCGGGAAAATGCAGCCATACCAATAAATGATGCTATCGTGGAAAGGACCCCCTCCACTGCCAGAATTACAAGGTATTTGTTTTAATTCTTTCCTTCAATTATAGCGAAGGGGGAGGAGGGGTATACTAGTGTTGACAAGTGCGGGGCTTTTGAACCAAGGTAGGGAGTAGAAAAGAAAAATAAACTCTAGGCTATTTTGAAACTTTGAGGGGTCTAGACTAGTGTTAAATTTTAGAGCAAATTTATTCTTTCATTGGGCTAAGGGACTCAAATCGCTAAATCTAATTAGATTCACCCCCTCCTGTCCCCCTCTCGCTGTATCAGTTGTGTGATCACTATGGACGCCAGAAGTTGTGGTGCGGGGGAAATGCCCGTCTTTTAGAATAAGGGCACTTTAAAAAATTAGAAAATATATAAACATTCCAGTTTAAATTTTGGCAGAAAAACTTCTTGTAATACTTGTTTCCCTGGGAAATTTCCTAGAGGCTGGGGCTACTTTTGGGCTTTGTATCGTGTTTTTAGGGAAAGCGCTGATGGTGGAGACTTGGGAAGGGGTCCTTTTGGGTCTTCTGCCATAAAATGCTTAACATACTAAGACTTGCCTAAATTTTACTAGGCAGAAAGTCTGTACAGGCCTATACCTAAGTTGTTTATTGTATAATAATTTAAAAGGTCTATGCCTTTTAAATCTCGTCCAATTAGGGTCCTTGTTTAAGTTTACCCTTCAAAGTAAATTTCCACGTAAGTACGGGGAGGGCTTTTCAAGCTAAGGGAAAATCTTTCTACTGACTTCTGCCCCTAAATAATCAGAACTAAACATTTTTAATGTTCAGTTTTTCACATTTATCATGGCAATCTTAGCCTTTACACATCTCACCCTGGCAACATGGTCTTGGTCAACGAAATACAAAAAAAAACATTGTGAACTTTCTAATTGCAAGTGCAGAATTTAAGGGGGATACTTGATTCTCGTGAAGTCTAACGTTGAAATTCAAATCTTGAACTGAGCTGCGGAAATTCCACCATATGCAAATTTTGTGATTTGCAAACGTGTATTTGGGCGACGCAACCTTTGCCATAGAGCCTAACCTGTGAGTTGTTTGGTCAAAGTGAAAGGGATATGAAAATTGGCTATTCTGCAGCTTGGAATCTTTCTCGAATCAATTAACTCCTTCATTGAAAGCTCTTAGCTCTGACCTTTCAATGAAAACTAAATTAGTGCCTGATAATTTTTCTTAATGACAAAAATTGGGTTTTGTAATTCGAAATTATTGACAGTATTTCGGTATCCAAAGATAAGATATGCAACTCTCACGGGATCTATAAGTGCCTCTTTGTAAGGTCCTTTTTTGTAATTATCTCTTGCAAGGTCCTCTTTGCAATTGTCAAGTTTGGATCCCGCTGAGTTCAATTGATATTCACCAACAATTCACACAATGTTCTTACTACTGATTTTTTCATGAAAAATCTTTGACTGTCCATGTTTAGGACAAATCATCGTCAATTTTGCAAATTGGTTGAACCAGATATTGAAATTTTAGCTTCCCCATGAAGGTCACAGGGTTTATGGTAAAATTTTGCACTAATGGGGGTATTTTGCCACTCAAGTCTCAAAATTATAGCTTAGGAGTGAATTTAGATTATGTAGTAATTTGTACTCAATAGAAGCATTATTAATCACAACCTGCTCTGCCTTGGACTATTCTATTGATATTGCGTTAGCTTATGACAGTGTATAGTGTATATATATATATATATATATATATATATATATATATATATATATATATATATATATATATATATATATATATATATATATATACACAAGATACTAATTCATCTAACACAAACAAAACAAAAATACAACGATCAGAAACAGATGTCGACTACTGCTGTACAACATTGGTCCATGGGTGGATCTTGAAAGACGAATTATATTGGTCAATTTGCGACAGAATCGCTTCTTCAGGGTTTGTAACACTGTACTGGCGCGTAACATACCCATTGCTTGTCCACATTGGTGAACGCAGCAAAAACTTTGCATGCTTGTTGTACAGTGAACGCAATTTCAGTTTATCTGTAGCCATAAAAATGGGCTAAGGTACAAATAGTGAGGCAAAACCAAAGTATTGTACACCTGGGCGAACAGACGACGATCAAACTTCCGCTTATTTTCACTATACAGCTATAAGTCGTAATTCTGAAAATGAAAAAGCAGTAACTGTCGCGTCTCTAGTATCGATTGTCCAATAGGGAGGCCCAGATATACAATATCATCCGCGAGCCCAACAATAGAATAACCACGTGTGACGCAACGACCAGCATCAGATTTCGAGTTAAATTGCAGTGCTTCAGACTAATCAGCATTAAGATGGAGTCCAATATGGGCATATTCTTGCTGTAACTTGATAAAATTTGCTTCTAGCCCACGCAGAGACCGGCCCAGGTTCAGTACATCATCCGCATAACCAATCAAAGACACATCAATGCCTCTCAGAATATAAGTCATAAGTGACTTTGATTGTGCCCTTACAATACTGTTATTAAATGCTGTCGGTGACGAGATAGCACCTTATCTTACCCCGTTCTTTACTGGGAGAAGGGGATTTCCGTGTGGAGAAACACAAAATCATATAAGAGACTGGTGTACTCTAGTAGAGGGAGCCTAAGTTCCGCTTTCAGATTTTCATACATGTCAGCCAGCGGGGCTAGGATGCAGCGGTCAAACCCAAATCAAATATAATCCCCTCTTGGAGCAGTGAATCAATGCACGTGTTACATCATGGGCAGCTAAAGCAATACTTTCACCGTGTTTTTCTGCATCAATTAAAGCAGATACCAAAGCAGACAGGGCATGACCACACCCAAGGCGAGACTAAAAACCTAACTGTTGGGCATAAACTGTGAATTTAGTTCGCAACTATTCAATTATCAAATTCTCGAAAATTTACAAAATAAAGTTGCAACCATTACTGGGCGAAAAGACGAACACTCAGAAGCAGGTTTATTCTTCTTGGGGATAGGAGTCAAACATCCAATTGAGAAAGAATCAGGGACAAATCCCAGATCAAATATCATTTGGTAAAGGAGGACTAAGTGTTCCATAAACTGTTCGCCACACAGCGACAGATTCTGTGCAGAAATCCCATCAAATCCACTACACTTTTCTTCTTCAATTTACCAGTTGCAGAAATAATCAGGCTCTTTGTAATAATCAGTCTCGGACTAGAAGCATTTTCAAAAAAAAAAAACTCGGATTTTTACTTTATAACTATTTTGCAGACATGGATCTGGAGCAGAAAATTCTTTTTTATAATGCTCAACCCATGTGGAAAGTTGTATACGAGATGGTATTTGACTTGGCATATCTTTTACAAGACTGGACCACATCTTATTTGGCCGAGACCGAACTTCTTCCGAACAAGACGAAATAATTGAACTCCGGAGCAGAGAAAGCTGCTTTGGAAACTGGCGTTTAGTATATATATATATATATATATATATATATATATATATATATATATATATATATATATATATATATATATATATATATATATATATATATATATATATGTATATATATATATATATATATATATATATATATATATATATATATATATATATATATATATAAATGCTTGCTTTCCTGCTAAATTTTGGCTTTCAGTTTGGATTGTATCGGATAAACCGCGCGATGGGTGGCTGCGAAAACTATATATATATTTGACTTGGCATATCTTTTACAAGACTGGACCACATCTTATTTGGCCGAGACCGAACTTCTTCCGAACAAGACGAAATAATTGAACTCCGGAGCAGAGAAAGCTGCTTTGGAAACTGGCGTTTAGTATATATATATATATATATATATATATATATATATATATATATATATATATATATATATATATATATATATATATATATATGTATGTATATATATATATATATATATATATATATATATATATATATATATATATATATATATATATATATATATATATATATATATATATATATATATATATATATATATAGTTTTCGCAGCCACCCATCGCGCGGTTTATCCGATACAATCCAAACTGAAAGCCAAAATTTAGCAGGAAAGCAAGCATTTCGCAAAGCATAATTAGTTGACCAACCGGGCTCTTCAGTTCCAACTTTTACTTGCCTAATAGGTACTGCCTATTTTTCTGCAAGAGCAAGGGTATGAGTGAGCTCACTACAATAAATGTTGAGCCTAACTCGAGAATCACGCATGTTCTTTCTTGAACTCTGCATCAACAAATCAAACAGCACACAAAACGCATTCTGGAAATTATCTGGAGACGCCCTGTCCCAATCATTAGCATAAAATACATATTGCTTTTTCGGAAGCCGGTTAGAAGACGGGCTACAATCACCGATCTGAGCACTAAAAGACAAAGGAAAATGATCTGACGCAAAATTGGATTCACTAACAACAACTTTCGCGATAGTTACGGACGAAGTAGGACAAACATGGCCTAAGTTAGATGTGCTAACTATTGTACTAATTACCCGAATAATGGACGTAACTAAAACTCTCATTCTTCGATGCAACTACATAACCATCACTGAAAAGACCGAAAATAATACTTGGGCGATCAAAATCACCATAAGAATTAAGTGGGTCGGTTAGATCACAATTGAAGTCACCAGTCGCGTTACAGCATAAACCCTGCTATTTTATTTCTAGCAAGTATTTAGATTAACGAGTAGCACTAATGGCTAAAAGTCTCTCAGATCGGTTGTCACGATAGTTCTGTGGCAGATAAATGTTTAGCACAACCAAATTCTGGATTCTAATTGCTAAAATTTCACATGCTGAATAAAAAATAGATGAAGGAAAACATGAGTTTGCAAAGGTTGCTAGACCACCACAAGGCTGCCCACAAGACTGAAAGCGGCTTCGTAGCGACCGAGAACACTTTATAATTGGTATATGTATCCAAAAAACCCCTCCATGATTTAATTACCTTGGCTAATTATGGGGATATGTTCTGTAGGGGCCGTTCTTTGTCCTTTTTTTCCCTTTTTTATCTGATTATGCACCCTTTCTTTTCATTGCTCTTTTTTGTTTCCCCCTCACTCTCTTTTTGCTCTTACTGAAAATGCGGTTCGATCTTACCTTTTAGAACTCTGCCTGAAAGGTAAAAATGGGCTCCCATATAACGCAACCATCGTAACTCCACCGCTGAACAGCTCAACCACCCTGAACTCAATTACCTTAAATTCAACTAATAAACAACTCAACCGCCCTGAACTCAAATACCACTTAACTTAACTTCCTTAAAATCAACCCCCAAACAACTCGACCACCACATAACTCAGGTCTGTTCTTTTTTTTTTGTCTCCTGAGGGATTTTTGATATATTGTTTTATAAACGGAGTAAAAGACGACATATTGCAACTTCTGTCTTTTTTCTGAAAAGAGAAACGTGACTCAAAGAGAACCAAATTCCACTCCAGAGAGCAAAATGCGTTTGATCAATTAGTATTTATTTTTCTTTCATTTTTCAAAAATCTTTATTAAATGTGAATGTTTTTATGCACCGGGGGACACACAAAAACTTTAAAAAAGGGTGACATTTTCCTAAAATCAAAAATGTTTTATACTGGGGGGGGGGGAGAGGTCACAAGAAAGGATTTAAGGGGAATTTGCAATTCATCGGAAGCTGGAGATGGCTAGTTAACATTGTATGGATGAAAAATTTTAGATTACCAAAGACCGTAGCTTTTGGCGACCCATCTGGTGCCAAACGAAAGGCAGCTCAACCCTGAAAGGGGTAGAAAGATGTCATACGAAAGAATTTAAAGAAAATTAGAACTCTAAGGGATGAGGTTAGGTGTAAGCTTTGAATTATTTGGGGGTGAAGAAGGAGCGGACCCAGCTGTGTTGGTCTCGAGAGGCTCGATTCTGTGGTGAGTCATAATATAGTAATAGTGGCATTACAGCGCTTTATTTAAGCGTATAAAATTAAAAGCTGGTCAAGGACCCGAGACAATAATTATTAATAGTTTTAAACAACAATTTAAATAGTGATAAAGGAAGAAGAAAAGCATTGTCAACCGATTAATCTTGTAGATGGCACTTTTCATATCCTACTTTAAAAATTATTCTAGAAGGAGCGGACCCAGCTGTGTTAGTCTCGAGTGGCTCGATTCTG
Organism: Artemia franciscana; assembly: GCF_032884065.1. NCBI lineage: Eukaryota > Metazoa > Arthropoda > Branchiopoda > Anostraca > Artemiidae > Artemia > Artemia franciscana. Next base: position 3,027,605 of record NC_088865.1, read on the forward strand.
TGGTGAGTCATAGTATAGTAATAGTGCTATTGAAGCACTTTATTTAAACATATAAAATTAATTAAATTAAAATTTCTTTAAATTTCCTTCTTAGATTAAAACTAATTAATAAAATTAAAAGCTGGTCAAGGACCCGAGGCAATAATTATTAATAGTTTTAAACAACAATTTTGTATAGTGATAAAGGAAGAAAAGAAGCACTGTTAACCGATTAATCTTGTAGATAGCACTTTCATCACTTTTCAGATCCTACATCCAACTTAGAAAATTAATGAATTCATCCTGTGATGGCGCAGTGGTTTTGACCTCAGCTTGGCAAAACGGGACCCAGAGGTCGATCCCGGCTATAGTAACACACTGCAGGGCCTACACAGGGACCTTAGTAGTCAAGAAGCGTCGTTAATCCCATTACCTACTTACTTTTACTTTTAATCCGATTACTTTCTTACTTTTATTTACTTTTACTTTTAATCCGATTGCTTTCTTACTTTTTTTTACTTTTAATCCGATTACTTACTTGCTTTTTCTTACGAATACTTGTTTACTTACTTTAATTTAAACTTATTAAAACAGTGCCTTCTTCCCTCTTTAAGTCATAGATTGTTTGTTTTTTTGTTTTTGTTTTTTTTTCTCTGTCTCTCTCGTCTTTTTTTGAAAAAGATATTTCAGCATCTCCAGGTCAAAGACTGTCAAACATGCCTTATGTCCTCTATGCACAAATGAAGCCACGCTGTAAAGTCTACAAGTGTTTTCTTAACTTTGACCTAAAGCTGTTCCCACTAAAGCTTAAATAAAATATCACTCGCCTGTAGAATTTCGAAAATATGAGATTTTCTCAAATTATTTTATTTACGTATTTCAGGAGTAACTCAAGCTACACTCGTCTTTCTGATGCCACCAAACACACGAACACAAAGAGCCGTCGCTCGAAGCGCATCCAAAACAAAGAAAGAGCAAAACGCGCCAAGCTAAATGTCGACGGACCCTTGGGCTATTTTGATGCCTTACCTCCAGAAGTTGCTGAACAGGTATTCCTGAAAATGGACTGTAAGTTAAAAAAGTTATATGTATCATTTTAGCATCTGCTGGTTTTATAAAAGTGCTTATTTTAAAAGTGGCTTTTTTTATACATTATTTTTGAAGCCTTAGCTATGTTGGCAAGAAAAGACCGCGATGACCACTGTCCCTCTCCTCAGGAATATGAAAAATGCAATATATAACATGTTTTAACTAAAGCAAATAGCTATACTATTTTGGAAAAACAAGCAAATTATCCCCCCCCCCCTTTCTGAAAAAGTAATGCGGATGTTATAGGGAGGAGGTAAATGAAAACTACGTTTTTCCTTGGATTTCCAAAAAATTGAGTACGTTCAGGCCTGGAAAGACATATACGGAGAAATTTACTAAATAAAGAAAATCGCTGTTGGTGTTGAGTCTAAGATTCCCTGGTGGCAAGTTCCTATGCTCATGTATATTTATCTTTTTACCGTATCAAAAGTAACCTGTGGTTGATTGGCAGGAATTTGTTTGAAGGAGATGGGGGGGGGGAGGGGGCTGAAATTCAAAAGAATTGAAAGATGTGAAGCAATATATGACAGTTATAGAAAATATTGGGAAAATCATCCGAGTTTTTAGACTTCAGAGAAGGGTCTAAGCCGAGACAATCTTTTTTTTTCTTTTTTAAGATTAAAGACACGTTTAATAAAAAGTAATTTTTGTTTTTATTTCACATGCTGCCATATGAAGCAAAGCTTCCAAAACTGGGAATTTAATATGGTTCTAGGCCAAGGATATGACTGTAGGCCCATGCAAAAAAGTATGTTCTTGATTTCCTTCTCTCAAAATAAAAGAACGGCGACGCATGAGTGTATTTCTTTCACATTTTGCTTTATCAAGAAAAGTTTCTTAAATTAGAAATGTAATACGACCTATCCAGGCTAGTATGCAAAAATATTTGTTTGGAGGGCTTAATTGCATTGGGGAGCAAATATTGAGGCGTTTAAGAACCCTCACTTGAGCAAAATTATACTGATCCATAAGAAACCATTAAATCAACGTATCGTAAGAAGTTCTGTCTGTTTACTTGTCTTCTTTTCTTCCTTAGCTTTGGTGACAACCATTTAACTCCCCAGTCTTGTCAGTCGGCCGGTAAAGTATAAAGAATGGTTTCTGTTAATTCTTCTTTCTTATCGTTATCGGCATATCCACGGTTTTGTGAACTGTTTCCATCAGTTTATGGGAAACTTACAAGAGAGGAAACTTCTTTTTGTGTCTGCAAATAAAATTTTATGAACACCGTCTAGGTTTAGCCAACAAAATTCTGAAGTAAATGTGAAAATTAATTGAAGTAATAGTTGCATTAATTTTTTTCTTGTTTTTCTTTGTTTTTTGTTTCCGCTGGGCTGCTATAAAACCCGGTATTTTCGAAAAACCGTAATAGGTATATTTGTAGGTATATAGAAAAATTGAAAATTTATTGAAGTAAAAGTTGCATTCATTTTTTTTCTTGTTTTTCTTTGTTTTTGCTTTCCGCTGGGCTGAAGATAAAAACCGGTATTGTCGAAAAACCGTAATAGGTATATTTGTGGGCATTTTAATTTTTAATTTAGCCTATGTGTTATGTATTTAATTAACCTTAGCTATTTTATTATCCAGAAAAAGCCAATTAAAAGTTCTGTTATATTCTGGAAATCTCATGTTAGATCTCAAGATATTTTGACTTATAGTTAAGATCCTATTTTAGTAAAGAGGATGAAACTTAGGCTAAACTTAAGCCTAAGTTTCTAAACTTAAGCCTAAGTTCTTCCTAAGCTCCTGTATGTCTACACCCTGCCCTAGCAACGTAACTTTAGTCATCTGTCTATATTAAATGTTAGATTAATTATAAATCGAATGGCTATCTCGGAGTTTATACCCGATAGTATTTTGGCCTTCTTTTAGCCAAGATTGTCGGTTTAATTGAAAAATGGCACACATCGCCACTTTGCTGTATCGTAATCTCCTTTCTTAAGTCTGTCTCTGAAAACAAAATTAACCAGGGCCATTTAGATTTAATCAAGAAAAATCAAAGACTAACTTTCTACATAGTTTTTTTTTTCTTCTTAAAACTAACATGTTAACATTTATGGCCACAAAATAGATTTAAATAGGTCACAACTTTAGGGAATAATTCATATTTTTCCCAGGGTTGTTGTATAAAACCAATTGGGGTGCTATGACATCAATAAGAGGTTCACATTGTCCAATTGAGGTTCAATTGCAGCAGACTGCGTTCGGAAGACCGCTGGGCTCCTGGTGATATATATATATATATATATATATATATATATATATATATATATATATATATATATATATATATATATATATATATATATATATATATACATATATATATATATATATATATATATATATATATATATATATATATATATATATATATATATATATATATATATATATATATATATATATATATTACACAAATATATATTAATTCTCCTCATATCCACACACATACTAAATTTCAGAAATACAGGTTCTGTTTAAACAGCTAATTAAACAACATAGATTATAATTCGCATTCTTGAAAGAAGAAAAAAAACGCTTCGATGAATTCTTTACTTTCATTCAGCATGTAAGACGAAGTAATTTATCTGCAGATCTTGCAATAAAGTTTGCATATCCTACTACTGCATCCAAGTTAAATACGATGGGAATAGAGGATTGAAATTTTATTTTTGGTTGGAACGATATGACATGGACAACATTGGGACCAATAGAAATGTCTAAAACTTAGAATATCTAAATTCTAGTGAGTCAGCTGTTACTGGAGATAGTATGCATCGGCTTCTGCAAGGAAAACAGCTTGAAATTGTTGCCAATATTCATGCTGTCTATGATCCTAATTTTGTTGGGAAAAAATGTCTTTTTATAGATGGTCCAGGCGGTACCGGTAAAATATTTCTTTATAAGACCTTGTACCACATTCTGTATGAAAAAATTACAAAGTAAAATGTATGGCTTATAAAGGAATAGCAGCAACTTTATTGCCATTTGGACTAACAACATACAACACGTTCGGCTTGAAAGTTCCACTTTCTTCAGATTCTGTTTCTGTTCAAGCTGAGGTTAGAATTAGCTCGAGTAGATGTTTTCCTACTTGACGAAACACCAATGCTTCCCAAGTATGGCTTACAAAATATGGATCAGTTGTTGCGGTCCATTGCAAATCCAAACTTGCCATTTGGTGGGAAAATTTTAGTTGCTGGAGGTGATTTCCGACAGTGTTTACCAGTTCAGCCTCGAAGCAACCCCAGTGAAACGCTCGATTTATCAATAAAAAGAGTCATCTTTGGAAGAATTTTAAACATGTTTCCTTTGAGAAAATATGTGGGTCGGTCCTGAACAGGAAGCATCTGCAAAGTACATCCTCCAACTGGGAAATGGAAATCATCTTAAAAATGAACCTAATGAAATTGAATTACCAGAAGACATAATTTCCATTGGCAATTTAATTGAAGAAGTATTTAGAGAATCTTTGTCTAAGCAAAATCTCCATTTAATGAAGGATCGAGTTATTTTAGCTTCAAGCAACAAAAAAGTTAGTATAATAAATGCGAAAACTGTCGACCGCCTTCCAGGAAAATACAAATCGTATAAAAGTTACGTTTCTGTAAAAGATAAAGAAAAAGGAGGAATTGAATTTACGCCAGAATTCCTCAATTCAATTGAAACAGCAGATTTACCACCGCATGACTTAAAAATAAAGAAAAATACGATAGTTATGCTTTCGTGTAACTTATATTTCATAATGGATGTGTAATGGGACCCGCCTTGTTGTTACTGAATTATGTAACGACATAATTAAGGCGAATATAATTACTGGGGAAAAATCAGGAAAAGAAGTCCACATATCCCGAGTTACAGTGGACTCTAGTAAAGGTCAACTTGGATGTACTGTTCATAGACATCAATTTCCACTTCGAACCGTATCTGCCGTGACTATACATAAGACGCAAAAGCAAACTTTTGAATTTGTTGGTGTTGACCTTAGTACTCCAGTTTTTAATTATGGAATGTTTTATGTTGCATTTTCTCGTGTGAAAAGACAACGTAGCTTGAAAGTTCTGCGACCACCTGCAAATGAACGAAGAGCATATAACGAAGTGCCAACTACCAACAAAACATCTTATTGTTAGAGTGATATTTCTTTGTTTTAATTATTTAAGCGATTAATAATTAAAATATATATTACATCATTGACATTTGAGGTCACAAGAACGATCTAAATAGGTCAGGATTTTAAGGAAGAATTCATATTTTTCCCAGGATGGTCGTAACGAACCTGTGTTGCCGTCATGACATAAAGAAGAGGCTCACGTCTGCGGTTAGAAGACAAGTGCCAATGAGAATACATATATATAGAACCCTGCCACATGCCGGGACCCGGTGGCAAAGCTGCCGGGTTCCTGGTACTATATATATATATATATATATATATATATATATATATATATATATATATATATATATATATATATATATATACCTTAATTTGCCGTATATTCACATACATACTAAATTTCATAAATACAGGTATATATTAAACAACATTGATTATAATTTGCATTCTTGAAAGAAGAGAAAAAAAACGCCTCGATGAATTCTTTGTTGAATTAAAAATACTTTACAATCACGCTCTAAACTGTTTTTCTCTTTTGTTCTTTTTTTTCCTTTGTTTTCTGTGCTTTTATTTTGTCGGAATTTTTTACTGAATGCTTTAAGTTATTTTTCAACCCATTACGGTGCTAAAAAGCACATGTTATTAAAAAAAAAATATTTTTTTCGTCGCCAGATTCTTCTTAGAAACGATAAAACATAACAAAAAAGAAAAATAAGGTAAATCATAGCCAGTGAAAAACAGGAAAATGCAAATATTTAGGCCGATACCTCTTCCCAGTCGTCCTCGCTTCAGAAAGAAGAATAAAGAAATATAGACAAAAGTCTACAGGACAATATAAAAAGCAACGGTGAAAAGGTTGAATTGGCTTTCTATTTTTATCTTTTTAGAATGGCTGTGATTTACGGGGGAGTTGGAGATGGGTGATAATTGCCCCCTAGAAATTGTTTTGCCCTCTTCTAAATAAAAATGACACACCTTATTTTGGGGATTTTCATTAAAAAAATTGTAGAGCAACAAAATTTCCCTTCCACCTAATTTCTGAAATTGACTTTTTTGTACCTTCATTAAAAAAAATGAAATAAATAAAAATACCAAAAAAAAATACATATTTTTTTTTTAATCTAAGGGAGGGAGACAAAAAAAAATCTAGGGGCTGATTGTCCACCCCCCTCTTACTCTCCATCAAAACCCTAGAAGCTCCTATTAAGAAACAATTTCTGTAATTTAAAATCATTTTTGTTTCAATCCTAGTGATTTCATTGAGTCGGCTTGCACTTACTTCGAAGACTATGATGCAACGTTTGATCCACTTTTCAATATGTCGCCCTACTTTGAAACGGACTATTGCCTACAAGTCCATCTCACTCAACCCGTTTCCGGGGGACAAAAAGCTCTGTAATCAAAAACTGGTAAGTTTACAAAACTAGTTCTTTTAATAGATAAAGATATCGAAACAGGGTAGGATGTCTATGATATATAGGGTAGTATAAGCTCTATTTGAGAGAACCGAGCTTCAGAGGTCAACTTTGAGAGCTTTTTGTTGCTACCCTCCGCACCTTTGGGCCTTGCATAACGTCATTCTGAGATCGTTTTTTCCCAAAGCACCCATCGGTTTTGAAGCTAGGAATTTTTTGTAATTATTTTTCCCGATGGGGAAAATTTTCCCGAGGTTTTCCGTGTGTTGTCGAGCAAAGATAAGCAAGCAATTAAAATCAAAAATCTTAAAATTAATCAATTTTAATGAATAGATTAATTAATTAATTTTAAAATTAAAAAGAAAGTAAAAATCATGTCAATTGTTAAGCACACGAAAGTTCGATATTTGGTGATTATTGTTCAAAACCACCAGTTTTTGCACGATACGGGTCATGCTCTATATAAAGCGAAGAAGAGGAAGGGGGATGCCTGGCATGGTTCAAATTTTTCTGCGAAAGCGCACATGTACGCGTTATCTGTGCTGTAAAATCTTGTACGCGTCGTTTGAGCACTTCATTTCGTACCGATCGGTTTCTCTATGTGTCTTAACGGGCTTTTAATGGAACTTACCTTTTCAGTGACCTTTTGTTTAATATTTCGTACTAAAAACTATTCTCGTGGCTCCGATGTTTTGGGAAAAAAGCAAATAATTTTCTGTTGATAACAAAAGATATCAAAGCAGGGTGCGAAATATTCATATATTTGACATAGATCTTATATGGCATACATATATATATATATATATATATATATATATATATATATATATATATATATATATATATATATATATATATATATATTTATATATATATATATATATATATATATGTAGACTGTATAATGTACATATATGTATAAGGAGACTAGAACGAGTTGCGTTCGAGGAATTTGAGCTTCAGAGGTGCGGAGTAAATATAAAAAAGGAAAGAAAACTGTGACAGGGAATAGAATGCTATAAGTTTGCACGACCTGTTGGGGGAGGGGTAGTGGGGTGGGGTGTCTTTGCTTTCTTCTACCAGTTAAATCATTTTAGCTGTATAATTAAAACATGTGGCTCTAACATAAATTTGTTTTCTCTTCCGAAATGTAATCGAAATTTTGCATTACTAGGGAATACTGTAAATTTGCCCAGCCAGTTAGGGAGGATGGGGACTTACTTTCATCTACTTATCACAGTTTTTATTGAAATTATCTATTTATTTAATCATAATATGGGGTTTTGATGCCAATTTCTACATTAAATTTGAAATGCAATCAGAATTTTCCATCTCTCAAAAATTTTGCTACTAAGGCTAAGGATATCGAGGAGAAAATTTGAAGAAGTTTTGAGGGAAAAGCGGAATTAAATCAAAACGTACCATTTGCATGCAGGTTGTCAAAAATACGTTCCTTAAGGAATTGCTTAGGGTATTAAGTTGGAACTTTCAGTGAATGCTTTAGGGAAAATCAATCGGCCAAAAGGCAATATGTGCACGTTACTAGTAATCCTATTACCATTTTACTACTACTACTGCCTAGCCAACTGCTACTTCTATTGAAACAAATATTAAGATTGTTAAAAGGGTGTACCAGCAATATTACAGGAACAGCTTTGATTATTAAGTTGAAACTTTCAGGGCGTGTTGAGGCCGATCTTGAACTAACCAAATGGCACTATGTGCGTACTACTACTAATGCTACCACTAATACTACGATTACTGCAACTAATGAGGCTAGAAGTTTTAGGGAATGTTTAAGGGGAGTTATAACTAAATCAAAGTAAAATATATCTGTGTAGGTTTTCGAAGGGCCATATTAATATTACCTTAGGGCCGGCTTAGAGCTTTAAATTGAAACTTTTAGGGTATGTTGAGAAGGATATTGGACTAACCAAAAGGCAGTGTGCATATTGCTACTGCTACTGCTTCTTTGCTACTATCACCACTATTGCTACGACTACTACTGCTAAGGGTAGGAAGGGCATTTCCTGAAACTTTCAGGAAATGTTTTTGGGGATGTTGAACTAAATCAAAACACACTCTGTTCATGCAGCTTGTCAAAATGGCATATCAGCAATATCCTAGGAATGGTCAAAGATATTAAGTTGAAACTTTCATAGCACTTCCATTAGCCAAAATGCACTATGCGTATGCTACTTCTACTAGCTCTACTGCAAATGGTACTGCTATCACTACTGCTACTACAACTGCTATTACTTTTACAACCGCTACAACTATAACTACTACTAAGATGACAACGATGTGAGATTGTGGCATAAGCCTAAAAGCAACACAAACAAAAGAACAGAAAACGAAAAAAAGAGTAAAATCAAGTATAAACCTAAGGTCAGTGAGTAAGACATATCTAAAGCAAACAAAATAAAGAAAAAACATAATTTAGAAAACATGAAACAGAATCATACGTACTAAGGTACTAAGGATGATATATTTTACTGTGAAATATTCAAAACCGTTTTTTGCTTTTTTTTTTGCCAAAACTACAGATGCTTAAAAGTTGAAAGAAAAACTATTCAGGCATGGAAAATGTTTATATTTTGATGTCTTTGGTACTTTATCTAATATATTTAATGTAATTTCAATATAAATATTTACTATAATATAAATTTTATTCAAATTTATATATAATATAATTAATATTTAACATAATATGTATTTATTATGAATATAATTTTTCTTTTTGTATCCCTGGGAAATTTCGTTTCCAACTTCAAAACCAAATTAAAAATAAATCTGGATGTAACAATCCTGTATTCTCTTAGGAAAACCTCTAAGGCTGAAAACGACATTGTTCAGACATAATATGTATTTTAATTATTTTCAAAATTTATTTCTTAAATGTGTAATTGCACATAATATTTTGAAAACCTTTTCTTTTTTAGCTTATTTTTAAGTTTGAACTATCATTTGTGAATTTCAGACATTAACATTTATGTTATGGATTCAAACACATGAAAGTGGAGGGTTCAAGTGAAATTTCTGAAAAATTTTGACGCTCTAGTGCCCCTAAACGTGAAAAAAACTACTTCTTCTTTATTGAATAAGGCCTTATTTTTATCACAGAAAAGTTTGCTCTCAAAAGCAAATTGTATGCTTGAAAATCCTTTTATCCTTGCAAGAAAACAATAAATGCTGAAAGGAAAACCTTTTAAAAGGCGCTGATATCTTGTTTTCAGTAAATTCATAATCTGTTTTTTAAATATATAATTCTCTTATATAATTTTTATTTTTATCACAGAAAAGCTTGCTCTCAAAAGCAAATTGTATGCTTGAAAATCCTTTTATCCATGCAAGAAAACATTAAATGCTGAAAGGAAAACCTTTTAAAAGGCGTTGATATCTTGTTTTCAGTAAATTCGTAATCTGTTTCTTAAATATATAATTCTATTATATAATTTTTTATTTTTATCACAGAAAAGCTTGCTCTCAAAAGCAAATTGTATGCTTGAAAATCCTTTCATCCTCGCAAGAAAACATTAAATGTTGAAAGGAAAACCTTTTAAAAGGCGCTGATATCTTGTTTTCAGTAAATTCATAATCTGTTCTTTAAATATATAATTCTATTATATAATTTTTTATTTTTATCACAGAAAAGCTTGCTCTCAAAAGCAAATTGTATGCTTGAAAATCCTTTCATCCTCGCAAGAAAACATTAAATACTGAAAGGAAAACCTTTTAAAAGGCGTTGATATCTTGTTTTCAGTAAATTCGTAATCTGTTTCTTAAATATATAATTCTATTATATAATTTTTTATTTTTATCACAGAAAAGCTTGCTCTCAAAAGCAAATTGTATGCTTGAAAATCCTTTCATCCTCGCAAGAAAACATTAAAGGTTGAAAGGAAAACCTTTTAAAAGGCGCTGATATCTTGTTTTCAGTAAATTCATAAACTGTTTTTTAAATATATATTTCTATTATATAATTTGTTATTTTTATCACAGAAAAGCTTGCTCTCAAAAGCAAATTGTATGCTTGAAAATCCTTTCATCCTCGCAGGAAAACATTAAATACTGAAAGGAAAACCTTTTAAAAGGCGCTGATATCTTGTGTTCAGTAAATTCGTAATCTGTTTCTTAAATGTATTAAATAAAAAAACAAGTTTTTTAATGAAAGTAAGGAGCGACATTAAAACTTAAAACGAACAGAAATTACTCCGTATATGAAAGGGGCTTTTCGTTCTCAACGCCCCGCTCTTTACGCTAAAGTTTGACTCTTTCTCTTAACTCTACATTTTAAAACAGTAAAAAATTTTAGCGTAAAGAGCGGGACGTTGAGAAGGAAAAGCCCCTTTCATATACGGAGTAATTTCTGTTCGTTTTAAGTTTTAATGTCGCTCCTTACTTTCATTTAAAAAACTTGTTTTTTTTATTTAATTTCTGAACGTTTTTGAATCAATGCATGTTTTGATTTTGGCTCTCCGCAGAGGAATAATTAAAACGAAATTTGTATATTTATTTTTTTTTAGCTAAATGGCTTTCTCATAATTTTGATCGAATGATTTTGAGAAAAAAAGAGCGGGGGAGGAAGCCTAGTTGCCCTCCGATTTTCGGCTAATTAAAAAGGCAACTAGAACTTTTGATTTTTTACGAATCTTTTTATAAGTAAAAGATATACGTAACTTATAAATTAGCTTACGTAAAGAACTTTTGTATTCTCATGTTTTTATTACATATATGAGGGGGTTCGCCACCTCGTCAGTACCTCGCTCTTTACACTAAAGCTTAAATTTTGTCCCAATTCATTAAAAATGACCCCTGAATCACAAAAGCCGCAGAATAAATAGTTGAAATTACTAAAAATACTTTAGCGTAAAGAGCGAGGTATTGGGAGGAGGTGAGCCCCTAATATGGGTAATAATTTCTGTTCGTTTTAAGTTTTAATGCTGCTGCTTACTTCCAGCTGAAAAAAAAATTTTCATATTTATTTTTTCATTGTTTTTTTAAGTAATGCTAGTAAATCCTGCGCTCCCTTAATGGGAATTTTCTTCCCCCATGACAAATTCCTCGATGGAAAGTTCCCCCAGCATATCCCCCTCTTCTCAACCCCTGCCTCCAACCAAAAAATCCTCCTGAAAACGCCTGTACACTTCCCAATAACCATTACTATATGTAAGCACTGGTCAAAGTTTTGAACTTGTAACCCCTCCCACGGGAACTGTGGGGGAGTAAGTCGTCCCCAAAGACATAGTTATAAGGTTTTTCGACTACGCTGAATAAAATGGCTGTCTCAGAATTTTGATCCGTTGACTTTGGGAAAATAATTAGCGTGGGAGGGGGCCTAGTTGCCCTCCAATTTTTTTGATCACTTAAAAAGGGCACTAGAACTTGACTAGAACTCCGTTAGAATGAGCCCTCTCGCAACATTCTAGGACAACTGGGTCGACACGATCACCCCTGGGGAAAAAACAAAACAAAAACAAACAAACAAATAAACACGCATCCGTAATCTGCCTTCTGGCAAAAAATATAAAATTCCACATTTTTATAGATAGGAGCTTGAAACTTCTACTAGGGTTCTCTGATACGCTGAATCTGATGGTGTAATTTTCGTTAAGATTCTATGACTTTTAGGGGGTGTTTCCCCCTATTTTCTAAAATAACGCAAATTTTCTCAGGCTCGTAACTTTTGATGGGTAAGACTAAACTTGATGAAACTTATATATTTAAAATGAGCATTAAAATGCGATTCTTTTGATGTAGCTATTGGTACCGAAATTCAATTTTTTAAAGTTTTGGTTACTATTGAGCCGGGTCGCTCCTTACTACAGTTCGTTACCACGAACTGTTTGATAATTCTATTATATAATTTTTTATTTTTATCACAGAAAAGCTTGCTCTCAAAAACAAATTGTATGCTTGAAAATCCTTTCATCCTCGCATGAAAACATTAAATGTTGAAAGGAAAATCTTTTAAAAGGTGCTGATATCTTGTTTTCTGTAAATTCATAATCTGTTTCTTAAATACTTAATTCTATTATATAATTTTTTATTTTTATCACAGATAAGCTTGCTCTCAAAAGCAAATTGTATGCTTGGAAATCCTTTCATTCTCGCAAGAAAACATTGAATGCTAAAAGGAAAACCTTTTAAAAGGCGCTGATACCTTGTTTTTAGTAAATTCATAATCTGTTTCTTAAATATATAATTCCAGTATATAATTTTTTATTTTTATCACAGAAAAGTTTGCCCTCAAAAGCAAATTGTATGTTTGAAAAACCTTTCATCCTTGCAAAATAGCATGCTGAAAGGATAACCTTTTAAAAGGCGCTGATATCTTGTTTTCAGTAAGTTCATAACCTGTTTCTTTATTACATAATTCTAGATTTTTAAAGGCTTTTCTATTATGTCTTTTATATAAGCATCAACGGCTATTTATGCATTTTAGATATAAATATCTTAATACATATTTACGGAGCAAATTTGTACTGTAATTATCGAACGGGTTCGAGGCGTGAAGCTTGAGTGGGATCAGTCGGCCTGCAGGCTGACTGGTTGATCTTAATGACTGTCAAAAATTTCAGTTCTACTCACTGGGTCTGCTGATGAAGAGAGCTTCCTGTCTCTGGACCACATCACGTCGACTCAGCTTGATGGTGACCTTAGTGAAAGAAATTGATATACTCATCGATCACTCAAACTGTGCCAGTATCAATTGTCGAGAAGTTGGAATGCTTTGCTACTACGGAACCTTATTGCAGACGTTCATTGCTGGATGGGACTCGGCTGAATGTACAAAGGTTAGTCTTACACTGCTACAGAGGTTCTTATACTGTTGCTAGTAAGCTGCAGACATCTTGTGTTATTGTTAGTCTTATATCATTGCAGACATTCTGTTATATTGTATGTTGCTAGTTCTATAGTGTTGCAGAGGCTCATTGATGGATGGGCCTCAGCCGATTGCTCTTTTACTGTTGCTAGTCAATTGCAGGCATCTTATGCTTTTACTAGTTTTTTACTGTCGCAGACATTCTTGTACTGTTGCTAGTTATAGGTCGTTGCAGACGTACAATGCTGGAATGGACTCGACTGAATTAGTAAAGGCAAGCCTTGTGCTGTTGCACAAATTCTTAGAGTGTTGCTAGTCTATTGCAGCCATCTTGTGCTATTGCTAGTCTTGCACTATTGCAGACATGTTTGCAATGTTGCTATTTGCATTTCTGCATTGATGGATGTGACTCGACCAGATGCACAAAAATTAGTTGTAATCTACCCTCCCTAGCATAAGTATCATATGTACAAATTCTGAGGACAATTAATCCATCGACGGAATGAGAAAAAAGGGGACGTCATTGTAATTATTTTCTTGGGAGGGGGGTGGGATAATCAACTATTAGCAAATAATGTGTGAATAACATCTTTATACAGTATCTGCTAAAAATCCTTCATATCTGCCGAAGCAGTGGCACTGGACGCCAGAGAGAGCAATCACTGTCTGTTCTTTTTCTAATGGACTCCCAGCCCCTGAGATAGAATCATAATTTTCTGGCTACAAACGGTGATTACTACGAAAGTTTAAAATTAACTAAAATAAAAATCACTAAGTCTACCTAAATGTTTTTAAAATTATTTTTATATAAGAGATAAAAATATATTTAATGTACTGCTGCTAACGACTCACCATAGCACCAAGCTGCCTGAGGCCAACACAGCTCCGCACGCTCCTCCTCCATCCCAATCTCTTCAAAGCCTTCCTCTTTACACCCTCCCAGGAGGTTCCCATTTCCCTTAAACCTTTCTTTACGACATTCTCCAACCCCAACTGCAGACGACCTGCTTTCCGTTTAGCCCTTAACGGTTGACCAAAAAGGACAATCATTGGCAATCTTTCATCCTTCATTCGTAGAACGTGCCCAAGCCATCTCAACCTTTCTCTCATTATAACCCTAGAAAGCGGGGTAGAGCCGCATTTTTCGTACAGCCTACTGTTTGAAATACGCTCAGTCAGCCGGGTACTCAGAACGATCCGTAGACATCTTTTCTGGAAAACATCTATTAGATTTCCGTCCTCTTTTGGGAGTGGCCATGCTTCAGAGCTACATTTGACCAATGTCATCAATTTAGCTTGCAGTATTCTAATCTTGGTATGCAGACTTATCTTCCTATTCTTTTAAACTTTTTTTTACTGTGAAAAAACACCCTGAGCCTTGGCTGTTCTACTTTTAACATCTTCACTTCTCCCACGGTCTTTAAAAATAATACTACCAAGGTAAGTGAAGCTGCCCACATGCTCAATCTTTTTGGACCCAATGTAACGTTTTCATCTTCTCTTATTCCTAGCCTTAGCGACTTCGTCTTTTTAACATTAATTTTTAGAACTATTCTAGCATTCTGAACTCGCAAAACCTCTAAAAGTGTATTCATTTTGCTCACACTTTCATCTAGGATGCTTAAATCGTCAGCATAATCTAAGTCCAGGAAAATTTTTCTTCCCCATTTGATTCCGTCTTCTCCCATTGCCTCTCCTGTTCTCCTTAAGATAAAGTCCATCAAAATTATCCATATAAAGGGGCTTAGAGCACAATCCTGCTTAATTCCTTAATACGAAACCAGCTGCTAACCTCATTTCCTACTTTAACAGCAGCAGTGTTATTCTCGCACATAGTACTTATCACTTTAATGTATTTATCTGGTTTACCATACAAGGATAAGACCTTCGCTAAAGCTCTTCTATGAAACAGAATCGTACGCTTGCTCAAAATTGATAAAATTGAGGACCAAAGGTATTTGATAACTAAGGCACATCTCAATTATTAACCTAAGAGTGAAAATTTGGTCGACACATCCTCTACCCTTTCTAACACCGCACTGTTCTTCTCTTATCATTTTGTCTACATCATCTCTCAGTCTGAACAGTATCATGTTACTAAGTAATTTGTAACCTACACAGACCAAGACTAGTGCAACGATATTTACCACACTCACTATTATCACCTTTCTTATACAGTGTTTTAATTAGGGTTTTCCTAAAATCGCTAGGAACTTCTCCCTTTTCAAAAATCTTTTCATAATCTTCAGTAACATATTTCTAACCTCAGAGCCACCAAATTTACGAAATTCATTTACCAGAGTATCAACATCTTGAGCCTTCATTCTTTTAATCCTTTTAGAACTCGCTAATTCGTCCTCACAAAATAGGTCTTACTTCATATCCAAGGTATTACAAACTTTTTCATTTTCCTCCTTATTCTCCCTGCGACTTTATCTTGGTTTAGCACATTCTCAAAATGCTCTGTCCATCTCTCTTTAACTCTTTCCTTATCACTAATTATGGCCCTGTTCCTATCTTTAACTGGGACAAGTTCGGATTGACTACTCCCTCGCAATTTATTAACATGCTAGTACAATGTTTTGCTATTATGCCATCTTCCAGATCCTCAGCAATTTTAACCTTTGCCTCCACTCCACACCTTCTTAGTTCGTATTTTAATGCTTTCTCCACTTTCTATACATTCCTCTTGTTTTCATATGATCTATCACTCAGATAATTCTTGTACAAGTCCCTTCTCTCTATTAAACATAATACTCCACTAATATTCATAGCTGCGTTCCTAGTTTTCTTCCCTAAGACACCATCAGCAACTTCACAAATTGTTTTCCTAAAATTATTCCATCCATCTTCTACATTGTCAAATTTCTTACAAATTTCTGTTAAATGAATAAATTAGAAGAATGAATACCACCTTTGGTAAAACTTCGACCATGCAAAAGAAATCACAATGAAACCTGTAAAATAATTCATATTTAAATTAAAACATTTTGAAACAAACATGGCCATTGGGTATTTTTTGGGTATGTAATTTTCTAATACATTTCTAGCCATCCTCAATAAGTAGAACTGCAGCAAATCTTATTCTTTTCGACGAAGACATCCATTTGACTATACCTAAACGGCTATAGGAAGGATTTTGGATGAAGGATGACAGAATGCCAAAGATTGTTATTTTCGGCTAATCGTCTAGGTCCAAACGGAAAGCGATTCGTCCATGGTTGGGGTGGGAGGATGTCGTAAAAAAAGTTTTAAGGAAAATGGGAACTTCCAGGGAGGGTGAAAAGAAGGATGCTTTGAACAAATTAGGATAAAGGAGGAGCATACCTAGCTGTGCATCAGGTGGTTTGGGGTTGTGGTGAGTTGTTAGTAGTAGTAGTACTAAACGGTTATGTTTGAAGATATATTTATTGACTATATTTGACTAAATTTAAACATAAAGTTGCACTGTGCAAAACCATAGAAATGGTGATATTTCCGAGGTGGAGACGAACGTACCCGAAGACCTTAAGTGTGTACCTGATTACCACATAATACATTTTGAGACCTTTCTTTTTTTCAAGCAATTTTTGCTTCATTTGACTTCTGTCGTTGTGAACTTGAAAAAATAGTCAACACAGTTTTGGTTCTTTTTTTTAAGTTTATTTTAGCTATAAAACATGTAGGTCAGCATAGTTTTATCGCTTCACTCTTGTAAATTCGGATTTTATATTCATCGCTTGACAAAAGAAAAGTGGTTTCGAGACAATGCTTTCTTTGGTTATGTAACTGTGAATTTTCAGATATATTATGCAACAGTCCGCCTTTAACGGCAGCAGAGCGGAAATTTTAGCTGCTTATTTGCCACAAAATTTAGGTCAATGGGAAGATAAACGTCCTTTGGTTTGCTAGTTTAAAATTGAAGTTCTAGTACTATCGTGTTATTTTCTTGGGTTGGGAATCTTCTAAGAAAAGTTATATCGGCTATGAAAACGTTGAAATGTTCGTGACTGTACAATTTTGATAAAATCCTAGTGGGATACAAAGAAACAGCAGCTTCATCCACTGTTGACTTGGATAAGAATAGTTTCCTGTCTTTTAATATAAAGATGAAATAAATCGCTGACAATGAGCTTAAGGATGTTAATTTTTCATGTTGGGTCCAAAATTGTAATCCTTTATTAGGAAATATCTTGTTGTGCAGTTTCATAGTCTGATTTTGAAATTTTGTGTCTTGTTTTATGTTACCACTTAACTGTAGCTAATTATATTTAATTGTTCGAAAGTTAGACCACCGACGGAATACACACCCAGGGGCGCCAATTAAAAAAAAAAACCTGAAAAATCTATGCCCATCTGAAACCTGAAAAACCTGAAAAAAAACCTTCAAAAACCGAAAAAAAATCTGAAAAGCTGCCTGGTGCCAACACAGCGGTGTACGCTTCTCTCTAACCTCAATCTTTTCAATGTTTCCACACTCTTTACCCTATCCCATGAAGCTCCATTTTCCTTTAAATCCTCCCTCATGACCTCTTCCTTCTCCATTTTAGGATGGCCCAATTTTTGTTTAGCCCCAGACAGATGGCTGTAAAGCTCAGTCAGTGCCAATTTGTCATTTTCCATCCGTAAAAACGTGGTCCTAACAGTTTAAAATGCAAAAACATTTGCGAGCCAACAATTTAACTTTAAGAAGTCAATTGGAAAGTTAAAAAGATAAAACTGGTCAAGCTAAACTTGAAAAAAAATGCAAGTCGGAAAAAAAATCAAAAGGGACATTAAAAAGGGAGGGACAAAATAAGCGAAAAAATACACAAAAAACGAGATATAAATATATGTGAAAATTAAAAGGGACACTAAAAAAAGTGTCAGTAATTTAACTGTATAAAGTCAATAAAAAGTTAAGAAAATAAAAACTGGTAAAGGGGGGCGGGGGAAAATAAGTGATTAAACACAAAAAGAGACCGAAATATAAATATATATGAAAATTAAAAGGGATACAAAAAAAGAAAGGGGGGAACAAGCAAATAAGTGCAAAAACCTGGGCAGCACCATCATCCAATAAAAAAAAAAAAAAGAAAGGGAGAAACTAGTGGGATATTTTATTAATTTTCTATAATGAATGAGATAAAAGTTTTTTCATATCTGGAAGTAACGCAGCAAATGGGGGAGGAAATAGGGATGGGCTCAGAAACAGCTTGAGGTGGCCGTAATCCCGATGGGGAGTGACTTTTTGGGAAAATACTTGCCGTCGAGGATTTGTTCTTGCAGTTTTGCAAAAAGGAGGCACAACGAAACCCTCTTGCACTTAAGGGTTTCCGAACTATCTTTTCTTAGGAGCAGAGAGTATGGCACCTTGCCTACTTCGAAAATTATTTGCAAGGATCTTTTTCGGATTTATTCTTTTTTTTTTCTATTCTTCGTGACAGATACCAGGGTACCAAACTGGACAAGTATATCCGAGATGCGGGTAGACAAAAAACATGTAAACCCTTGGGATGGGAAGGGAGGACGCTAAATTTATTTAGGAGCTCCGAGGGTGATAGACACATTAGCTCTGTGGATAATATCTTTAACATGGATATCCCAGTTTAGATTTGAAGAAATTGTGAGGTCAAGTAATTTAAAGAAGGACACAGAAATTTCAGGAGGGGTAGGATTAAGAAAACAGGGCGAGAATTTGAGGAAACCAATCGGCATTATCATGGATTAGAGGGGTGTACTGTCATGTCCAAGTCCGAGGCCTCATCTCCAATTTCATTGAGGATACTCATAGGACTGCTTATTGAATTTTTGAAGCAAGTTTCAATAACTGTTAGGTCATAAAAAAATTTTCATTGGTCCGAAAATTCCTTTGCGAGGCTGTTAATCATGACCGACAAAAAGGAGGACCTAGGGGAGTAACTTGGGTATGCCATTGTCGACAGGGAGAGGATTTGAATAATGATTCTGGTATTTGACAACCTGTGATCTATTTGTTAAGAAGGAGGCAACCAATTTCACCAGTAAGGGATCAATATTGAATTTACTGACAAGTTTCTCAACTAAAATATTGTGGTTAACAAGATCAAATGCTTTCTGAAGGTCAATAGAAAATAAATTTCGCCAGAAATTAGGCTTTTTAAGGATTTTCTCAATGTGGTGGATAAGAGAACGATGCAGTGGGGAGTAGAACTGGATTTTATGTTGCCCAATCGCCTCAGGTTAGTAAGAGGCGGGATTTTTTCTCTTTAGCCAATCTGCATGGAATCCCTCATAAAGTTTCGAGAAAATAGGAGTAAGAGTAATAGGACGAACGCCTTCAAAACCGGGATTTCCGTTTTTCTTTTTCAAAGGGGCTATGAAACCCTGTTTCCAAATTATTGAAATTCGCCCAGACTCGATAATCTTGTTAAACAGGACACAAGGACTTTGGAAGGAAGTTACTGAAGGCACTAATAAGAGGGAATGGGATATCCAAAAGACAAACACTTGTTTTTCTTAGTTTTCCAATTCTTCTTTCTATCTCAGACGGGGAAACAGAGGGAAAAGAAGGAGAAATGGCTCTTGTTGTTGATTAGTTAGACCAGTGGTTCTCAACCGGGGTCCACATGGACCCCTAGGGGTCCATGTAATATTCCTGGGGGTCCACAGGCAAAACACAACAAATTGGGGGTCCACAATGATATTTTGGGGGTCCATGAAAAAAACCAACTCAGAACGCTCTTTATTTTTAAAAATTCAATTTCTACTGTAATTTACATTATTCTGAAAAATATATATTAATAATTCTTTCATTATTTTTTTTGTACTTTCTTTTGACTTATATATTCACCCATCAGTCAGTGGCAAGAACAAGCGAAGGTGAAAATCTTTTAACTTCTCTCATGAAGTAGGCGGTGAGCTTTAGTCTTTATTTTTAAGCAGATATTTCCTTCCCAATGCCCGGTACCTAACCATAGATCTGCAACGACTTATCTATTACCCGTTGGTCAGTGGCAAGAGCAAATACAATCTTTCAACATATCTTAGGAAATGATGGTTTCCTGGCATTATATGAAATAAGCAAAATAATTGTTAAGGCCGGAAAACCCCATAATATTGGTGAAACAGTAATTCTACCTGCAGTTTCTGCTATCATTTCATCAGTTGTGAAACAAAATGCAGTTGAAATTACTAATTCCATCCCGTTAAGCAACTCTTCTGTGTCACGACGCATTGATGAAATGGTAGAGGATGTAGAAAAACAATTGATAGCTCATTCGCAAGTGAAACAGATTGCCCTTCAACTTGATGAATCAACTTTAAGAGATAATGAGGCCCTTTTATTAGCATATGTTTGGTTTAACAATGAAGGACCCAAAGAGGAAATGCTTTTTGCTAGAAGTCTTACGACAGACACAAAAGGCGAAACAATTTTTAATGAAGTTGCTACTTATTTCAAGGAAAACAATGTCCCCCTTAAAAATATAATTGCTTGTGCTACTGATGGTGCACCATCTATGACAGGCAGATACAAAGGTTTTATTGCACATTAAAAAAAAAACAGTCCTAGAAGTATATTGTATTCACTGTGTGATACACTGTCAACACTTAGTTACAAAGAAAATGAGTGCACGTCCGCATGATGCCCTTTCTGTTGTAATTAAAGTAGTAAACCATATTAAATCAAATTCTCTCCAGGACCGCCTTTTCCGTGAATTCTGTAAGCAAAATGGAGAAGAGTTTGAGTGGCTTGTATTACATACAGAGGTGAGATGGCTATCAAAGGGGAATTGTCTTAAGCGTTTCATTGCACTTTGGGATTCTATTGTTTCCTTTCTTGCTGAAACACAACTTGGAGCGAAACTGCTTGCAAATAAAAATGATGTGTTTTACTTATCAGATATATTTGAAAAACTTAATACACTTAATAAACATCTCCAAGGAAAGATCTGATATCTAGTAAAAGTGCTATTGCTGCTTTTCTAAGAAAACTACAGCTGTATAAGAATAATATCAGGCGTCGTGCATTTGAACAGTTTCCTTGTTTGGCCTGTGTTAGTAGCGATTTGCAAGATGAAAATCTTGTATTATATGGTGAATATTCGGAAAATATACATGAAGATATGCAAACTCGGTTTAGCGACCTACTCGGGATGGATATACCGATTTAGATTTCAATTTCTTTCGAAGTTAATGTTGCCGAAATAGAATTGTCTTTGCAAGAGCCCCTCATCGAATTACAAAGTGATGAAATAACGCGTGCAAAATCCAAAGATGAAAAGTACAGTATATGGAAAACAACCGACGTTGCTACAAAGTACCCTTTGCTCTGGGATAAAGCGCAGTTCTACGTTATTGCTTTTCCTATCTTATCTTGTTGAAGCGGGATTTAGTCGTGTTCCTCAAATGTTATCAAAAGCTCGCAATAGACTTGACATTGTGAAAAGGGGCGATCTTCGACTATCATTAACATCGATAGATCCAAATATAAAGAAACTCGTCGTGAAGCATCAACCACAGGGATCTCATTGAATAAACATGCCTTTTCCTTCTTTTTTTTAATCCCACACTTAATTTCAACTCCTTTTTGTATTCAGTTTACAAGAATAAGGTTGGAGTGAATTAAACTACCTGAGGAGCTCTACTCTCCATGATTTTGAGTTGCTTGCCCATGGAAGAAACAATGTAATATTGTAGTTATTATCACAATAATAGTAATAATAACAATAATTATTATTATATTATAGTAGAATATTTTATTTGTATTAAATTAGTTTTCATTTAAAAATAAAGCTTAATCGTATACTATTTCTTTGATAATTAAAACCTTAAAATTTATTTTAATGAAGAATAGAAAATTGTTCTTATGTCCAATAGCTATGAAGGGGTCCACCAAGATAAAAAGAAGAGAAAAGGGGTCCATGGGTAAAAAAAAGGTTGAGAACCACTGGGTTAGACAATGCTGGAATGCTCTGGACAATGGGGGCGAGGAATTTATTTAGATTATTGGCAGTAACATCAGGGTACTTCGGTAGATTGAACCTAAGCTGCTCAAGCGTCCTGCCAAACAGCTTTTTAACCTCGGAATACCAATTTTTTGGTCTATTAGTAAACAATTATTCGCCTTTATTTTTGTAGTAAGATCGAACCTATTTAGGAATTTCTCTTTTAATTGATTTTCTTAGCTTATTGGCTTCATCCGTTTTACCATTTGTGAAAAGCTTCAATTTGCTTTTAGTGAGTTTTTTATAGTTGGGTTAATAAAGGGTTTATCACTGGAGCAGCTTTTAAATCTTTTTTCTTAGGAACAAATTTGATGTGTATCAATTAGCTTTTCGTGGAAGATAGCCATTTTCTCGTCAAGATTTTTCAAATTATAAATATCAGAACAATCTTCAGTATTCAGCCACATTCCTTCAAAATCAGAATTTGACGAGGGTGATAAGCGCCATAAGTTATTGAGAAAGAATGGTTAAAATTTGAAGAGGGAAATAAAAAAGTCGAAAAATGATAACTCCCACCCAATGGGAGCAAAGCTGAGGGAGGGTTATAAAAATTATACATATTTGTTAAAATAACATAAGTATTTCCCCTTGTCGTTGGTATTTTAACACTTTGCTTTACTTTAAGGAGCAAAAAGAATCCATTTTAAGCTCGTTGCCATCGCCAACTAAAAAAAGGCCAGCTGGGAAATAACAAAATGCCAGCGCTTGTTTGCAAACTGCTGGACGAATTTACGTTTTGTATTGATATTTTCATCTAGAGAGTAATAGAAAACAGCTATTGCAATAATATAAAATGAACGAGGGAGTACTTTTGGTCTAATACTTAGCCAGATGATTTCATGATACTAGGATGAACTAGGGACTCGAATAATCTTTGGGTAAAATGTTGCTCTTAGTATAGAGCAAAACACCGTCGCCTTTTTTCGCGAGTGGGTGGTCCAAAGGCCGGAGTTTGATAAACTCTAAATAATTTGTCA
Organism: Artemia franciscana; assembly: GCF_032884065.1. Classification (NCBI taxonomy): domain Eukaryota; kingdom Metazoa; phylum Arthropoda; class Branchiopoda; order Anostraca; family Artemiidae; genus Artemia; species Artemia franciscana. Next base: position 3,050,956 of record NC_088865.1, read on the forward strand.
GGTGCAGGGACCCTGGGTCGTGGGACTGTACTTTAGTATTTGCTATAATATCAGTTTAATTTGATTCTGAAAGGACTTTAAGTTCGATAAGCTTTTCAAAATTAAGACTTCTCGCATTAGTAACTAAAAGTTTAGGGAAACAAAACCGATTGGATAAACGCAACAGGGAGACTCGATGAGTTTGAGAGATCCCTGAATGGGGTTTTAATTTAATATTATGATGCTTTGGACAAGTAGGGTAAGAGAAGAATTTACCTTGAGGATGTGGAGAGGGATCGGGCAAGGATATAAGTATGACGAGGAAGGTGCAAACTATTTCCAGTTGACGGGAAGTGAGAACAATTAGGATTTGTTGCACGACAATTATCAAATGCGAAAAGTATCAAACTTGGGTCACATTGACAGGGTAGGTACGAGGGATAAAAAGAACGGGCTGATGGTGGGGTTTCGTGGAGACAGGGTAAGAAGGAGTCGAATTGGGAGGATTCTTGATAGAGATGAATGGGGAAGATGGGAAGGCTAGAAGGAGCTGGGAAAGGGAAGTTAGGTGAAAACTATCTGGGAGGAGGGAGGTCTGATTTACTTTGGTAAAGGATGGGAGGAGGCTTGATCCAGTCAGCAACATCTTGGGTGCATGGAGCAGATTTGGTATGCAAAGGGGTCTATGTCTGGGAGGAATATGAGTAAGAGGGAATTGTGGGAGAGTTTGGGCTGAGTAAAGTCTGCGATGGTGATTTGAATGGAGTACATTTCTGGGTCGAAAGGGCGTTTCGGAGGGTGAATTCCTTGGGCATGATGCTTTGTATCAGATAAGGAGGGAGGTAATGAGGAGTATTTAATAAGGGAGGAATGGGATCCGTAATGCTGTCTAAAACAAGGACTTTCCAGCGTGGAATCTTTGACCGGTGATAGCTGGGACTGCCCAAGTTTGTGAACTTGGCTTTTGTTTGCAGCTTGATTATTATTTTTATGCAAAAAGGAAGAGGGGACATGGATATTCAGGTTATCACACCCGAAACAACGCCCGCTTGGTGCTAACTTACATAAAGGAACATGGTCAAAATTACACTTTGCTTTAGTACAATTGCCAGTGAGGTAAAAAATAGATGCAATAACGAGCACTTTTTTGGTCGTAGTTGTTAGATAAGAAACGGGAACAAAATCTTGGACTAGCCTCATTTCGTTTTTTGAGGCTATGAGTAAAAGATCCATGAAAATAAGAGCTCTTAGGACTAAATTTGTAATTTCCTTGTTTGGAAAACTTCCAATTTTTGATAACACTATTATCAGGAATACTTTTTTGCTGCAGATTTTTAGGAGCACGATCATGTCCAAAATCGCATTTATCTCCTAATTTGCAAAAATGTGCCAAAATTATGTTAGCACATTTGCGTATGTTATTACTATTACGGATGACGCGAAATCTCAGTCGAGATTCAGGCCGCAAACTCTATTTTCTCCTCTTCCCCAAGAAAAAACAGTATGTCACTATGCTATGATCGCCCCCTTCAGGCGTGGTATTCTCAGATGGGATTTGCTTACCTATTTTTTTTTCTTTATAAAAGAGCCTTCCTTGGTAGTGTCTAGATGTCCACCATTATTTTCCCCATCCAGAGGACCCCACCTACCGGATTCAGACCGACTTGGCCAGGTTGTATCCGACTCTCAAAAGAAAAATGAGACCCAGGTGCCACCCCTCAAGCATCAACGACAAGCTGCCTTGACCCTCAGAACCAGTACCAATAAGGGAACTTCTTTCTCTCATCTCAGGTTTCTCTTCGCGGGATCTTTTCTTGCAAACAGTCAATGCCTCCTTCCTCCAGGGAGATTGGACCCCCATCTCCCATCTGGTATCATTTTGGGGGACATTACCGGCTTCGATTCATTCAATCGCGGCAGTACAATCCATAAACACCCGGTCTCATGGCCAAACACTCGGCAAAACGGCCAGTGGCTTGACGGTAACTGAAATAAGTAAAAAGAGGTCCATATTTGTGCTTATTATTTTCAGAGGCACTATTAGAAGATTTTCACCACTATATTCTACTACCTTGGTAAATGAAACTATCTACCTGGTCCGTTTTCTTGTTACCCAACATCACTTCCAAGAAGTTATCTAGCATCACTTAACATGTTTTCGATTTTTTATTAATAAGTTCAAGTACTTCTGAGCCAATATCGAGAAAACTATCTTCTTTACCTGTATTTATTCTTAGTTCAAGCGACTTATTCTTCTTAACGTTAATTTGACACTCTTAAAGTTCAATCTAGGCCAACCATTTTCTTGATTACGCAAGGAATTCGTAATTTTTGACCGTGCATAATTTTGATTTTGTCCACAAGTGGGATAACAATACGGCTTGCGCATCAGTCTGTAACTACTACTAAATTTGAGCTTATTAGTATGTCTCATGAAGTGTCATATGGTGGCGTACAGGATGTCACAAGATTAAAGTGTAGAATCTTGGGTCGCATAAGCCAATGCTGAAAAATATTTGTTTTTTCAATCTTCTTGGTAGGGTTGTAAGTTCATAGATTCTATTTAAAAAAAAACTATATCCACATTATTATTTTTTTAACAGAATTAGTATATTTTTTTTTACGTAATCATTTTTGATGCAAGGTGCAAATAAATTGTTTGGGGAAAGGAAACTTCTTATTAAATAGCAACAATTTAAGCTGGTATTCATTTGCATCACAGTTGGGTGATAGCCTCTTGTGAAGACACAACATTTGTGAATACCAGCTGCCATAACTTGATGCGAAAGTACAATGCTAATAATTGACAGAATTGTATTATTCTTGTCTAATATTCTTTTTAAGCAGGAGTGGAATAAAGAAGTTCAAACTTGCCAGAGTAGACTTCGTGGATGTATAAAAAAAAGCATTTGGACTTATATATTCAGATCGTTTGATATACGCCCTGTGGCATCTGTCCTGCTGTCAAGGCGGACACCTGTGGCACCTGTCCAGCTGTAAAGGCGGACAACTGTGGCACATGTTCGTCTGTCAAGGCGGACACCTGTGGCACATGTTCGTCTGTCAAGGCGGACACCTGTGGTACCTGTTTCCATGATGTTTATTCACGCTAGTCATCTCTTGGTGGGAGCCCTATAAAGCCAGTAAATCTTGCCACAAAAGTGGTGTCTTGAATGTTTCCCAAATATTCTAAAATTTTAGTGCTGCTAAAGAGTCAAGATTAGAAGCTTGGTCTGTTCCTTGTCTTTGCGGACACCCTTGTTTTGCACCTGTCCTTGTTCTGAACTCTAATCTGGCTTAAGAATTGGGAAAAGTTAGGGAATAAGCTTGCCAGGTTTTTTTTTCATCACAGGATACATCTGTATTTCTGTGCAATAAAAAGTTGCAGCAATTTGAAGTTACAAAGTAGGAGCGGAAACATGAGTAACAATTAATAGTATTTTTATTCCGGATCAGATGTCGTAGGAGAATGATAATAGCTTTCGGTCCCAGAGGATACTAGTTTTTATGGCACGTGGTATTAACCAAGAGACATATAGCGATCGCAAATTCTGTCGGTCTGTCTGTCTGTCGGCCTGTCCCGGTTTTGCTACTTTAGGCACTTCCAGGTAAGCTAGGACGATGAAATTTGGCAGGCGTATTAGGGGCCGGACCAGATTAAATTTGAAATAGTCTTTTTCTCGATTTGACCATCTAGGGTTGGGGGAGTGGGGTCCGGTTAATTCGGAAAAAATAAAAAAAATAAAGTAGTTTTAACTTACGAACGTTTGATGGGATCTTAATGAAATTTGAAGTTTGGAAGGATATCTCGTCTCAGAGCTTTTATTTTTAATTCTGACTGGATCCGGTGACATTGGGGGGAATTGAGGGGGAACCTAAAATCTTGGAAAATCCACGCTTAGAGTGGAGGGATCGGGATGAAACTTGGTGGGAAAAATAAGCACAAGTCCTAGATACGGGATTGACATAACCGAAACGAATCTGATCTCTTTCGGGGAGTTGGGGGGAGGGTTAATTCTAAAAAAATTGGAAAAATGAGGTATTTTTAACTTACGAAAGAGCGATCGTATCTTAATGGAATTTCATATTTAGAAGGACCTCGAAACTCAGATCTCTTATTTTAAATTCCAACCGGATTCAGTGTCATTAGGGGTGGGGGGCGGAAATCCTCGAAAACGCTTAAAAAGGAGAGATCAGGATGAAACTTGGTGGAAAGAATAACCGCAAGTCCAAGATAGGTGACTGACATAACCGGACCGGATCCGCTCTCTTTGGTAGAGTTAGGGGGGGGGGAGTAATTGGAAAAATTAGAAAAATATGGTATTTGTAACTTACGAACGGGTGATCAGATCTTAATGAAGTTTGATATCTAGAAGGATATTGTGCTTTAGAACTCACATTTTAAATCCCGACCAGATTCGGTGACATTGAAGGGAGTTGGAGGGGGAAACCGGAATTCTTGGAAAAAGTGAAAATCGAGGTATCTTACGAATGGGTGATCGGATCTTAATGAAACTTGATATATAGAAGAATCTTATGTCTCAGATGCTCCATTTTCAATTCGAATCGGTTCTGGGGACATAGAGGGTTGGAGGGGGGAAACAGAAATCTTGGAAACCGGAAATCTTTGAAAATGCTTAGAGTGGAGAGATCGGGATGAAACTTGATGCGAAGAATAAGCACAAGCTATAGATGCGAGATTGACATAATTTGTACGGATCCGTTCTCTTTGGGTAAGCTGAGGGATGTTAATTTGGAAAAATTTGAAAAATTGAGGTATTTTTAGCTTAAGAATGGGTCACCGGTTCTTAATGAAATTTGATATTTAGAAGGAACTCATGTCTCAGAGTTCTTATTTCAAGTCCCGACCAGATCTGTTGACATTGGGGGGAGCTAGAGGGGGAAACCGGAAATCTTGGAAAACGCTTATAAATGTCGTAGATACGTGATTGACGTAACCGGACTGGATCCGCTCTCTTTGGGGGAGTTAAGTGGTGGGGTTTAGCGCTTTGGTGAGTTTGGTGCTTCTCGACGTGCTAGGACGATGAAAATTGGTAGGCGTGTCAGGAAGCTCTACAAATTGACTTGATAAAATCGTTTTCCTCGATTCGACCATCTGGGGGGCTGAAGGGAGAGGAAAAATTAGAAAATTTGAGGTATTTTTAACTTACGAGTGGGTGAACGGATCTTAATGAATTTCGATATCGAGAAGGACCTTGTGACTCAGAGCTCTTATTTTAAATCCCGACCGGCATTAAGCCTCTGATTTTCCTTTTAAAGCAATCTATTGATTCTTAGAGTTTTGCTAGAGCTCATACCATATGAGCTCTTGGCTCTTAGCTCTTCTTGCCTCGTCACAAGTGCCATATGAGCTCTTGGCTCTTCCGACCTCGTCACAAGTGCCATATGAGCTCTTGGCTCTTCCGACCTCGTCACAAGTGCCATATGAGCTCTTAGCTCTTGTTATATCGTGAGTGGATAATGACATTTATGTAAGATTTTCCTCTTAAAAAATTAAATAAAAGATGTAGTCTTAATTTTTTAATATATTTCAAAGTTAACGTATTATATTTAGTTCATACCCCCCCCCCCTCAAGCTTAATAAACTAATATATACCAAAGAGAGAATTTACCGAATTCAGAGCGTAAATAAGGTTTACTAAGCAGTTTTGTCTGTTACTACCTCATATATTTGGTTTTCTACTTTAAATAAAAGTTAATTTAAACTAATCTTAAGTTGGTTTATTTAAAACTTATTTAATTTAAGCCCAAAATTTCAATATTTCAGGTATTGATGGTCATAGATAACCAAGCCGAAATTAAGAAAAAGCTTACAGAGCTGTTGAGGGTTGGATACAGGGGCCATTTTCGAAGAGTGGGGGATGCCGTGCTTGATGATCAACAGCTGAATGAAATCAAGATTCGTTATCATTATTTAAAACTTTTTGTAGAAGCAGCCTCAACGCCTTCTGAGAGATGGTTATGGCTCCTACGAATATTGGCACAGTATAACCGCGAAGAGAGAGCCATCCTACTTTTAATGATGTTTTTACCACTGGACAATGAAGGTACTTTCTGTTTCATATTTTGGCGCCATTACTGCAAATACACAATATTTTTTTGGTTGGGAGGGGGGCGGTGTTGGTTCTAATGATAAAAAAAAATATTTTGTGACAGTTTGAATCCGAAGTACCTAGAAATTCAGGAAAATGTATAATTTCTTTGGAGAGGGTGAAGGCCCTCCTCCATGTGTAAGTCCCTCCGTAAACTAGGCTACTAGCTTTTTTACTTTCCATTAGACTTGGCTGTAATCTAACACCCCTGCCTGTAGAATTCTACATTAATCACCTGGGTTCTAGGGACTGAGTTCACCTGGGTTCTAGAAAGTAAATAGAGGTAGAAATAAGAACATTGGCGAGATTATCGATAATTTTTACCAGTTATTTTATCCTTTTTTATTTGAAATGATTTGTCTAAAACATTTCGTTGACCGAAATTTTAGTTTTGATGAACGTCCCTGACACCATATTCAAATTGATTTACGTGCTGTGAAGATCTGAATAATTGGATTTGATACGCTATTAATATCAGATTATAAGTTTGTAATATTTTATTCAAATATTTAAAGGAGTTCAGGAAATGATTGTAGCATAAGGGTATTGGGCCGTTGCGCCCTGAACCCTGACTCAGTTTGGATATTCCACCCATAAAACGATGATTGTGATGGTTAGTGCGGAACTGTTTTGGTTGTTATTCCTCACATATGATCTTCTTTTTTGTCTCTAATGGGTTTCCGACATTCTTTAGGAGTTTTGCCTCATTGAGGGACTCCAAAAATAAAACCGTTTCCCATAGTTTCCGCCGAATAATATGGTACTTGGTTTTGGAATATGGGTTTGCTAGAAAAAAGGACAAAAATACCTCCTCCTATATTTTGAGAAAAACCTTCTTTTGGATCATCATAAAAAAGTTTACAATACCCTAGCCCCCCCCCCAATAGTTTTGTGAATTAGCACCCTTGTGTAATGGATTTCATGAAACAATTGTACAACCAATCTTCTAATGTAAATCGGTAGGTGCAAATTCAAAAACGTAATGGAGTTATTCTAATACTCATATTTTTCGTGATAAAATTCTCGTTCGTTTGCAGTTTTGCACAAAAAATTGTGCATAACTTTTATGTATGCTTGTTAGCGCAAAGAAAGTTATATTAGAGAAGATTTGCTCTGAAAAAAAAATTAACCATAACAGCCGAAATTGACAATGTCTGCTTTTGAATTTTTAAAAAGGATGCAGTTTTATGTAAATATTTTCAGAATATAATATTGGCTTGAACTCGGGGATTTTTCTACACTATGAGTAGATATGCTTGAATATGGGCTACAAAAAGGGAGAAGGAGCAATTTTGATTTGTTCAAATTTGAAATATTAGTAAGACAACACTGCTGACGCGATTTTGATATATGATATTGATATTGATGTTGATATTGATTATTGATATTGATATTTGATTTTGATATTCATTCGTATAAAAAATTGTCAAGTGATATGGAATAAACGGTATTCATTGCGAATAAAAAGGTGTAGCCGACCTCTCTGGCTGTCAAATAGAGGGCACTTAATTTTAATTTATGTCCAAATGAGCCCTCCACGACTTTTAAGATTACCTATTTTACATAATGAAGCCGGGGAAATACACAGGGGCGATCAATTTAGAATTTTGATTGTTCTTCAAGAAGATAGCAATTAAAATATATGGTTTGAAGTTTGCATCGATTTCAATAAGCTTATATAATATTTCGTAAGATTTTCCTCCTGTAAGCTATTGTTTCCACAGAGTCATTTTTTAAATGCTTTCCAAAGGAGTCCCTAGCCGGTCAATCATTTTGATCAAAAGTTTTCGTCAATCGATTTACGTGTGCTTCAATCAATCTTCAATCTTCAGTCTCGACCAAAGCTAATTTAACACACTGCTTTTGATCAAAATGATTGAGTCATTCAAACTTTCTATCAATCACCATCAACGCTTGACTCAAGCGTCAAACAGGTTCCTAGATGGTCAATCATGCTTGAATCAATCGATTGACGGAAGCTTTTGATCAAAAAGATCGACCGTCTAGGGCCTCCTTAAGACCAACTAACTATACCTGATGTATGACAAATAAGATAATAGTAATAAATGAATGATAAAACAGAATAGCCGAGAAAAACGATGGTAATGTCAGCCAGTGGACAGAAAAGAAAGGAAAATTACAAAAGCAGATATTTCGGCTAGGACATCTGCTAAGACCATTCACCAATCATGTTTGGATCAATCCAATTGGTGGATGGCCTTCCATTTATTTTGCTTATTTTTTTGTTTGTTAGTTGTTTTTTTTTCATTCAGTCTTTCTTCTTCTCTGTTCGATTTTATTTCAAAAGATTAGTTTTTCTTTTTTTTTAAGCGCTGAAGATGGCTTGGTGGAGGTTTTTGCTGAAATATCTGCTTTTATCATTGTCGCTTCTTTACTATGCTCTGACAGACATTACCCTTGTTTTCTCGGCTCTTCTATTTTATTATTCATTTATTCTTTTTGTTCTTTTTTGTCATGCGTCATTTTTTAATTGTCGAAGCGATCTCTTGAAGCGCTTTGAAAAATAGAGGTCACTAAATTTTAACTCATGTCCAAATGAGCACTCCTCGGCTTTTAAGATTACCTATTTTACATAATGAGGCCGGGGAAATAAACAAGGGGGATCAATTTAGAATTTTGTTTGTTCTTCAAAAAGATAGCAATTAAAATATATGGTTTGAAGTTTGCATCGATTTCAATAAGCTTATATAATATTTCGTAAGATTTTCCTCTTGTAAGCTATTGTTTCCACCGAGTCATTTTTTAAATGCTTTCCAAAGGAGACCCTAGCCGGTCAATCATTTTGATCAAAAGTTTTCGTCAATCGATTTACGTGTGCTTCAATCAATCTTCAATCGACCCTTCAACCAACCCTTCAGTCTCGACCAAAGCTAATTTAACACACTGCTTTTGATCAAAATGATTGAGTCATTCAAACTTTCTATCAATCACCATCAACGCTTGACTCAAGCGTCAACCAGGTTCCTAGACGGTCAATCATGCTTGAATCAATCGATTGACGGAAGCTTTTGATCAAAAGGATTGACCGTCTAGGGCCTTCTTAAGACCAACTGACTATACCTAACGTATGACAAATAAGATGATAAAACAGAATAGCCGAGAAAAACGATGGTAATGTCAGCCAGTGGACAGAAAAGAAAGGAAAATTACAAAAGCAGATATTTCGGCTAGGACATCTGCTAAGACCATTCACCAATCATGTTTGGATCAATCCAATTGGTGGATGGCCTTCCATTTATTTTGCTTATTTTTTTGTTTGTTAGTTGTTTTTTTTTCATTCAGTCTTTCTTCTTCTCTGTTCGATTTTATTTCAAAAGATTAGTTTTTCTTTTTTTTTAAGCGCTGAAGATGGCTTGGTGGAGGTTTTTGCTGAAATATCTGCTTTTATCATTGTCGCTTCTTTACTATGCTCTGACAGACATTACCCTTGTTTTCTCGGCTCTTCTATTTTATTATTCATTTATTCTTTTTTTCTTGTTTGTCATGCGTCATTTTTTAATTGTCGAAGCGATTTCTTGAAGCGCTTTGAAAACGTTAAAACCAAAGTCTTGTAAAATTAGATTGAATTCATTATGTTCCCCAAATAAGCTACTCTAATTAACCCCTCAAAAATCTTGAGTTCTAACCTTGAATGGAAATATGATCTTTTTTAGATGGTGGTTGTTCCATCAGAAATAATAAATTTTTTTAAGAGCAAACTGACGCCTTAAAACGTTCAATTTTGAAACCCATTATGAAACACAATGCAAAAGGAGGTGCTTATGATCACTCCCTATTTCCTTGCACAGTTCCGTATAAAGTCTACTACTTGATTAAGGAAATTTCATGTAGTTTACAAACTTGACTCATTCTTTGAAGGTTAAAAAGGGGGGGGTGGGCCTTTTATAATTTGCATTTTTTTGTGTGACACAGGAAAATTTTCACGACTCGGTGCTGGCTCACAATGTACACTTTGGGCAAGGATGCTTTACCCAATAAAGTCATATTGTCCAAAAACGGGTTATTTTGCCAACCCTCTCAATCCTTAGTTGCTTAGACTCGGGTCAACCTTGCTTATGTAATTAATACTAGAGTGAAGCCTCGATGCATTGAATCTAACAGGGGAAAAGAAAAAATCGTTGTGTCAAGGATTTCGATATATTGAGGTTCGATAAATCAAGGTGATTTTCAACAAAATACGATCTATAGAGGCTCACAACAGCATCAGTAAATCATGAAATATTCTCAGGAGACGTAATAAAAAATATATAATAAAAATAAATATTTATTTTTGAATTGAAGCAATCATTAAAGTCATTTCGGAACGCTTAATAATCACATAAAATCACTTCAATGACTTTTAATAAAACATAACGACTCTTTTTCTGAACATAAAAATTACTTGGAATAGAACATGTCATTGGTTTTTTAAGTCAAATAAGAACAGAAATTTTTGTTTAAGGTAATGTAGAAAACATTAGCGTAAGATTTAATAATGCATTAAACTAAACTTTATACTTTAAAAAAAAATTCTGAAATGATCATTTGTCTACCTGTTACTGTATCTTCCAGTCATTGTCCAATACAGAGATCAATCGAATTACTGGGTCACTGATAAAGGTCTTCTTTGAAGGAATTTTCAGTACAAAGAAGTGTGCCGCCACGTTGCACCGTGGTTGAGGGTTAGACGCCCTAACCTCAATGTTGATCTGCAGGACCTTCTATGAAAAGCTTGGAAGCTTGAGCTTTAAATGTATTCTTTTTTGATTTGATCCATGTCTCACAAAAATATCAACTGACCTTCCTCCCAATAGTAGATATGCAGAAACTGAATTCTGTTTAACTCATACTGTTGCTGCACAGACAATCTGCATTGACTGTGTGCCGCCACGTTGCATTTTGGCCTCTGAAAATTTAAGATCATATAAGTAGTTATCAATATTATCAAGTCTAATGGCTCCTCTTGAAATTTTTGCTCGATGGTGTTTTGTTCTTATTTGGGCATTATTGTCGATTTTTTTGTAAACATAGGCAGAATTGGGAAGTTTATAATGGTGGTATCTCCATTTTTTTTTTTTTTTTTTTTTTTTTTTTTTTTTTTTTTTTTTTTTTTTTTTTTTTTTTTTTTTTTTTTTTTTTTTTTTTTTTTTTTTTTTTTTTTTTGAAAGGGTACTAAAACTTTTTGTTTCATTTCAAATGTGGTCCTGAATTGCTACTATCTTTGGTTTGATACAAAGACCCATGAGATAAATATCCTTGATATCAAATATGCGAAAACATTTTTATGCCACAATTCTTTTTCTGGGGGGATATAATGTTTTTTTTTTTATTACTATATTCACGGTGCCAGGTACTTAAAGGTATCTGATATGCCGCTAATCACTTTCCTCGTTCCGAAACCGGTTTCAAATGTCTGAACCGTTTTTTGAAAGAGTCAATAGGGGGATTGCAGGAATAATATCCCCTGGAACATCGCTCCAGATAGAAGTGCAACGTCTTATGAAGCTGTTCCGCATGTACTCGGTTCTTGGCATGTCCTCGTTTAGATAATTGGACCGAAGGCCGTGTGCCTTCATGTCTGCCTTGACGGCTGGACAAAGGGGGTCACAATGCGAGAGAGCTTGTCTGAGGGAGGTGAATTCATGTACTTGTAGAAAACAGCCATCAAAACCTATCATTTAGAGGCTGGAGCGAGTCATATCTAGTGGTGCAGCCCACCCTATTTGCCCTATCTTGGATCTTCTAGAGGGGCGCCTACAGCGCCTTCAGAGCACCAGCGTATAGCGGTAGCGGGCATCCATATTAGCTATGGATCTAATGAAGGACTTGTAGAATAGGATAATAAAGCTAGATTTTTGCAGCGATGAGCAACTCAGAGCTTTCTTCTGCAAGAAGCTCTTACCTAATCAAGGTGGTTATTCCAACAAAGATTGGTAGAGAAATTAATCCCCAGTAGACGAAGGTCATCGACTTTCTTTATAGTATCATTTTTGAAAATGAAACTGGCACCTTTCATGTGCACTCACTCCATTGCACTTCCTGGCTGAAGAGCCACGAAACGGAGATCAGCACCGCTGGCTTATACCTTAAGGGTCTAGTGCTGTCATACTTACTTTACTTACCTTTTCACGTGGTACCTTTGATCGGGTAATAAGAAGCTCCTTTGTTTTCGATTCTCTCTCTCTCTCTCTCTCTCTCTCCTCTCTCTCTCTCTCTCTCTCTCTCTCCTCTCTCTCTTCTCTCTCTCTTCTCTCTCTCTCTCTCTCTCTCTCTTCCTCTCTCTTCTCTCTCTCGTCTCTCTCTCTCTCTCTCTCTCTCTCTCTCTCTCTCTCTCTCTCTCTCTCTCTCTCTCTCTCTCTCTCTCTCTCCTCTCTCTCTCTCTCTCTCTCTCTCTCTCTCCCTTCTCCTCATGTCTCTTTTATTGGTCTTTATCAGAGATTTTTCATTTGGGTCTGGTAGATTGTCTGGTCAATAATCTGGAAGATTCTTTGAAACACAATTTTCATGAAGAAGGGTTTTTCGATCATACAAACAATAATACTGTAAATGTAATGAAGAGGTTTTATAGGCTGGGAATTGGAGAAGGTTGTCAATTGAATATGTCGGCTAAATAAAATTCAAGTTGCGATTAAAAAGCAACAAGAAAATTAAAACTAAAATTATCAATAAAACAGTCGCAACATCGTTGCTTCAAGTTCAAGCAAGTTCATTTAATACTCACCTAGGATATCAAAAATTAATTAAGATTTTAAGGAATAAATATTAGCATATGCGTGTTAAACTGACAATGCACATCATCCATTTGTATTTTTTCAGTAAATTGCAAAATTATGTTTCGGCTGTTAGAAAGCATAGGGGTTCTGAGCCCTACTCATGTTAATTTCTGCTTGTTTTGAGTTTGACGCAGTTATTTGTTGTAATTTCTATGTGTTTTGGGTTCAATTTGTTTATTGATGCTGAGTTTTATGCTTGGTAGATTATTTGATTCTTTTTTTTTGCTCATTTTCGGTTTGATGGAGCTCTTAACTTTTTTTTTGAAAAACTCCATTTTTGGAAAAAGCTGTTTTAATTAATTTCTGGACGTTTTATATTGACATAGTCTTTTTCAGGGAAAAAGAAAATAATAGTTTAAATATTTCCGGTTTTTCTTTAAGAATTTATATTTTAGCCTGCTATTTGTATGCTGGAAAATCTTTTTCAACAATTTTTAACAGCTTACACCCTTTTCAAAATCTTGACACAAATAATGGTGTGTGATTTAGTCATATAAATCCTCTGGTTGGCCTGATAAATAAACCTATATTCTTAAATAAGTAATATATAAACCCATTCTTAAAAAATTAAATCTATGCTCTTTTACAGCCTGGATACACTTACACTATTTTGATTTAGTAACATTTTAGGAGCAGAAGTAGTAAAAGAAGTAGTCCCGGAAGTTTGAGCTTAATACCCTCAGTCGTTCTCGGTATATTGCTGAGATGTCTTATTGGCAGCCAGCGTACATACAGTGCGTTTTGGTTTAATTTTAAAGCAACATTTAGTTTTCAAGCATAACGGGCAAATTACGTAACTTTCGGGGTTGACCTACCCAATAACCCTAGAGATATAGTTAGTACACCGTTCAGCTAAGCTGAACAAAATCGCTGTCGTAAAATTTTCATTGGAAGTATTTGGAAAATTATGAGTTAAAGCGGAAGGCTGATTGCCCTCGAATAACTTTTGGCTCTTAGAGAGGACAGTAGAACTTTTAATTTCCAATCAAATTAGCTGCTTTAGAATATGAATGGTATTGCTAGCTATAATAGAGCAGCGTATCCTATGTCCTTATATGACTATGTCCTTGTATGCCCTTTTAATACCTGCATGCATATTGTTATTTTGTTTAATTGAAACTCCCTCTAAACATTCCCTACAAGTTTCAACTTAATGCCATTAGTGTCGTTAGTTACAGTAACCGTAGAAGCAGGATTAAATGTATACACATTGTGTCTTCCGGCTAGTTCGAAATCCACTACAACTTGCCCCAAAAGGTATATATTAATAATGTGAGTCGTTTTTGTCATATTGATTTGTCTCCTTTTTCACAAATTTCCATGAACATAGTTCGTTTTGTTTTAGTTCAAAATCTGCCTATGTATTCCTTGAAAGCATCACTTAATACCCTTAGCTTGTGCGGTAGCAATAGTTGTAGTAGCAGTAGTAACGTTGGTAACAGTATGCATATAGCACCTTTGGTTTTTTTCAACGTCTTCTTCAAAACACGATAAAAGCTTCATCCTACTATGATTCAGTTCACTTACCCTCCTAAAAATTCTCTTAAAATTTCACTTTAATACCCTTAGCTTGTGCAGTAGCAATAGTTGTAGTAGCAGTAGTAACATTAGTAGCAGTATGCACATAGTATCTTTAGCTTTTCTCAACATCTTCTTCGACACACAATGAAAGCTTCTTCCTACTACGATTCAGTTTACCTACCCTCCTAAAAAATCTCTTAAAATTTCACCTTAATACCCTTAGCTTGTGCAGTAGCAATAGTTATAGTAGCAGTAGTAACTTTAGTAACAGTATGCACATAATTTCAACATATTCTTCAACACACGATGAAACCTTCTTCCTACTACGATTCAATTTAAATACCCTCCTAAAAACTCTCGTAAAAATTCACCTTAATTCCCTTAGCTTGTGTAGTAGCAATAGTTGTAGTAGCAGTAGTAACATTAGTAACAGTATGCACATAGCACCTTTTGTTTTTTTTTGTCAACGTCTTCAACACACGATGAAAGCTTCTTCCTACTACGATTCAGTTCACCTACCCTCCTAAAAAATCTCTTAAAATTTCACCTTAATACCCTTAGCTTGTGCAGCAGTAATATTTGTAGTAGCAGTAGTAACATTAGTAACAGTATGCTCATTGCACCTTTTTCTTCTTCAACATACAATGAAAGCTTTTTCCTACTGCGATTCAGTCTACCTACCCTCCTAAAAATTCTCTTACAGTTTCACCCTTAGCTTGTGCAGTAGCAATAGTTGTAGCAGCAGTAGTAACATTATGAACATAGCACTTTTGGTTTTTTTCAACACACGATGAAAGCTTCTTCCTACGCCGATTCAGTCTACCTACCCTCCCAAAAAGTCTCGTAAAATTTCACATTAATACCCTTAGCTTGTGCAGTAGCAATAGTTGTAGTAGCATTAGTAACATTAGTAACAGTATGCTCATAGCACCTTTGTCTTCTTCAACACACGATGAAAGCTTCTTCCTAGTACGATTCAGTTTACCTACCCTCCTAAAAATTATCTTAAAATTTCACCTTAATATCCTTAGCTTTTGCAGTAGTAATATTTGTAGTAGCAGTAGTAACATTAGTAACAGTATGCACATAGCACTTTTGGTTTTTTCAACATCTTCTTCAACACTTGATGAAAGCTTCTTCCTACTACGGTTCAGTTTACCTACCCTCCTGAAAATTATCTTAAAATTTCACCTTAATACCCTTAGCTTGTGCAGTAGTAATAGTTGTAGTAGCAGTAGTAACATTAGAAACAGTATGCTCATTGCACCTTTGTCTTCTTCAACACACGATGAAAGCTTCTTCCTACTACGATTCAGTTTACCTACTCTCCTAAAAATTCTCTTAAAATTTCACATTAGTACCCATAGCTTGTGCAGTAGCAATAATTTTAGTAGCAGTAATAACATTAGTAACAGTATGCAATTAGCACCTTTGGTTTTTTTCAACATTTTCTTCAACACACGATGAAAGCTTCTTCCTACTACGATTCAGTTTACCTACCCTCCTAAAAAATCTCTTAAAATTTCACCTTAATACCCTTAGCTTGTGCAGTAGCAATAGTTGTAGTAGCAGTAGTAACATTAGTAACAGTATGCTCATAGCACCTCTGTCTTCTTCAACACACGATGAAAGCTTCTTCCTACTACGATTCAGTTTACCTACTCTCCTAAAAATTCTCTTAAAATTTCACATTAGTACCCATAGCTTGTGCAGTAGCAATAATTTTAGTAGCAGTAATAACATTAGTAACAGTATGCAATTAGCACCTTTGGTTTTTTTCAACATTTTCTTCAACACACGATGAAAGCTTCTTCCTACTACGATTCAGTTTACCTACCCTCCTAAAAAATCTCTTAAAATTTCACCTTAATACCCTTAGCTTGTGCAGTAGCAATAGTTATAGTAGCAGTAGTAACTTTAGTAACAGTATGCTCATAGCACCTCTGTCTTCTTCAACACACGATGAAAGCTTCTTCCTACTACGATTCAGTTTACCTACTCTCCTAAAAATTCTCTTAAACTTCACATTAGTACCCATAGCTTGTGCAGTAGCAATAATTTTAGTAGCAGTAATAACATTAGTAACAGTATGCAATTAGCACCTTTGGTTTTTTTCAACATTTTCTTCAACACACGATGAAAGCTTCTTCCTACTACGATTCAGTTTACCTACTCTCCTAAAAATTCTCTTAAAATTTCACACTAGTACCCATAGCTTGTGCAGTTGCAATAATTTTAGTTGCAGTAATAACATTAGTAACAGTATGCAATTAGCACCTTTGGTTTTTTTCAACATTTTCTTCAACACACGATGAAAGCTTCTTCCTACTACGATTCAGTTTACCTACCCTCCTAAAAAATCTCTTAAAATTTCACCTTAATACCCTTAGCTTGTGCAGTAGCAATAGTTGTAGTAGCAGTAGTAACATTAGTAACAGTATGCTCATAGCACCTTTGTCTTCTTCAACACACGATGAAAGCTTCTTCCTACTACGATTCAGTTTACTTACCCTCCTAAAAAATCTCTTAAAATTTCAACTTGATAGTTGTAGTAGCAGTAGTAACATTAGTAACAGCATGCTCATTGCACCTTTGTCTTCTTCAACACACGATGAAAGCTTCTTCCTACTGCGATTCAGTTTACCTACCCTCCTAAAAATTATCTTAAAATTTCACCTTAATATCCTTAGCTTGTGCAGTAGCAATAATTTTAGTAGCAGTAATAACATTAGTAACAGTATGCAATTAGCACCTTTGGTTTTTTTCAACATTTTCTTCAACACACGATGAAAGCTTCTTCCTACTACGATTCAGTTTACCTACCCTGCTAAAAAATCTCTTAAAATTTCACCTTAATACCCTTAGCTTGTGCAGTAGCAATAGTTGTAGTAGCAGTAGTAACGTTAGTCACAGTATGCTCGTAGCACCTCTGTCTTCTTCAACACACGATGAAAGCTTCTTCCTACTACGATTCAGTTTACTTACCCTCCTAAAAAATCTCTTAAAATTTCAACTTGATACCCTTAGCTTGTGCAGCAGTAATAGTTGTAGTAGCAGTAGTAACATTAGTAACAGCATGCTCATTGCACCTTTGTCTCTTCAACACACGATGAAAGCTTCTTCCTACTGAGATTCAGTTTACCTACCCTCCTAAAAATTATCTTAAAATTTCACCTTAATATCCTTAGCTTGTGCAGTAGCAATAGTTGTAGTAGCATTAGTAACATTAGTAACAGTATGCTCATAGCACCTTGTCTTCTTCAACACACGATGAAAGCTTCTTCCTACTACGATTCAGTTTACTTACCTCCTAAAAATCTCTTAAAATTTCAACTTGATACCCTTAGCTTGTGCAGCAGTAATAGTTGTAGTAGCAGTAGTAACATTAGTAACAGCATGCTCATTGCACCTTTGTCTTCTTCAACACGCGATGAAAGCTTCTTCCTACTGAGATTCAGTTTACCTACCCTCCTAAAAATTATCTTAAAATTTCACCTTAATATCCTTAGCTTGTCCAGTAGCAATAGTTGTAGTAGCATTAGTAACATTAGTAACAGTATGCTCATAGCACCTTGTCTTCTTCAACACACGATGAAAGCTTCTTCCTACTACGATTCAGTTTACTTACCCTCCTAAAAAATCTCTTAAAATTTCAACTTGATACCTTAGCTTGTGCAGCAGTAATAGTTGTAGTAGCAGTAGTAACATTAGTAACAGCATGCTCATAGCACCTTTGTCTTCTTCAACACACGATGAAAGCTTCTTCCTACTGAGATTCAGTTTACTACCCTCCTAAAAATTATCTTAAAATTTCACCTTAATATCCTTAGCTTGTGCAGTAGCAATAGTTGTAGTAGCAGTAGTAACATTAGTAACAGCATGCTCATTGCACCTTTGTCTTCTTCAACACACGATGAAAGCTTCTTCCTACTGCGATTCAGTTTACCTACCCTCCTAAAAAATCTCTTAAAATTTCAACTTGATACCCTTAGCTTGTGCAGCAGTAATAGTTGTAGTAGCAGTAGTAACATTAGTAACAGCATGCTCATTGCACCTTTGTCTTCTTCAACACACGATGAAAGCTTCTTCCTACTGCGATTCAGTTTACCTACCCTCCTAAAAATTATCTTAAAATTTCACCTTAATATCCTTAGCTTGTGCAGTAGCAATAGTTGTAATAGCAGTAGTAACATTAGTAACAGTATGCACATAGCACTTTTGGTTTTTTCAACATCTTCTTCAACGCACGATGAAAGCTTCTTCCTACTACGGTGCAGTTTACCTTCCCTCCTAAAAATTCTCTTAAAATTTCACCTCAATATCTTTAGCTTGTACAGTAGCAATAGTTGTAGTAGCAGAAAAACCCCACCTATTTGATTTTTCTCTCCTCATTTATTATTACCATAAGTCATAAGTCATGCATAGCCAGTATGGTCTCAGAATGCATTTACAACCCTTGCTCCAGGGCTCTGGGGGTCATGTCAACCTGAAGGCATTGTTATATGTTCTTTTGACTATTTTGAACAAAATAGGCCTCTCGAAATTTCAATTAGATGTGTTTGGTGAAAAGAGGGGTAGTATGCAGGGGGTAGTTGCCCTCCATCACTTTTGGCTCTTAAAAGGGAACTAGAACTTCCAACTTTCAACAAAATGAGCCTCCTCTAAGTTTATACAATCATTCCTTCCACAAAAAACCTTAAATGCCCTCAGGGCATAACTTACAACCCCTGCCCCCAGGCTCCGGGGATTTTTTCAACCCCAAAACCCTTGCTATGTCATCTTGGACTATTTTGGATAAAATGGCTATCTCAAAGTTTCTATTGGATCCATTTTGTGAAATTAAGACACGTGAAGGAGGGGTTAGCTTTCCTCCGATCACTTTAGCTCTGAAAAACGGACTAGAATTACTGATTACCAATCCAATGAGTCCTCTCCGAAGTTTATGCGACCACCCTTTCTTTGAAAACCTTATATGCCCTCAAGGGCATAACTTTAAACCCTTGCCCTGAGGGCTGTGGGGGAAGGTTCATTCTCAGACACGATTTCAGGACTTTTCAACTCTGCTGAACAAAATGGCTATCTCAAAATTTTGACGTGATGTGTTTGGATTAATAACGGGCGTGAGGGGGTGGTATTTGCCCTCCAATCCCTTTCAACTATTAAAAAGGGCACTAGTCCTTTCAATTTGCAATTGAATGAGCCCTTTTTGAAGTTTCTACGACAACTTCTATACGAAGTGGCCTGGTCTGAAAAAAACTAATAATAATAAATAATACATTGCGGATAATGTAAGTAATTCCGACTGTCTTAATAGCAGAAAATAGCTTATGTGCATTATAGTTTTAAATATATACGTAGAAATATTTATTTAAAATTATATTAATAAATAGTACCGTAAATGGTTTTAATTATATTGACACGGATATGTTGGGAATGTGAAAACGTTGGAGTATGAGAAATGAAATAAAATTTCATTTCTACCCAAGAGTGAGTGCGTCCATTTGAAATAGCTTTCTCAACAGTATTAAAGGCTCTGAGAAATTTTCT
The DNA here is from genome assembly GCF_032884065.1 of Artemia franciscana. Classification (NCBI taxonomy): domain Eukaryota; kingdom Metazoa; phylum Arthropoda; class Branchiopoda; order Anostraca; family Artemiidae; genus Artemia; species Artemia franciscana. Next base: position 3,070,889 of record NC_088865.1, read on the forward strand.
GGTATATAAAAAAAAAAAAAACTCGTAACACCTCAGATAGGGTGTTACGAGCACAATTGTGCTCCAGCATCGAAGTTTCAAGCCGGGAGTGCACTTACAAGTTGATTTCCTAGCTGGTAGGAGTAGACAAACTTCAAATCGAGCTGGATATTCTTAATAGACGCGGTTCCGTTGTCACCAGTCTTAGCATGTTACGTAATCTATATATATATTTTTTTTCAAGGCAAAATTACCTGGGATTCGCTGCTGATGGAAGATAATCCGGAAAGTCTCATTGCTATCACTTGCGTTGCAAATGTTGTATCTAACAGCTACCGTTTTTCTGGGCGGTGTAAAGATATTGCTATCACAGAGGACGATATTATTGGTGTTTGTATTAAAATGATGGGTAAGTCTTTCTAGTTCTGTCGCGCTTTTTTTTCATGACTTTAAAGGAATTTTTTGAAAAAAAAATGCATTATCTGAAGTTTCAAGTCTTTCTAACCTTAGTCTGTCGGATAATATGTTATAATATGTATAACATATATATATGCTTGGAAAGACCCTATCGATAATTGCACGTTTCTCCATGAATGGTGTGACCAGAAAAAAAACAAGACGATTATGTACATTGTTGCTTCGCCTGCTTGATTCATTGTAATTATAATTTGCTTTTAACTTCGTCTGACATTCTAATTTTTCATGTTTCGTGTTTTTAAGTTTGAAAAATCCGGCTACAAGACTATTCTGAATGAAAACTGTGGTTTCATTTAAACTTGGGATTTGGAAAATCATCTAGTCTGTAATTTTTGAAACTGAATATCATTTTTAGGAAGGAATTAAAGCTAGGCGTGAACTCTTTCCCTTTAATATTTGAACTTCCCGTTTTTGTGGCTGAATATTAACCCAAAAATTGATTAAAGAAAAAACGGATTTAATTTCCATAAAGTATTGACCGAAAATAAAATACATAAACTACACTTTAACTAAAAAAAAATAGAAATACTCCGAATATTTCGGCCCCATGTCCGGGAGCCTTTCTCAACGGAAAAAAAAAATTGAAAAAACTACAAACCGACAATTTAAGACTTTTTTTAAGACATCATAAATAAAATACCACGACAAATAAAACACCACACAAAAAAATATAAACAATAAAGTAAATAAGAACAACTCACATTATAAAACAAAACTCCTGCACTGACGGTAATAACTTTAGAATAAAACTAAAGGAACTGTATATAATGAAACTTCCTCCGCCACATTCGGTGTACATTCAGATTTTATACATTTTATACACCGAATGTGGCAGAGGAAAGTTTCTTTATATACAGTTGCTTTAGTTTTATTCTAAAGTTATTACCGTCAGTACAGGAGTTTTGTTTTATAATATTCCCAATTATACACCGAATGTGGCAGAGGAAAGTTTCTTTATATACAGTTGCTTTAGTTTTATTCTAAAGTTATTACCGTCAGTACAGGAGTTTTGTTTTATAATATTCCCAATTATACACCGAATGTGGCAGAGGAAAGTTTCTTTATATACAGTTGCTTTAGTTTTATTCTAAAGTTATTACCGTCAGTACAGGAGTTTTGTTTTATAATATTCCCATTTATACACCGAATGTAGCAGAGGAAAGTTTCATTATATACAGTTGCTTTAGTTTCATTCTAAAGTTATTACCGTCAGTACAGGAGTTTTGTTTTATAATATTTCCATTTATACACCAAATGCGGCAGAGGAAAGTTTCATTATATACAGTTGCTTTAGTTTTATTCTAAAGTTATTACCGTCAGTACAGGAGTTTTGTTTTATAATATTCCCATTTATACACCAAATGCGGCAGAGGAAAGTTTCATTATATACAGTTGCTTTAGTTTTATTCTAAAGTTATTACCGTCAGTACAGGAGTTTTGTTTTATAATATTCCCATTTATACATCAAATGCGGCAGAGGAAAGTTTCATTATATACAGTTGCTTTAGTTTTATTCTAAAGTTATTACCGTCAGTACAGGAGTTTTGTTTTATAATATTCCCATTTATACACCGAATGTAGCAGAGGAAAGTTTCATTATATACAGTTGCTTTAGTTTTATTCTAAAGTTATTACCGTCAGTACAGGAGTTTTGTTTTATAATATTCCCATTTATACACCAAATGCGGCAGAGGAAAGTTTCATTATATACAGTTGCTTTAGTTTTATTCTAAAGTTATTACCGTCAGTACAGGAGTTTTGTTTTATAATATTCCCATTTATACACCGAATGTAGCAGAGGAAAGTTTCTTTATATACAGTTGCTTTAGTTTTATTCTAAAGTTATTACCGTCAGTACAGGAGTTTTGTTTTATAATATTCCCATTTATACACCAAATGCGGCAGAGGAAAGTTTCATTATATACAGTTGCTTTAGTTTTATTCTAAAGTTATTACCGTCAGTACAGGAGTTTTGTTTTATAATATTCCCATTTATACACCGAATGTAGCAGAGGAAAGTTTCATTATATACAGTTGCTTTAGTTTTATTCTAAAGTTATTGCTGTCAGTACAGGAGTTTTGTTTTATAATATTCCCATTTATACACCGAATGCGGCAGAGGAAAGTTTCATTATATACAGTTGCTTTAGTTTTATCCTAAAGTTATTACTGTCAGTACAGGAGTTTTGTTTTATAATATTCCCATTTATACACCGAATGTAGCAGAGGAAAGTTTCATTATGTACAGTTGCTTTAGTTTTATCCTAAAGTTATTACTGTCAGTACATGAGTTTTGTTTTATAATGTGAGTTGTTCTTATTTATTTTATTGTTTATATTTTTTTGTGGTGTTTTATTTGTCGTGGTATTTTATTTATGATGTATTAAAAAAGTCTTAAATTGTCGGTTTTGTAATTTTTTCGATTTTTTTTCCGTTGAGAAAGGCTCCCGGACGTGGGGCCGAAATATTCGGAGTATTTCTATTTTTTTAGTTAAAGTGTAGTTTATGTATTTTATTTTCGGTCACTGCTTTATAGAAATTAAACCCGTTTTTTCTTTAATCAATTTTTCATAAATGGAAAAGCAGTGTGGCCTAAGAAATTATTTAATATTAACCCTTTTCAAATTTCTGTTCAAAAAATATTCAAAATTGTCAACAACAAAAAATGATGAAACTATCACTAGTTGGATCTGGGCTAATAGCTTGCAACATATCTTGCTCGAAGGATTGCCAGAATTTCGCGTTATATCTGTCATCATTTTATGGGGATGTGTGGAATTTCATTTTCTAAAGGTTCTAACTTTGCACATCCTGATTCAGAAAATCTAGTTTCTTTGACGCTTTTGTATTTTAAGAAACATGTTGCTCTCATTGTGCGTGGCAAAAACGCATATTTTCATTGCTTGGCTCACAACTTTGGAATATGTAAACGTGTTTAGAAATTTGAATTCTTGTTTTTTGCTGGTGAATTTTTGGTGACTGTTTTTGGCGGAAAAATACTTAATCAAATAATAAAAAAAAAAGATGAGCAAACTAATAATTCAAGCCCTCTCCATAATTGATTGCCCCTCTTCATCAATGTTTTGAATTTTTTGGTGACTGTTTTTGGTGCAAAAATACATTATCAAAAAAAAAAAGAAAAAGATGAGCAAAGTAATAATTCAAGCCCTCTCCATAATTGATTGCCCCTCTTCACCAATGTTTTGAGCTAAAAGAAAATTAATAAAAACCGAGAAGATGTAGAGAGTTGATTTTGAAGTCGTATGACATTCTAATTCGTCAGGTGTTGTGTTTTTAAATTTAGACAACCCAGCTACATGACTATTCTGGCTGAAAACTAGGGTCCCATTCAAACTTGGGATTTCGAAAATCCATTGTAGCAAGAAGTCCTTAAACTAGAATTTCATCTACATTTTTCGGCAATGCAACTATTCTTTAAATTAATTTTAGAAAAAATACAAATAAAATTTTTAGGGAAAAAATAGTCGTTCTGGCTAATTAAAAAAAAAAATATGCAAAATGTTGTAAATTCACTTATCCATCAGGGATGGGGAGGTTAAATGAAACTATACACTTTTATTATTGATAAAGTTAGTATGGTTATTTCCATAAGGGGATAGATGTTTACCTTAGACCTATGCTGCTTACAGCGCTATCTGTGCAGAAAGAGAAACAACTGAGTTTGAAGTGCATAGTTTTCCCCCAAGAATTCATCCGAGATGGATTATGTGGCAGAAGCTGCACCTGTTCTTTGTTAAGAACTAACAGAAGTTTTTCACCTAGTCGTCTTATCTGTAATTTTTGAAGCTGAATATCGTTTATAGGGTTGATTTGAAGCTGGGTATGAACTCCTAGATTTTGAAATTTAAACTTTTCGGTGTTGTTATGGCTGATCAGTAAACCTTCTTCACATGCTTGTTCAGAAAAATAGGAATTAGATGATTTTATTTTACTAATCAACAACTATGATGTAATTGTAACTAGCTGGATTTAGATCCTTAGCTGAACGAATAAACTTTCAAAAGGAAATAAGTCCATTTAATAGAGAGTGAAAACAGATACAAAAGTTGGGATGTTTTGACCACATATACAACGATTATCATCAGAATAAATACTAAAACATTAAAATGAAAACTAATATATTTGTACAGAACAAAATAATAACTTCCGGTTCATTCACTAGATGGGTCTCAGGGAGGCCATTACCTTTGTTCCTTTTTTTAAGAAAGAAAGGGTTTATTTAGCAGCAACCTTGACCTATCATTCCCATCTTAAATATTCCGTTTTTATTTTAGTGTGAACACTCACTGTTTACCCAGGTGTCCTGAAATTGTACTTGCTACTACTGGTGAATTTTTTTCAATTATTTTGCTGGTTGAGTTATATATTTTTGCAGAATTCCCTGGTCGATGGAGTCATGCGAAAATGGCCAACTTTGCTGTTTTTTTGCCGATAGATATCCGCTCAAAGTTTCTGGCAGAGCTTTGGACCAGTGATAACTTAGAGGCGACAAATGTTATCATCGAGCTAGCACAGTTTCAGTTTTTTCGAGCGGTTTGTCCTTTTTTTGTTTCTCTATTTTTTTATCTCTCTTTCTTTTATGCCCCTCTCTCTGTTTTATCTCTATATTTTCTATCTTTTAAAATTAAGATTTAAGATTAGGATTAAGACCTATTATTATTATTATTATTATCGAAAAATAAAATAAACATCAAATCAAATACAAGTCGGGGGTAATGGCTCGATTAGTCGGGGGTAATGTCTATATTGGTCGGGGGATAATGTATATATTAATCGAGTTTAATGTCTATATTAGTTGGGGGTAATGTCTATATTAGTCGGGAGTAATGTCTATATTAGTCTGGAGTATGTCTATATTAGTCGGGGTCTCTATGGTTGGGGGTGAAGGAAGAAAGGAAGGAGTTTTTTCTTCATCTTGAGATTGTTTTCTTTCTTTGTTTGGTTGTATGTATGTATAATAAACAAATAAAAATAAATACACATATTTCAATTTCATATGACGAATTTAGCGAATAAACTTATGAAGATTACTAAAGGAATGGGTTCTTTCTGTGACCAGGTGCATAAAATAAAAAAATATATAATAATATATAATAATATAGATATAAAAAATAATATATAATTATGCAAATATAGATAAAATAAAAATAAATAAAAATAATTTAAATTAATGGATAAATAAAATAAAAGTAATAAAACAAATCAAAAAGAGAATACCAATCAAACCCCCCCCCCCACCTGTGAACTCCTGCTGAAGACCCTGCCGGAAAAAAAGTGTCTGCAATACTGATAATCAGTAAAACCAAAACCTTCAACATCACAGATGTCTCCTTGCAAGGCTCTATGCCGGTAGTATGGGGAGAAAGAAAAGAAAAACAAAACAATAGGCAATAAAAGGAGAGAAAAAAAAACAACACTCAAACACCCACAAGTGACCACTCGCCTAAAACCCAGCTAGTGCAAATTGCCTTAAATAATTCTCAAATCAACCCCTAATTCCAACTTTGACCAGACACAGCAACCGCATGTGGGCGCAAAGAAGGAGTTGAAAAATGTTTTTAAAATAAATATTTTTAAAAAATGTCAAATTAGCATATTTTCAACCTTCCACTTGGTTTTTCGAAAAGAAAAGTGTAAAATTCCTTAAAGAAAATTTTTGAAGCTAATCTAAAAAAGTTTTGATTTTTAGACATTTGTTTTTAGGTATTAAAATTTTAAAATTTAGGCTTTTTAGATATTTGATTTTTTCTTAGCTATGAATTAATCCATTGGTTTTAATAGGTGGATAAAAAGGAGTTCATAAACACTTTGATTCTTGCTGGTAATCACTTGAGAGAACCGTATTTTCCCAATGCAGTATTTCAGTTTATGTTCATGGAGATAAGCAGGAAAATTCGCAGAAATAGTAAGTAAGAACAAACGTTTTTCTTTGAGGATTTTAATCGTTTGAATGCGAAAATTTAACGTTGTTCCCCTACATTGAACTTCGCCAGACAGCTCAATATTTAACTTCTGTATATTCGTGTCGTTCAAATCTACGCTTCATTTAAGAATTTTATTATTATTCTTTTTTTAATAAGCAATATAAATCATTTTCAATCTAATATTGGATTACTTGCTCACTTGTCTACAAGTATTTTTTGCTGTTTTCGCATGTTTATAATGCCAGACAACTTTGTCAGACAGCTCAATATTTAACTTCAGCATATTCGTGTCTTTCAAATCTAAAACTTACGTTACGCTTCATTCAAGAAAAAGAAGTTATAATTAAGAGGGATAACTAAGAGAAGTCATTGTGCTTGACGTTCAAAAGTCGATTGACCATGCGTGATTGCCCACCCCCTGGCAACTGAAGCTTATGATTTCCTGTAATTTTTTTGGATATTGGGGGGTGGAGGAGGGGATCCTTGAAAGTTTTCCAAAATGGTTCTTCCAAGACATTTTTCATCGTACAAGGGAACCCTGCTGCAGGCGTAAAATTGGAATTCTGCCAGAACCTAAACGGCTACCGTCGTCATTTGCTGGATTTCGGCATCGACTCCCATCTTTATTAAGGAACCATTTTCACAAGGACGAGAGCTGGGTGAAATTCAACCGTCCACTTGAACCGGTGTTTTCGGGCTGGATCTCTTAATAGAAAATATATTTTAGCTTCCATCCTCATCGTCCATCTCTTGTTGAACTTGAAGAAGAGCACTAGTTTGATGAGCACTCCTACAAAAACGCGGTACAATTATTTTCAAATTTATCTTTTAAGAATCCATATTAAATTAAATTTTCATTTCTATTTCGTTTTATTAAATTAAATTTCATTATTTTGAATAATAACGAATTAAATTTCATTAAGTTAAATAATAATTAATTTCATCTCATTACATTAAATTAAATTTTCAGTTTCAGGTCTCATTCGAAAGAATGTTTTCTCCAGCTGGATAAATTTTATTTAAAATGTTTATTTATGATAAGTTCACATTTATAAGTATTCTCTCATTTATCTCATTTATTTCTTGTTTATTTTTTTTTTCCCCGACCATTTTGCGTGGAATCTTTGGTCGTAGAAATTTGAAAGTGGGCTCATTCGATTATAATTGGAACGCTCCAGTGCCCTTTTCAAGCACTGAAAATCTCGGCCCTAGGCCCGCTCTATGTTTGTCACCTCCAAGCTGGGAACTGAGATCTTCCTGAGAATCAGGCTTACGTGAGCAGTGCATGGCTCTCGGTTTTGGAGGGTTGACCCTCATCGCTGAAAGATTGGTAGTCAAAGGGATGTTTCCATCCCTTTGGACGGAAACATCCAAAGGGATCTCAAAGGGATTGGGAATTGGATCTTTGGATCTCAAAGGGATTTGGGAATTGTAGGACACACTCACAAGAATTGAACAATTTCTTATTCATATTCTTTTAAAAGCAAAACTAAAAAAGAAAATTATTCAGGTAAGTATTAGTTTCGCATTTATGCACTAGTGAAAATTTTGTTCTTACTTAAAAATATAGTATCCAAACTTAATAATAAAAATAAAACAAATAAAAATTAAGTATCAAAACTTATGAATAAAATAAAATTCAAACTATAAAATAATAAAAAAAAAAAACAAGTATCAAAACTTAAGAATAAAGTAGAATTCAAAAAGTAAATTAAAAATCAACCATAAAAACTTAAGAATTAAGACAAAATAAAATTCAAAGGACATGAATTTGATTAAAATACCAGCTTGAATTCACTGAGCCGCTTAGTGAAGTCACTGAATTCACTTTTTAATTAAATATTGCCTTTTGTCCGAACTTCATTTTAGAATTTGTTCCAGATTTCGACAAAAACTTACTTGTGTATGAGGTGACCAAATGAGTCCAAAGAACTGACAAAAGACAAGACTTAATTTCGTCACTGAGTAAAAAAAGCTAGCACAGGGCTTTGCCTTGTAAGTTACATGTATTCAGTTCAAGAATTGGAACAAATTTATTTCTTGTATTGATTTTTTTATGTTTTATTTTTACTTTTGCTATATATCAGGGCGAAAATAAAATAAACTCTGCTTAAGAGAAAAATAGGTATGTTTTTTTCTCTTTAAACTTGTCGATTATCTGCGCTCCATCATAGTCCTACTTATCATATAATCTAGGAGAAGCTAACATTTGATAACTCTTTTGTCTCTCTCTTATTCTATATTATAATGTTTGTTGTTTATCTTTTCTCTGTATGTTTTTTTCTCTGTTTAAACTTGTCGATTATCTGCGCTCCAGCATAATCCTACTTATCATATAATCTAGGAAAAGCTAGCCTTTGATAACTCTTTTGTCTCTCTCTTACTCTATATTATAATGTTTTTTGTTTATCTTTTTCTTATTTTTTTATCTTTATTTTTGGTGGATTTGAAATCAAGGTGATAATAGATATCTTATAGATAATAGAAAACCCGTCACAAAAAAGCAAGAAGACGGAGCAATAAAAGAAAACAAAATAAATAAAATATAAAGACAACAGTTAAACATTTCGCATAATACAACATAAGCAAATATACGAAAGAAACCAGAATATGAAAAAGACTTCTAAGCGAACGAGTATAAACAAAAACATTTACTTTCTAATGTGGCCATCATCTTACCACTGCAAGATATGGCTCCAGTCATGTGACAGTTAAATCATTAAAATTCAAATTACTTATTGAAACGGCAGTACATGGATCAGTTATATAATATGAATAAATACAAACAAGTTTCGGGTCCAAGGTGGAAGCCGAAGGAGATAATTTGAAAAACGATAATAGCACCATCTACTTTACATAATATATGTGCGAGAAAAATTCTTCAACGGAGCAATATACTATATTTGCTGCAGAGCAAAAGCGTTAAACAATCTTACAGGAATTATTATTGAAATTTATTGAAATTATTATTATTTCACTATTATTCATTATTATTCATTATTATTATTTCACTATTATTATTATTACTATTATTATTCACTATTATTCATTATTATTATTTCACTATTATTATTATTATTATTGAAATTTATTTAAAAACCCGTCACATTAAACACACAACAAGACAGAGCATAGAAAAAAAAACAATACCGACTACAAACAACAATAAAAAATCACTGAGATAACGCGAAAAAAAAAATCCCTGCTTAAGAATGTAAACCATACATTTAAATTCCCATCTATTTTGGCAACCTCTGGGCTAGCAACCTTGAATTGCGCAATAGCGAGCAAATTTCTATCCAATGGATGCAGATGAAGCAGATACTTGGCAAAAATCCATGTTCTAAAGAACATGGATCGGATTTTGTCTCTTGTCAGTTTTAGTGTTGCGGTGTAGAGGATATGGGGAAGGGCAACTTCATTATATAGACTTGCTAGAAGAGGTTGATTGAATCGAAGTTTACAAGATACAATGGAAGCGTAAGTTGCTGTTGCTGAGTTTCTACGTCTGATTCGTTCAAGAAGAAGTTTTCGGGTGAGTCGGATTGAAAAAGCAATGGGTAGACCTAGATACATAAGGTGATCTACATGTTGAACAGAGCTCGATCCAAGCATGATGGAAGGGACAGAGGAATCTCTTTTATTGTTAAAAAGGACAATGTCAGATTTGGAGGAGTTGAATTCAAGCCCAACTTTCTGATATTCCGCTTCAGGGATTCCAAAAATTTTGGTCATGCGTTGAAGAGTTCGACTAAGGCTAAGGACGTCGTCAGCATAGCATACCAAGGAAAGGTTTATAGAAGATAAAATCTGCGAAGGTGGGCCCAAAGCTTGTGCTTCTAGTACAAAGTTATTATTAGTGAGGTCGGGAGAGGTGACAGCTCTCTCGACCTCAATAAGGCCTGACCAATCTCCCGACCTGGAATAAGTTGTCTATGAAGAATCGGGGGCATGAGGCGGATACGTAGGCTTGAATATAAATCCCGAAGAGAGCAAATAATGGCCAGATTCAATCCGCGTTTACCAGATTTCAGAAGCATCGCTGCATGGATAAGAGAATCGAATGCTCGTCTGACATCGTGTCCCCCCCCCCAAAAAAAAAAACAAGGCTTTTTTCAGACGATTCCACATCAATCAAGGCCTTGCAATATACACACACACATATATATATATATATATATATATATATATATATATATATATATATATATATATATATATATATATATATATATATATATATATATATATATATATCCCGATATATATTGATATGCAAACTATCTCCTTAGTCTCTGAGCCTGGAAAAGTAATTCGTTGGGTACTACGTGGTAATATGGAAACATCATAACAGTTTTTCTGTATCAATTTGTCTTGTTGTTGTTTTCTCGGTCACGGATTTTGTTTTTTGTTCATTTGTCATTTTTATTCTTTTTTTCTTTATTGTGTATTCCGTTTCTTACTTATATTTACAACAGACCATAGATAAATTAAATTTAAAAGAAAAACGACAAATTTATCTTTTGATGAGTGGGTAGGTTTTTGATTTGGGTCTTTTGTCTTTCAATATTTTTAATTCTGTTCTTTTTTATTTTATCTGTTGTTGTCATATTTTTTTTCGCATTGTTAGGTTTGTTTTTTTAATTCTTCCGATTTGGTTGTTTTTTAAAATCTTCCAATTTAGAATTCTTGATATGAAATGCTTCAACTTTGGCCCAGTTCTAAGGATGTCCTATGAAAAATACACGAAAAAAAAAATCAAGATTCGAGTTTCATTTCTTGTTATGAAACCCCAATCATTCATCGATTGTAAAAGGTTAAATTTGTTTTCAATATTTCTTTCTCTAAACTACCTATGAATTATGTTTCCCTAATATGTCCAACATATACTAAAGTAAAGTATATTCAAACTATACCATCTTTTCGGATTTTAATTGAATTTTATTCGAAGTGTCAAGTGCAGTGAAAAAGGAATATGATTCTTTTGATTAGTTAAGTGGAAATTTAGACAGCCTTAAATATCTTAAAAAATTACCAAAAACTGATATTTCAATTTAAAAAAAAAAGACGTCCATATACAGTTATGCAGACTTTTGTAGTTAGGGTAGTTTTCAAGATAATGCGGACAGAAAAAAGACGGCTGTTATCAGGAAACGTTTTACTTAATAGATATTTTGCTTCTTTTTTTTGTCTATCTAATGCCGAAATTTGGCTGAACAGTGGACGCATTCATAATATTGTTATAATTCATAATTTTCAACACGATATTTTCAATATATGACATTTTCAATATCATAATTTTCAAGTTTATTTTTCTTTACAGTTTATTTCTTCTATACAAGCAAGGATTTGTGAATAAGTGCTTAAGTTAGCTAACCTAAATGTCGCCCGTCGCCCTAATTAATGAATAATTGTTTAATTGGGGTTTGAATAAGTCTTGTTTGTGAACGGGCCTTAAACTACGTCATTCTGCTTGTGTGAAATAACAAGAACTTATAACTTTATAGTTATAAATTATAGACTTTGTAGTTATAGTTATATAGTTATAATTTATAGTTATAAATTATAAATGACATAACCTTGACATAACTTGAGTCAATGTTTTTATCGTATTTGTAATTTGTGCAATTGAATTGTTTAGAGTAAAGAAGGTAGAAGTTTGTTGTTGAGTAATTTTATTACTCACCTCTATAAATCTCTAGAAGTATCTAATGCACAGGGGCTCACATTTTCAACCAAAGAACAATCATTGGAGGGTGGAAACCCAATGTGTACGTACCACAGATAATGTAGCGCCATCTATTAAATACCTAGTATTGGGGTCTTTCGGCTGTTAGTTTCGTTATACTTTTGTGTTGGTTTTTATCAAAAAATAGTTATATGCTCAGGACGTAACGACGGGGATCAATTAACGGCATTAGTAGAAAAAAAATTGTTGACAAGCTAATTCTCCACATTTGATAAATTTGATTGCGAACGGGTCTTATGTTGAGTATTTTGGCTAATGTAAATTAACGTGACAAATCTATTTTTATATTTTTGAATTAGGGATATTTATTTTTGCCATGTGAATCAATTTGCCATTGCCATATTTTAGTGGCTGGTTTATATTATATTAATATTTATTATATAAACTTTTTATTTTTAGTGAGTCCGGCGTGGATGAATGATTTGAACGTCTCAGAAGTCAATAGAGCCATCTATCTTTTCAATCAGATGGGAACTTCATTGACACAAGTGCTATTTCAACAATGATGTGATACACTTACTGTTTTTTTTTTTTTTTTTTTTTTTTTTTTTTTACTTTTGCCTTTCATTTTATGTTTCTTTTTATGCTGTTGTTGTTAGTATTTTTCTCCTCTTGTCTCAAAGTTGTATCGTAATTAGTTGTGCCATGTGGTTTTGGATATCAGAAATTCAAGATAATATATTACGTACCTTTTGGCAAGATATTTTATACGAATAAGTAACAAATTGTTTCTGAAATGTAAAAACTCAAAAGACAATAACCAGAAAGTTCAGAGCAGAAGTGTTGATACGGACCCAGAGCTATGCAAAATGAGATATGGACCACGTCACAAGACTGGGGAGGGGCAGACAAGGTCTGTGGGTACAACTGAACAACGCAGTGCCATACAACAACAGCATGAACGTGCCTCTCATCAACTACATAAATTACACGAGGAGTATTGAATCTGGTATATGCATTTAGAAAATGACTACAGCTTCTTTTTTAACACGAAATGTTGCTCCCTGTGTATGGGATGTAATGCCGGTTGCAATTTGAAATGCAAGTCGTCTGGTAACCTTCAAGGCCACAGTTTAAAAGTTTTTCCTTGCAAAAGAATAGAATTTATGTATGTGTTTTATCTAAGTAGGGATTTTTTTATGTAAGTAGTATGTATGTGTTTTACGTAAGTAGATTTAGCATTATTACCAAGAAGAATAATATAAAATAGTATTTTTTTAGAATATATAGAACAGAAGATTTCCACCTGCTGCCAACAAGCCCTTAGGGGCTTTCTTAGTAGATGCAGCAAACATGTTGTTTTTTTTTTCGTCAAATAAAATCATTATCTATCATGGATGCATTTTATGCATCCATGTTTAATATTTTATTTTTAGTGAGTCCGGCGTGGATGAATGATGTGAATATCTCAGAAGTCAATAGAGCCATCTATCTTTTGACTCAGATGGGAACTTCATCGACACAAATGCTATTTCAACAGTGATGTGATACACTTACTGTTTTTTTTTTTTTTTTTTTTTTACTTTTACCTTTCATTTTGTGTTTCTTTTTATGCTGTTGTTGTTAGTATTTTTCTCCTCTTGTCTCAAAGTTGTATCGTAATTGGTTGTGCCATGTAGTTTTGGATATCAGAAATCCAAGATAATATATTACGTACCTTTTGGCAAGATATTTTATACGAATAAATAACAAATGGTTTCTGAAATAACCAACTTTTTGGTTATTGTCTTTTGAGGTTTTACATTTCAGAAACAATTTGTTATTTATTCGTATAAAATATCTTGCCAAAAGGTACGTAATATATTATCTTGAATTTCTGATATCCTCACTAGAGTACTCATTGCCAAAGCTGTGGCTTCCTGAGATGTACCTTTTAAGCTTAAAAGGGTAGTATTAGGGGCGTTTCTAGGGACTGTGAAATATTCCATATTTTTAAAAGAGTTTAAAACTTCAATATTTTAGATTAGAAATCAAACTCATGCAAGAGGGAGGATCCTTATTTTACTATTTTAAGATCTAGTGCCTTCATTACAATTCCATCCTTGCTTAAGATACTTCGCCTATTTTCGTTCATTTGTGATTTTTTAGGTTTGATATGTATATGTGTTCTTGTTAATGAAAACTTACTTGTAATTTATGAAGTACAAAGATGTTTAGTACATTTACCGAATAAACTAATGAAAAAATGACATTAATTGGGTAATAGTAGAACCTCAGCATCAGTTACATAATCAGGGTAAATAGTATATTCTGGAATTAATTTTGTGGGCGTTAGGTGAACTGTGAACATAAAGTAGTAGCTAAAGCTTGTGAAAACAGTTCTTAGGTCTCGGATGAATGAGGAACGACCTGGTCACCCGCTGATTGCCTGATACTGGCCTGTGAAACTGATTTGTTGGACCAGTATAACTTTTCTAAAATAGATCAAAAATGCAAAGGAGCGAGAACTCAGGTAATTTCTCTCTAATTATGATGTTACACGTCTGATAAGATGTACAATATATTATTGATATTACTCATATAGACATTATAACTCATTTAAAGGCCAGTCTTCTTTTTTGGAGGGTGGAGAAAATCGAGTATAAACGGTATAAGATTTTTATAAAACGTACAAACTTGGCCCCTTCCCAGTGAAAAGAGGCTTCGGAATGACCTTAAATTTAAATAGGCCTGTAAGCATAGGTGGGCTTCAACCCTCCTTCAATTTAGGTAAGCGCAATGTAAGGTGAAATGAAAAACGTAAGGTAAGAAGGGTAGTTTGCTAGTAACAGCAAGGAAAAACTGTCCTCAGGTCTACGAAGAATGACGAACTACTTGATCACCTCCCGACACTAGCCTGTGGAACTGATTTTTTATGACTTTAATCAAATAGCTCAAAAGTGAAAAGGAACCAGAACTCGGGAAAATTTCTTTCTAATTATGATTTGACACTTTGTGTGTGATCCGTAGATATTACAGCTTATCTGAAAGTCAATTATTTTTAGGAGAAGGAGTCTAAAGTTAGTATATATAATAGAAAAATCTGGTAAAATCTTCCTCATCAAACCCCATAAAATCTTCCCCAATGAAAAGAGGCTTCGGAGCGGCCCTAATTAAATTAAGTGATTATATACTCTAAGCTTAGCGTACATGCATGGGATAGGCTTCAAATATCCATCCAGAAATATTAATATTTTTATCATTTCGTAATACTTTTCTTTATTTTTCATTTGCCTGTTCTTACGTTCTTTTGAAATTGTACCTTCTTTTTTTTTCGCTCTCCGGAAAGACATTTTGAGGTAAACGCCAAAAATTAAGCAATCCAGATTACATTATAATTTATACACTGATATCCGTTTTTTTGTTTTTAGTTTTTGCATTTGTGTATACATTTTAATATATGTGAAACAATAAATTAGACTTTTAATTATAAGACCTTAATTATTTCTGATCATGGTGGCAATACTCCTTGCCGTAAAACCACGCATCTAAAGGATCCAATTGACACTCAATAGTTTTCCACGCTTGTCCTTGGAATTACATTCGAAGTGATTTGCAAGTTCAAACATCACTTGTTTGGGGGAGTGTTTTTACCACTAAATACTCCCAGAACCTCCAACTTTTTGAGGATTTACCTTGTAGCAAACCTGATCAAGACTCGTTTCATTTTCTGCTGCCAAAAACAGGATAAGTATCGCCATCTCTCCAGCTTTGTTCATTTCATCTTAAAGCTGAATCCGAAAATACTCCGGCTTTATCCTGGATTTTTTTCACGTGGTCCAGAAGTGTAAATTTTCCTGTACTATAAATTTGGGAAGTCGAATCACATACGAGAAACACATAATTGAAAAGAATTTGATCAAAAAGGTGCCACCGAGCTTCAATGTGGTTGCTAATGTATTCCACAGACGGCTTCCAGTTTTCTGTACCTTATACTCCAAATGCAAAAAATATTGGTTTGGTTTTCGTTTGATACAGAAAAAAGGCAAGAAAGTCCGTATTTTCTCTTAATGATGCAGGTGGTTGGTGCTCTGCTGAGTCATCACGATCAACAGGCCGACATTGGCTGGTAACTGAGACAAACACTTTACATCCCGCGTCGTAGCTGGTAGCCGGACAGCATACTGGATATTGCCAGTTTGTTTTCGGCATTGCTAGGGGAATCATCTTTTTTTCTACTAAGTAAGGCATCTTAGGCTGAATGCTGTTCGTGGGACAGTCTTTAGACTTGCTCCTCCTCCCTTGCGTCACGAATTTGTTTAGGGGTCCAGCAAAATATCCGCCGAATATCCTGAGAGTATTATTGTCCATATTTTTGTTTCACATAGTCAGTCTATTGGGGATAAATAGGGACGAGATCTTTCCAATTGGTAGAATAGCAAATATGAAAGGTGAAATAAATGACTTCAAGTAACAAAAATTAACTTTAATGTTTCAACAAAGACGACATTTTAGCCATCCCTTGATTAAATTTTATCCATCTACTGAATAAAATTTTTAGAAATTTTGTATGCTTTTTTTGACTAAAAAATACAATGGAAGACAAAAAAAAAATACGACAGCAGAATTCCTATTTTTAAGCAAATTTTGGTCATTCTCTCAGAAACTGTGAGTAATATCATAATTCTCGCCCGTAAATGAATAGACCTGATTTTAATAAAACTAAAGATGCAAATATTTCATCCTTTTGGTGCAAATTACAGCAGTAGGCTTGTGGTAAAATTGCACTTTCAAATGGAGCAGCTGATTAAAATCTTCTAATCCCTGGTTCCCAATGCTGCGATTTTGCGCAAAATCCTAAGACATGCGACAAACGACGCAAAACCATCCGTTTTACTGCAATGTCGGATGCGTTGAATAATTTCAACTCATACGATAAAACGCATGCGTTGTTCTAATAAAAAAAAAACCATAACCAAAGTCATGGAGCTGATTGAAAAGCTAATTTTGGCTGTTTGGCTCTTCTTGAGTTTGTTGCAGCGACGCAAAACTATGTGTTTCTTTGTGAACCTCCATCCGATTCTTTCGTAGGCCTGTTCCGCCAGAAAAAAATCGTGTCGGCATTGACGCAGCAGTGGGAGTTTGTTGCAGCGACGCAAAACTATGTGTTTCTTTGTGAACCTCCATCCGATTCTTTCGTAGGCCTGTTCCGCCAGAAAAAAATCGTGTCGGCATTGACGCAGCAGTGGGAGTTTGTTGCAGCGACGCAAAACTATGTGTTTCTTTGTGAACCTCCATCCGATTCTTTCGTAGGCCTGTTCCGCCAGAAAAAAATCGTGTCGGCATTGACGCAGCAGTGGGAGTTTGTTGCAGCGACGCAAAACTATGTGTTTCTTTGTGAACCTCCATCCGATTCTTTCGTAGGCCTGTTCCGCCAGAAAAAAATCGTGTCGGCATTGACGCAGCAGTGGGAGTTTGTTGCAGCGACGCAAAACTATGTGTTTCTTTGTGAACCTCCATCCGATTCTTTCGTAGGCCTGTTCCGCCGGAAAAAAATCGTGTCGGCATTGACGCAGCAGTGGGAACGAGGAGTAAGACATTGAGTCTCAAACTGGGGTTTGCGATCTTATGGACACTTTAGATGCCCCAAAATTAAATTGAGATATAACTGGGTCAGATGTTATAATTAAATTGAATGAATATGTAAGTTTCGTTAAGTTTAACTTTAGCCATCAAAGCCTACGAACCTGAGAAAAATTTGCATGATTATTGAAAAAAACAAAACACCCCCTAAAATCTTATTGAAAATTGCAGCATGAGACTTAGCGTATCAGAAACCTCTGTTGTACAGATTTCAAGCTCCTATCTGCAAAAATGTGGAATTTTGTATTCTCTGCCAGAAGAAAGATCACGGATGCGTGTTTATTTGTTGTTTTTTTCCCCAGGGGTGATCGTATCAACCTAATGGTCCTAGAATATCGACAGTGGGCTCATTCGAACAGATATTAACAGCTCTAGTGCCCTTTAAGTAACCAAAAATATTAGACCCGCAATTAAACTCCCGCCCACGCCTTTGTCTCAAATCGTCCGGTCAAAATTTTGAGATATCCGCTTCGCTTGACATAGTTGAAAGACCGAATAACCATGCCTTTGGAGATATCATGAGCCCCCACAGGCTCTGGAGAAAGGTATTCAAGTTGCAAAATTTTCCCATTGTTTAGGTATAGTATTTATTATTGGGAAGTTTGCATACATTTTTCGGATGAAAGGGGCGAATTTTCTGCTGGTGGGATTTTCCACGGGGATAATTTTCCATGGGGAGGAAAGTTTCCAGGGGATGAGTTTTTTAAGGGAAACCTTACACTGGGGGACTTTGCCAGAGTTTCTATACGAAAATCTTCTTATGTCTTTCTTTCTCTTTGCCGAATCAATTTTGCGCGTGAAGTTGCTAAGGGTAGGCATAATCGTCTGGGATAAATTTTTACAACGACTTAATTGTCTAGAGAGTACATCCACGGGGATGAGGGATTTTTCCGGGGGGTATAGCCAGATTTTATTGCATTATCTAAAAAACCAGTTAAATTACCAGGTTAAATTGACCAGTCTCTTATAATCGCATCTTGCCCTGATACTATCAGCGAACGATATCGTAGTAGTCATATCGTTAAATGTCCAACTAATCAACCGAATCTATCCTGCCGTAGCTGATGTGATCCCTCTAGAAGTTTTATGAAGACTGTGGCAAGTATAATAATTTGACTTTCTTTGAAAAATCCTGTTTATAGCGTCATTGGGGGGGGGGGCGGAAATCTTAGAAAATACTTAGAGGAGACATCAGGATGAGAAGAATAAAAACCTGTCTAAGATACATGACTGACATAACCGGACCGGATCTATTCTCTTTGGTTGAGTGGGGGGGGGGGGAATTCTTGTATTATCTAAAAAACGGTAAGAAATTAAATAAAAAAAACAAGTTTTTCAGCTGAAAGTAAGGAGCAACATTAAAGCATAAGATGATTACTGTGGTTGTAGCGGTGGCTGCCATCTAGTAAGCGAAAAAAATGTCTCACGGCAACAAAAACGATGGTCCATAACTCCTAAAAATGGTGTCAGATCGAAAGATTTAAATAAAAGGTTGGTATTGATCATTATGTTAATTCATCATTGACAGGGCCTTTCAACTTTAACTCGAAGCTCAACGAAAATGGAATTGGTTAAAATTTGAATCCTCAAAGACGAATTGAATAAATGATCAAACTTCTTACCATAAGACCCTTGCTGAAAATGTAACCAACCAGTCTAATCGGCTTCAAATGGACCCAACTGAAACGGAGCTTTGGAATTAAATCATCTCTTCATGTTTGATGATAATCAAGCCACAAAGAAGCTGACTAACCATCTAAAGTAACTACAACACGAAAATGAAGAGGATCCAGTAAATCAGAAGAATGAAACATCTTTTCAAAATGACGAGAAACCATCTATAAACAATAATCTTGTGAAACACCGCAAAATTCAAACTAATAGATAGTTATGTAAGTGTGGTACGTGCAAGAAGAGACTTTCAAATAATAGTATGTGAATAGACATGTGATTATTAATACGGGAAAAAAAAACATTCAAGTGTGACGTATGCGAGTTTAGTTTTAGTAAGAAGAGTAAAATTGCCCTGCACATGAAGAGAAGCCATTCAAGTATAACGTATGCGAGTTTAGTTTTAGTAAGAAGAGTAAAATTGCCCTGCACATGAAGAAAAGCCATTCAAGTGTGACGTATGCGAGTTTAGTTTTGGTAAGAAGAGTAAAATTACCCTGCACATGAAGAAAAGCCATTCAAGTGTGACGTATGCGAGTTTAGTTTTAGTAAGAAGAGTAAAATTGCCCTGCACATGAAGAAAAGCCATTCAAGTGTGACGTATGCGAGTTTAGTTTTAGTAAGAAGAGTAAAATTGCCCTGCACATGAAGAAAAGCCATTCAAGTGTGACGTATGCGAGTTTAGTTTTGGTAAGAAGAGTAAAATTGCCCTGCACATGAAGAAAAGCCATTCAAGTGTGACGTATGCGAGTTTAGTTTTGGTAAGAAGAGTAAAATTGCCCTGCACATGAAGAAAAGCCATTCAAGTGTGACGTATGCGAGTTTAGTTTTAGTAAGAAGAGTAAAATTGCCCTGCACATGAAGAAAAGCCATTCAAGTATAACGTATGCGAGTTTAGTTTTAGTAAGAAGAGTAAAATTGCCCTGCACATGAAGAAAAGCCATTCAAGTGTGACGTATGCGAGTTTAGTTTTAGTAAGAAGAGTAAAATTGCCCTGCACATGAAGAAAAGCCATTCAAGTATAACGTATGCGAGTTTAGTTTTAGTAAGAAGAGTAAAATTGCCCTGCACATGAAGAAAAGCCATTCAAGTGTGACGTATGCGAGTTTAGTTTTGGTAAGAAGAGTAAAATTGCCCTGCACATGAAGAAAAGCCATTCAAGTGTGACGTATGCGAGTTTAGTTTTAGTAAGAAGAGTAAAATTGCCCTGCACATGAAGAAAAGCCATTCAAGTATAACGTATGCGAGTTTAGTTTTAGTAAGAAGAGTAAAATTGCCCTGCACATGAAGAAAAGCCATTCAAGTGTGACGTATGCGAGTTTAGTTTTGGTAAGAAGAGTAAAATTGCCCTGCACATGAAGAAAAGCCATTCAAGTGTGACGTATGCGAGTTTAGTTTTAGTAAGAAGAGTAAAATTGCCCTGCACATGAAGAAAAGCCATTCAAGTATAACGTATGCGAGTTTAGTTTTAGTAAGAAGAGTAAAATTGCCCTGCACATGAAGAAAAGCCATTCAAGTGTGACGTATGCGAGTTTAGTTTTAGTAAGAAGAGTAAAATTGCCCTGCACATGAAGAAAAGCCATTCAAGTGTGACGTATGCGAGTTTAGTTTTAGTAAGAAGAGTAAAATTGCCCTGCACATGAAGAAAAGCCATTCAAGTGTGACGTATGCGAGTTTAGTTTTATTAAGAAGAGTAAAATTGCCCTGCACATGAAGAAAAGCCATTCAAGTGTGACGTATGCGAGTTTAGTTTTAGTAAGAAGAGTAAAATTGCCCTGCACATGAAGAAAAGCCATTCAAGTGTGACGTATGCGAGTTTAGTTTTAGTAAGAAGAGTAAAATTGCCCTGCACATGAAGAAAAGCCATTCAAGTGTGACGTATGCGAGTTTAGTTTTAGTAAGAAGAGTAAAATTGCCCTGCACATGAAGAAAAGCCATTCAAGTGTGACGTATGCGAGTTTAGTTTTAGTAAGAAGAGTAAAATTGCCCTGCACATGAAGAAAAGCCATTCAAGTGTGACGTATGCGAGTTTAGTTTTAGTAAGAAGAGTAAAATTGCCCTGCACATGAAGAAAAGCCATTCAAGTGTGACGTATGCGAGTTTAGTTTTAGTAAGAAGAGTAAAATTGCCCTGCACATGAAGAAAAGCCATTCAAGTGTGACGTACGCAAGCGCAGTTTTAGACAGAAGAGTAATCTTTCATACACATGAGAACCAACACCGGTAAAAAGCCACAAAGATACTGCACAAAATAGTCATTATCTCTCAAAATGGTCATCTCAATCAACTTGTGAAGATACGCACAGGTGAAAAGCCACAGAGATGCTGCACAAAATAGTCATTATTTCTAAAAATGGTCATCCCATTCAGCTTGAAAATAAACACCGGTGAAAAGCAATACAAGTGGTATACACGCAACAGGATTTTTCTCGAAATTGAGAGCCAAACATTATAGTAAAGAACGAACTCTAAATTATAGTAAAACACAAACTCTAAAATATAATAAAAAATAAACTCTAAATCATGGTTAGAGCTGTAACTACAATCATATAAACCAGGCAAACCGCTTCCAATAGTAACCAAATTAAAAAAAAAACACGTCCTGACAAAAACTGCCTCATAAAAAAAAAAAAAAAAATTCAACCGATATTGATTCAGAAATTTTATTTACTATGGGCTACCGGTTAGTCTTAAGTAGGAATGTTATAATGAAAAGAAAGTTATTATAATTTCTTAAAAATAATCATAGACAGCAAAACTTGATCTTACACGTTTATTCTTTCACAAATCTTGTGTTATGTAGTTTTGCAATCTGGTGTGTAAGTTTTTTCATTATCGATATTATTTTCAAGCTCGTATTCAACATTACCTGCTCTTAGACGTCTTATTCTTTGCCAAATCTTGCTATCTGCAGCTGAACAGATATCTGGCAAGTATGGTATAGAACAGGAGGCATGAGGCTGTGATTTGTCGCCTTTAATTGTTGAATGAAGTTTTCTCCAACTTATACCAGGTGCTTCCGTTATGTCTCCATATCTCTTCTTTTCCATGAAGACTTATTACCATATCAGAATATGCTAAATCTCTTTTTGTTGGTGGTAATTTGTCGTCTCTGATGGTGTTGAATGAAGTCTTATTATAGCTGCTTCTTCTTTCTCTTTGAAAATTTCGTCTATCTCTGCCTCTGCTGAAGCCTCTAGTTTCTCTGTCCCTGACAAGGAATTTTTCTACATCGGCAGTGTGGGATCTTCCTCTACTATTGATCCATTTCTCCCCTTCATTCTCACTACCCGCGTTCCTGCCATAGCCACTTGTTCTCCTTCTATTGAATTCTTCATTTCCTCTGCCTCTATCTGTAAAATTTGTTCCTTTGGAACCATATGAATCGTTCTTGAATTCAATATTATTTTGAGCGTAAAATGCACTGCATCCGTTTATCTCATAGTCACTTCCTTTTTTAAAATATGGCCTTCCACTGCCGTTGTTAAAAATTTCTCTGTCACTGCTCCCGAATTTATTAAAGTCAAATATTCCTCTACCTTTGTTGAAGTCGAACTTTCCTCTACCTAAGTTAGTGTTAAATATTTCTCTACCTCCTTTAAAGTTTGAACCTCCTTTGCCTCTATCTCTATCATATGTACTGCCTCCATTTCTGTTAGGTGTAAATGTTTTTCCTCTGCCTCTGTTAATGCCTTGCGTAATCGTATACTGCCTCCCATGGTTGTCAGTATTTGTACTCCTTCTCACTCTGTAAAGGTCACTGGTATCTTCAGAATAGTTAAACTTTCTTTGCAGAAAGCCTTCTAAATCTTTGCGAGGAAACGTTTTTACGATATCTTTTTGACCCTGTTGGTTTTCATCGGCTATCTTCTGATTTACAATATTTTTTTGTTCGCTTTTTTCCAGCCGATCTGTCCCTTCAGCTGAAGTTGCATTTTTCTTCTTGTTGTTACATTTAGTTTTTTTTCTGCCTTCAACCTCTTGACCATCTGTTATGGTCCCTTCAGCTGAAGTGGCATTTTTCTTTTTGTTGTTACATTTAGGTTTTGTTCTGCCTTCAACCTCTTGACCATCTGTTATAGATCCTTCAGCTGAAGTTACATTTTTCTTTTGGTTGTTACATTTAGGTGTTTTTCTGCCTTCCACCTCTTGACCATCTGTTATTGTCCCTTCAGCTGAAGTGGCATTTTTCTCTTTGTTGTTACATTTAGATTTTTTTCTACCTTCAACCTTTTCGCCATCTATTATGATACTTCTACTGGTCTTATCGAGTACTTTGTCTGTGATAAAATCAACACGACATGGCTTATTTGTCCTTTTCCTTCGACGTGTACGCCTTTTGGTTTCTTCTGTGTTCTTGCCATCTTTTGCTGTAGATTGGCTTACGTCATTGCACTGTTCATTGATATTAACAGAATTGTGTTTGTTAGTTACTTCACGAACAGTGTTTGTATCCTGTTGAATGACATTTTGTGCTCCTGTCGTATCCACTGTTTCTTTACAAAGATCAGGTGTATCGCATTTGATCTCCTTCAAAGTAATAGCTCCTTCAAATTCCATATTAATTTTTTTTTTTTAGAAAGGAATTGAGTCTTTTAAATAGCAATTTTTAAGTGAGGGACAAATGATTAACAATTTTAAATATATATTTTTGTTATTTTAAGGATCAAAACTTTGGACACCAAAATCTGTAGCCCCAAAGAATCAGACAGTTTTGCTCTTTTTAACATTTTGTATTTAAAAAAAAGTCAACAGATGATATTAGAAAAACCTGCATCAAGGAAAATTTAATGACGTAATTTGTCAATCAATTTGGTCAATGACGTTTGATTAAACGGAATGACCTCAAATTTCTGTAGGCTAGTGAAAAAAAAAAAAAAAAATATCTAATCAAGAATAAAATTCATCCAAGACGGAACCATCTTTGCCCTTAAATCTGTTAGGATAAATTTGTGTATCTTATCACCATCCTCAGGAATTTCACAATACCAGTTATAAGACACGTCTGAATAATACGTTGTTGTTTGATTAGGCATAATGACCTCAAGCTTCAGCAGGCTGGTGAAAAAGCACAAAAAGAAATCAATTTCACTTGATCAAGGATGAGATTCACCCAAGACGGGCCATCCCTACCAGTGGATCAGTTTGGATAAGTTCTCCTATCTTGTCACCATCTCCGGGACTTTCCAATTACCCGTTGTAAGACATATCTTAATAATATGTTACAGATGAGGCTAATTACGGTACTTATCGGTTATGTAATAGACACTATAAAATTTCGATAGCGAATGATGCGGGCATTATACCACACAATTAGCTTTGGTTTGGTTACAAAATAAATTGTAACTATATTTTATTTAAGTTTTTAGTTTGTATTTTGGTTTGCTTTGGTTTATGCAAACAAATTTGGGCTATATATTTGCACATTAGGGGGTGGGGGTAAAGTATAGCATATATTAGTTACAGCAATGGTTAGTTTACGCACTTGATATATGCTATAATTTACCCCCCCTCCCTAATGTGCAAATATATAGCCCAAACTTGTTTCTAAACTATTATATATTCATCATATTTTGTGTCGTTTCATTAGCATTAATCCAACTTCACTCCCCCAGTGTCTATTATATAACCGATAAGTACACAAATAATAGACAACCATATAGATTTTTTTAAAACAAACATTGTTTGTTTTTAGCGTAAAGTTTGATTTTTGTTGCATAAGCTTAACTGCATAAGCTGTGTAACTGCTGACGATGGTGAAGAGAAGGAGGAAACATTATGATGATAGTTAGCTATAAAGTATTCTGTATTCGTTCCAACTAAAAGCAGCAATTGCCAAATAAAATCTCAAGTTTTCAACATCTTTCAAGACACCAACGTCTTTCAGCATAAGCCCTTGAAAGGTGAGAAATTTCATTTAGTGCTGTAAGACAGTTCTAAGTCGTTGCCTATTTCAGAATTTCCACCCGATACCACATCCAACGACTTTAGGCAAATTTTTTATGGTAAAAAACTAACTTTAGAGCCCATAGTAAATTAAATATAAAATAGCGTGAATTTAATGGTAGCGATAACCCGATAATAGACAAACACGTCCCTTAGTAACGAAACAAAAATAGCCCAAAACCCTTAAAATTGTGTTTTCCTCAGCAGGCAGAGGTGAATGTTTGATCAGCAGGTTAAAGGGTATCTTAGTCTTGGAAAGGATTATAGACGCAGTTTCCAATAGAATTTAGCTATAATTGACGTTCAAATACGTAGCCTACATACGATGGATATTAATTTCTGTGTTTTAGAAAGAAACGAAGTAAGCTCCTTCTTCCGTTCTAGTAAATAGAGAATTACCCAAAGAGAAAATAATATTTTGTGTAGCGCTCTCTTATACCTAGAACAATTTCTCTGTCAGCTGATGTTATAGACAAAAGGCTACTTCCGAGAAGAGTCTGGCCATATAATGTGTTAGACCAGACCCAACAAGATCTAGTCACATAATCTCATTTGGGATAAGAAACTCTTCATAAAAAACAATTAACCTTCGAGCAACATCAATGACTTAATTTACCTGCTCCACGAAATTTTGAATACTTCCAACACTGATAGTAACTAAAATTTTGTCCATGATTCTTTTTTGATCAGCATTGAGTGACTTGTCAGCACATAGCTGCTTCATTGTGTCAGGTTTCAAAAGTTGTTTGTTGGCAGCTTTCAGGTCACCTATTGCATCTGCAACTCTATCAGTTATCCCCCCCTGGATTGCACCATGAGGATCATCAATATCTTCAGCAGTGACTGTCGCACTGTCAACCTCATTTTGATGAATTCCTATTTTCTTCACATTCCGCGTCAGTTTTCGACCCGTTTTTCACGATAGTCAACCATCGTAAGATAATTTTCAGATTCAATATAGTACGTTTCAAAACGGTTTAGACCTTTCACCATAATATGACTTTCGTTTCTCCATGGTCCGAATAGTTTAAGAAATATGCCATAACAGTCTTCTTTCATATTAGATTCCATTGGGTTAACTTCCTTTTGTTTAACGATATATGGTCTTTGCGTTTACTTTCTTAATTAAACTGTACTATTTTTCATTCTCATGCTCTAATTTTTCCTTATTGTTCACGTTTAACCCAAGCAATCAATTGCTTAGGTTAAAAAAAGCTCATTGGGCCCAAAAGCTCATGTTTTCCATGTCGTTGGGTCTATTTGGATATACATAAGAAGCCCGGTGGATAAGAAACTATTCTGAGCTTCCTGGATGTTTTCCAGAACGCTATTGTATTTGTTTGCATGTTTTCAGTGAAATATTTCCTCTTTAAGTTCTGATAATTTTGATAAACGTTAACAAGAAGCCTATCAGCAGCTTCAATTGCAACAACTTCGTGTGTTTTGACCTACTTTTAATAAATAAAATCAAGCTTTTTTTTATCCAGAATTATTTAGTAATTTGTTGTTCTCTTCCCACATATTATCAGCTTCGAAACTTTTTCCTTTGTCATGTAATTTGTAATAAAGTAAGGTAGTTTGGAACCAAGGCGGGCAATATACGATCATCAACATTTACTAAATTTCCCATTAATGATGAAGAATTATGATCGTTAATAAACCACTCATCATCTTTGCGTTGAAAGTCGCAAATTATTTTGCGTTTTTTTACGGTCTGTACCACGAGCTAGAAAGTCAATGATGTCATACATCGCTGAATTTTTCTTCAATTGACGCGAAAAGTCATATCTACAGTAGCTGATCCATTTTTGATTTCTTTTCAACTTTCTCTGGCAGTATTTATTGACATCGATATGTCCACTGATTGACAACCAATTCATGAAGTATTGGACTTGTTAGCCTGTTTGGAAGCCCAAATATCATTATTCTTTTTAGATGGTCGATAACTTTTGCCATTGATGACGTTGTATCCAAGCTGGTGCTTCTTCTATCCAGAGTATGCAATGGACGTGCAACAATCTTTTCGGTTGATATTCTATGCGCTAAAAATGGTCCTTCACCTTTCCAAATATCGGCTTGTTCTTGAGATCAATTCGCTGAATGTTGCTTCCCTTTTTTTGAAGTGTTTTGATGCAGAAACTGGATTCATAGATGTCAATTCTCCTGGTGCATAATATCTATGCCGGGCATATTTTTGTTGATTTCTCGAAAATATTGCAACGTGATCCAATCGCAGCTTCGTGTGAAACTTGAATTTTGACTTTGCGAAAATCAAACCTTAATTTAGCCCCCTAGACATTCTGGTACTCTCAACACTAAAAATGCTTAATTTTAATTATTTTAGAGACAGTAATCAGTAAAAAACACCTTTCCATAGTCAAATATCCCATTCCGCCTTCCTACTCACGAACACAATACTGAATCCTCCTAAAAATAAAGGCTCAAGGCAGTAAAAATTTGAAATTAAGCCACGATTGGTTGATTTGTTTTTCAGTACCCTAAGGTGTTAAAACACAGAAGGGGTCTTTCGGCGATTCACTTCATTTGTTTTTCAGTTAATTATTTTTAGCATAAACAATTTGAAAATAGGAATATTATAAGCCGAAATAGCTCAGTTGGGAGAGCGTTAGACTGAAGATCTAAAGGTCCCTGGTTCGATCCCGGGTTTCGGCAAATTTTTCTGCTTTTTGTCTTTTGTGAGACTTAGTGATAAGCATAACAATTGCTCTAATCACATAATAAATAGTATCACAGTAGCAGAATAAGTCAAATTTTAAAAAATTGTATAAGAACAATAAAACTTCCTTCCGAAATATTAATAGGAAGCCAGTTTCACTTCAAAGAAAAAATGTTTCAATAAACCAAAAATGGTTTAACAAATACATATAACACATACATATTCATCGTTTTCGAATTATATTGGTCTTAGATGCTGAAAAAAGAAATACATCTTGCTTCAATTACGTCATCTTTCATTTTATCCACCTTCGGCGCAGACTTCTATATATTAACCTATAAAAATTTATTTCACTAAGTTCCAGGATCGTCGTACAAAAGGGACTACGCAGGGAGGGGGAGGGCTAAGGTCCAAGACCCACCCCTGTGTTTCTTGAAGTTTCGGTTAATATAGAGCCGCATCGCTCCCTTTTTACAGTTCGTTATTATGAACTATTTGATAAAGATGAACATTACAAGAACTCCGGATCAGCAAAAGGGATTGTGAAAAATCGATCTCAGGAGCAAAACATATTCTGAGACATCTCATTTTTTCCTGCTTGCACGAATTTTCGAAATTTGCGCGTTTCATACAAAATTGCTTGTCATGTCATGAAGACCTAAAAATTTTTTTTGGCGAAAAATTTCTTCCACTTGTCTACCATTTTCAAAATTAATTTGAAAATCTTTACTCAACTTCATTTTTATTCAACTCAAACTTATATTTTTGGGACTTAATAATTTCGACCTTTTGGCATAGTGCCAAAGGTATCATAGTGCCCAAGTGTCAATTAATCAATATTAGTCTCTTTTTGGTTGAATAGGTTTGGCTGAGGTAATAAACGAATGGTTACTTGAGATTTATTTTTCTTTCATTTTTGTAAAATTGAGGTTCGTATTCTCATCCCTTGAGTTAATTAAACTGGACTCATGAGCTAAATTAAGATTGCATGCGCCCAAAAAAGAGATGAAAATCAACTTGAAAGGAAAAAGCTGAACATTACAAGAAAAACTAATTTGCACGACGGGTTGAAATTAATATCGATGGTAGGATAAATAACAGACTGTGATATAATTTTTTTTCGCTTGCAGAAATTTTCAAAACTAAAGTTATTCATATCAAGTTTGCGTTTCTTTATCTCGAAGGCCTAAATACCTTTTTTGACGAAAAAATATGTTGCAACAGTCTTTCATCCTGGGGATCATTTTTCACACTTTTGCTCCATTTATACATTGATTTTTTTTTTTACTTTATAAACTCAGTCATTTAAGTGAAAAATTGTTTCTAAACTGGAAGGGGCAATTCGAGGGGTGGTTTTAGGGGCACACCCCCCATAAGGTCGAAAGTTGAACAAGTCACAGAAATGGAGGGGCAAAAGTATTGAGGGAGAATCGAAGGTTTGTTTTTTGTTTCCCCAAACATTGATTATGGACCGGATAGCATATTAGGATTAATAATTCCTTAGACTGCTTAACTTAATATTAATTGATTATTTTACTCTAGAAAAATCGTACCTTTTACCCTTTTAAAATCCTAAATATATATAGTTTCGTTGTGTAAAAAAACGTCCTGTATCGCTGTTTATATGGCTTGTAAAATACACAATTTTGCTCATCCCTGGTTTTAGTAAGTGCAAGAATGGTTCTAATATATTTTACACAACAAGAAATATTACCAATAGATCTATTGGATGCCACCCGGCCCCTTTAGCCCTCAAAAAACCTTGCTGGCGATACATCTAGTAACACCCAACCATGAAATCAAACTGTCTTGTGATGATTGATCCACTAATCCAATCAAACTGTCCTGTATATATGTAAATAGTGGTGATCCACTCATGAACTGTGACCTGAGTCAACGTTACCTGACGACATCTATAGGTTCTTCAACCGTTGTCACTAGAAGATGCGATTTAAGGTTATTTAAGGTAATAATTTTTGGAAAAAACAAAACTGTCGAATTTAGGGTAATTTCAAAATTAATGGATTTGTACGATGAATTAGAAAGAAAATCGATGAAGTTATCAAAACGTAGGTATTTTGAGGTAGTCCGTTTTTTTCATTGTCCAAATCTTCAAAACTAAAGCCTTTTGTATCCGACTTCTTTTTTATATCTTAAAGAACTAAAAACTTTTCTAGGCAAAAAAAAACATTTCAACAATTTTCTATTTTTCGATGATGTGATCAAAACGTAAGTATTTTGACGTAGTCTGTTTTTGTTTCGTTGTTGAAATCTTAAAAACTAAACCCTTTTATATCCGACTTCTTTCTTTTATCTTAAAGACCTAAAAAATTTTCTTGGCGAAAAAACAGATTTCAACAATTTTCCATTTCAGATTTTTGCTCAGCTTTAAAACTTATTTTTTATTTAATAAACTCAATCGCTAAAATTCCTGGTTTTGGTAAACAAAAGAACACTTATAATAGCGTATCTTTATAACACAAAAGAACATATTCTTTGATTTTTAGGGTAAATTAATATGAAAATGAGGAAAATTGAAATCGAAGTGGAAGCACTGCGACTAAGATTCTTTCTGGTCAAACAAGATAATAAAGCAGAGAACTACCCGTCACATTTGTCCATCTTTTAATAAAGCTTGTTCAGAACAGGATCATTTAGATCCTAAGAGTTCCAGGGATCCAGAGTTCGTATCATGTTGTGAATGTGGAAGTAACATAAAGTTTGGGAATGAATAAATTATCAGATTCACGCCTGAAAAGACCAAAATATGAGTCGCTTATTTTAAAATCACCCGGATCCCTGTTAAGAGCCAAACCTAAATGTTGATATTAATGTATTTCAAACACAATTCTGTATTGATGGGTAAACCCTTGTTGTGAGAAATTAAGCTAGCTTGGTCGCATAAAATATTATGGCGCTGGTGGTCATAGACATGCTCTGGAAGGGCTGAATTAAAATCTGTGGATCACATGGAATCTATGTTTGCCAATTGTGAGCCACAAAAGGTGAAACTCATTTTTGAGAACCCTGACCCAGGTGTCTCTAGTAAATCGATGTATCAAATAACTCTTCTTTCACTCACAATTCTTTGTAGCAAAACTTATTTTAATTACATTTTATATTTATTAATTATATTTAATATAAACTTAAATAAAATATATAATATGAAATATAACTAATATAAATACATAATATTTATGTAATATATATATAAAATATAAACTTATTAATTATATTATATTTAATTTATATTTTAATTATAGACATTTCTAACAGACAAAAATGAGCTTCTAAGGGGCGTCACTTTTTTAACCGACAGATGATGATTTTATCATGGAGAAAGTTGAAGAACAAGCTATCTAAGAAAATTTTAATAAGCCAAAACTCTGAGATCGCTTCAAAGATATTTTTCTTTGAGGAAATATGGGGAAGATTCTCTAGATTCCTTCTCTGCTTTACTTAATTCTATGGATATGAAACTTAAATTTACTAAACAGTCTGAGATGAATAGTTTCCTTCCTTTTTTGTATTACCTGGTACACTGCACTGACACAAGTTTTGAGATGCACAGAAAGGCTACACATAGTGACAGGTATTTAAATTACACGTCTAATCATTCACCTACTGAGTAGAGGGGTAGCGACTTCGTTAGTTGACAGAGCAATAGTACGCTCACCTCATATTCTTGAATCAGGGTTTGAACCCATTAAAGGAATCTTATTTGGGAATCAGTACCTGATCTCCTTAATTAATTCTGTAATTGAAAAGTGTATTAAAAAATGTACAAAACAGATGAAGATACCTCAAACAAAAAGGATAATATAGTTTACTTGGTCTTCCTTAAATAAAAGGGGTTTCAGACCAAATTGCAAGAAATCTGAAGAAAAATATTATTTTTACATTTTTTAAAACAGGCAGAATTACCAGATAAGAAAAAATCAATCAAAATAAAAATCCCGTCCCTAAATTCAATAATTAGGGCGTTTACAGTATTTCTTGCTCCTGCTGTACATCAAAAGGATAGAAAGAATTTTGGATAGAGTATCTCAGCACCGTATGTCAATCGGTAGAGCCCTCAGAAAGAGGAACAAACTGAAAATTTTGGTTCAGTCCTTGCTGAGCCCACCTGCACAATAATGACCAGGCTAGCTTAATTTCTCATGACAATTGTTTATTCCATCAGTAGAGGCGTTTGAAATACATAAATATTAGAATTTATAATTGGCTCTAACAGGGATACGGATGGTTTAAAAACAAATGACTCTTACTTTGGTTTTCTCGAGACCAAAGACGAGAATCTGATAATTTATTCATTTCCGAAATAGATTGCCACTTCCAAATTTACAACATGATACGAATTGTCGACCCCTCAGACCTAAGGGCTATTTATTTAAATTTTATTTATTCAGACTTGTTATTTAAATAGCTATTTAGCTATTTAAAGCTAAATAGGCTTTATTTAAAATTAGACAAATGTGACGTAGTTCTCTACTTTGTTATTTTCCTTCACACGAAGGAATCTTAGTCGCTTGTCTAGCTTTTAACTGATAATATAGTTAAACGTTAGATTTTGGTCATTCTAATATCCACGTTTTGGTTTTGTCTTTTTATTTATTTTATTCTCTCTTTATGGTCTAAATCGTTCCCATTTTCGCTCAGAAAGTGTAAACTTGGTTTTTGATACTTTCTCTGATATTGCTGAAGAAGGGAAGCAGTTGTCTCCTCGAAATATCCGTTTTTGTTGCATCCAGTATTTTCGTTGCCCTTATAAGGCACCATTGTCGGATTTCTTCTCTTAATTTTGTCAATAGTACCGCCAGTCCCACTTTTGTAAGTAACCCTTCACTCTGGTCAAGGCAACAATCTTAGCACAAACTACGAAGTTCCAATTTGATGTGTGTGGTACTTTAGCACCAAACACCTTCATTATTTTCACTAAAGGTCAAATTTTTAGATACAAAACACATGAATCTAAATAGCTAAATATCAGTAGCCAAATAGTTAAGAATCATTATGACAGGACCTTAGTATCGGATACTCTTTGTTATGTACTATAAACTAATACTATGAGGCCAAAATATACGGATCTATCGTTATTTGTGGAAGTTTTTTTCTTTCCTTTTTAGATTTATTTCTTCTTTCCTTTATAACAGTGAATTAATATTTTAAAACACCTTTCGATATTTTCATTTCATCCTAATTATAAATCTCACAGGGGATTTATTTATAAATTTTAGCCCTAATATTAGACAACACTGATTTCTGGACACAGGTTACCGCATATGAAGCGGAAATATTTGAAATCTCACGATTATAAGCGCAAAAGTTCCTCATGCTTCTTTTTTCTTTATTATTTCCTGTTAAAAATTATTGCCAGTTAGTCAATATTTGACTAACTATTTTTATTTCGCATCAATTGTAAAGGATGTGTGGTCAAAGAAATTACTTACACCTTCGTTTAGTGCATTTTCGTTGTACCATCAATATACAGAAGCAATTCTTCCCTTTTTGAATTCTTTTTTATTCTCTTTTCACTATTCCTACCCCCCTCTCTTAGATTTTTTTCTTTTCTCTATTTTTTGTGCTTTCTTGCTTATCAATGTATTTCATTTATCAGTCCTATTTCATTGATAGTCTTAAAATCGAAGAAAGTATCTAATCCCTCAATCTCCTTCCCAGCGTATATACATGGAATTCTATAAAATGTTCTATACTAGCATTGTAAGACAAGAAGGAAGTAAAATTTCCTAAAACGAAGCGGTGATAAAAAACAATAAAAGCATGTTTAGTTGAACCATTTATTTTGGTCTAGCTAGCTTTAACTTAATAATGCTGGCTTACATCGGCATTTAAAAATAACATGGCTCATCAATATTGCCGAAAATTCGGCAAGATAAAACACGCGCAGAAATACAACCCGAATCAGGTTCAACACAAAATACAAAAAGAATGCAACACATTTTCGCTGAAAAGAGCTATTTGTTATACAGCCGAAATATTCAATTGATATTCGCCTACACTTTACTGTCTCAAAAAAATATCATCACTACATTATCTTAGAAACATAATTCTTCTTTTCTGAGCAAAAGACAGGAGATAACTTGTCGCGAATAAAATATTCAAAAAATTTGACATAGAAAAAAAAAAAAAATCAACAGACTAAACTGTCAGTCATATACATATAAAGGAAAGTATAAACCATTTTCCAATGCTATATTTTCTCAGGAATTATTTAAAACAGATTTTATAATATCAGAGGTAATGTTGTGCTGTAAGTTTTTAAAGTTGGAATAGTAATTTAAAGTAATCTCATACTTTATCTTCATTACTTTATACTTTTATTTCTTCATACTTTATACTTTTCTCATTCTTAATATTCATACTTACGGAATTTAAAGTAATCTCAGAACTAATATTTGCCGTGTTTTATGAAAGGAAATTTATTTACATGTAACACAAACCCGTTTCTACTGAAATCCAAATTGATACACGAAAAGCTTGTAGAAACAATAATGGAAGAATATTTTTGATTATAATCAGAAAAAAAATAATATAAAAGAGATTAAGTGTACTCTATGGTCGCCGAGTTTTTAGGCTTAGTCCTCTGGTAAGCGACTTTTCCCAATAGGTTAAAGGGTAAGCGAGTTATCCTGTAATAACTAATCCGGGACTCTTTTAACACAATATGTATCTGATTAAACCTTACAACATTCGGTAAACAAACTTTATCTTTTGCCTACCAATGAACTAAGGAGTCTAGTACACTGCAATTAAAAAAATTACCAAACAAAGAAAATAATTCCTTTTTCCTCCTTACAACCTACCCACATCCTTTATATGATATTTTGTGTCATGTCAAACTTGAATTCACTAATAGTCTTAAATATAAAAAAAAAAATCCATAAAAAGCTGCTTTTAAACTTAATCATCAAATCGGATAGAATTAACACTCGTGTCTATGGTTCCACCTCTATAGGAGCCTCGCTTTTTCTTGGTTTTCTCATGACGGAAACTTTTGCCCTTTGTGAAGCGTAAATCCTCGTATGCTCGTTCTCCCCAACTGCCACGCGCGCCACGCTGCAAAAAATTTATATGAAATCAACTCAAATTAACACAAACCAGTAGTTATTTCCTGTGCCACATCCCCAATTCCTTAATTAACAATACAGATTTCTTGCATTATTTCAATGACAATTCATACTGACTATTCCATCAAAATCTAAAAAGACAATTCTATTTTTGAAGCTTTATATTTATTAATATAGTTATTAGTAATAATTATTCATATATTTACTAGATCATATTTATCTAATACCCACATACTTGAAAAAGACGAATCTAAAGAAAACCACGAGGAAATAGGTGAAAAAGGACATGAAAAATAGAAAAAAGGTTTTGACTGTTAAGTCAATTAGGCAATGTCTTTTTACCCTGGATAAATTTTCATATATAGAATATTAAACAAGAAAATTTCACTGAATAAAAAGTAAAAATTGAAAATTACACTGCATAAAAAACTGAAAATAAACTCAACTATAGGGAACAAGGACTTAAAAGTCACGAATGAGGAGATAAAATGGGATTAGCCCCCCACCCTCCCAAAAAACTGATCAAAATAATGCTTCACAAATACTGATCTTGGAATAGATCAGTTTATAGTATCTTCGGTTACGTGTAAAACTTTCCAACATAAGTAGCATTACTAAAACGGAATCGAAAGAGAGAGAGAAAGAGAGAGAGAGAGAGAAAGAAAGAGAAAAGAAAAAAAAAAAAAAATTAGCTATGACTTATTGGCAAAAGGCTAAAATGTAACAAGTTCAAATCAAGTGTTCTAATTGTAGGATATTCAGTAGTTTTTAAAGTAAAAGAGAAAAGCGATGAAAGTTCATATAAAGGTCTTATAAGTTAAGTTTAAAGAAGATAATTCTACTCCATTTAATCGACAAAATAACAAAATCCCCATTTTTGATTCAAGTTCAACATTTAATATCTTCATCTAGAGCGCAGAACATGAGAAGTTAAATGTTTAAGATTTCCGGTAAAGTCGGTGTCGGCTTTTAGTTTTCTGTCATTTATTCGAGTCTCTTATTCAGGCTCCACAAGAGTTATGGCAAGATCGCCCAATCGTTTTTAAATAGATTGTCAACACAAACTAAAAAAGCTTAAAACCTAACTGACAAGCTGAGGGTTAAACATTCACACAAGATGCTGTTTTTACAGAAAAGGTTTCATGTTGGTTCCCTGAAAAGGAGTTTCCTTCAATCTACTATAACATTAATTATCAATAAATAAAACATTGGAAAATAGAATATACTTTTTGTGTAACTCAACCCACAGTTTGTTTTTCAGTTATTTTGTCACGGGGGAGAATATGACAAGCTAACTTTATATTTTATCTTTCAAAGTAGCATCTATGGATGTATACAAAACAAAAAGAAGCAAAAAAAGAACATACCTATTATTTATATACACGA
Organism: Artemia franciscana; assembly: GCF_032884065.1. Lineage (NCBI taxonomy): Eukaryota > Metazoa > Arthropoda > Branchiopoda > Anostraca > Artemiidae > Artemia > Artemia franciscana. The sequence goes on from NC_088865.1 coordinate 3,107,368, forward strand.
TACAATTATGAGAAAATCACATAAGTTATTCTTCATCAAATTTCATTTTCTTATTTCCACCGCTGCTAGATACATCAATCGACATTCCGCCTCGCCCTCCTCTAGGTGTCCCACGACCGCCTCTGGAAAATCCTCTATCACCACCGCGTGAAAATCCTCGACCTCCACCACGACCTCCCCGTTCGACACGCGCTTGTGTGCAGTCTCTAGACATGTGGCCTTCTCCTTGACAGTTGAAACATTTCATTGGACCACGCTCTTGACGTGCTTCAGGACAATCTCTTGACTGATGGCCTTCTCCTTGACAGTTGTAGCATTTCATGGGTCCACGCTCTTTACGTCCTTCAGGACAATCTCTTGACTGATGGCCTTCTCCTTGACAGTTGTAGCATTTCATAGGTCCACGTGTTGGACATTCCATTGATCTATGACCTTCATCACCACAATTATAGCATGCAAATCCGCCACCACCATCGCTTCTCCCTCCACGACCTCCTCGACCACCGCGTCCTCTGTCTCCTCCACGACCTCTATCTCCTCCGCGACCTCTATCACCTCCTCGACCACGTGGTGTTCCTCTACCACGAGGAGAAAAACCAAAATCTTCTGATGCCTAAAAAAAGAGGACACATCAGTAACTTGTCAAGTATCTTAAACAACAATTTTTATACATTCATAGATAGAAGGGAAATGCTGGTTTTTGCTCAGTTCAACCGGTCTTGACGCTCTCATATAAAAAAAAAACAAAATGCTCATTTTTATTTAATTACTGATAGCCACGAAGTTACCGACTCGCCTGGTCAGATCAAGGACAGTGACTGATGCGTCCTCGTGGGGAAAATGAAGTATTCCAAGAGGGTAATTACCTTCGAGTCAAAGGAATTGTCTTTCAGTCGTTCGTCTATCTCGACAGTTTCCTCCACTACTCTACGAAACGGAGTTTTCGGCTAGAAATATATCCCAATATTTTAACAAAGAAAATCAGGATTTAGCAAATAGGGTAAAATATAAATTCAGATCTAAAACAAAGGAAAACTGCAAAATTCTGTTAACAAAGTAACGGAACAATGCTTGACTTTTTTTGCAATTAAAAGAAAGAATTTACATTTTTTTTTATACAGCACAAATACACAAAAAAACTATCAAAAGTCAGTTACACGCATCCTGGGAGAAAAAAGAGAAGGCAAAATATAGAACAGAGAGTTAAGAAAATAGTCTTGTGGTTTTAAAGAGTTTCAGAATCTTCTTATTAATCAACTTTGACTGCATCTGAACCAACCCCTATAATGGAGTGTTATTGTCAATATTCCAGCTCATTAACAACGATTCTCATATTTACCTTCTTAAAATTTCTAATATGTCCTAGAAATAAAAAAGCTTTAATTTATCCTTACGCAATTTTAACTCTACTATCGGGGCTAACAGGTAGCACTGTTGCCATGTTAAGCTAAATAACGCCCTTAGGTATGTACATTTATATTTCGACCAACAGAATCGCCCACCAGAAGTGAAGACCAAAAAACAAGAAACTAGAAATTTAAAGACTAGCTTTACAAGACCATCGTAATTCTTATGTTCTGAAGCAAGTTTTAAGGAAAACTTTGTAATTTCTTTAATTTCTTCAAAACTTCAATTTCTTTTTTAATTTCTCTTTTATTGCTGTATAGATTACCTATTACTTACTACTTATTACTTTTTATTTTTCTTATTATTACTTATTACTATTATTACTTATAACTTTATTAATTATTATTACTTATTACTGTAATTTATTTTTTTTTCTAAAAATTAGGATGAATATCTGTCTGTTAAAGCGTCTTGTATCGGTCCAAGAAAATTGCCCCACATTTGTGAGAACTTAAAAGAGAACTGTAATATAATCATTTTTACCATTATTTATATAAAGGAGAGAAAAAATTTAATAAAATTACTACTCCATTATTCGTCTTCAAGTAGGTACTGAAGCTTAATTTAATCACCCTCCACCTGATTCTCAGTATTACCCACTCCATCCTTTCCAGGGGGGTTGAGTCTGTGGCCCTCCGCGCTGTTATCGTACTTTTTTATTCGATTGCTAGGATCACCTTTTTTTACTTCATCACATTTACACTTTCTTCCGTATCTCTTAAGTACCCCATTTTAAAGTATACTTGATCATAAATCTGCTTATCACATCAAGACTTTTAAATTTACTTTTGAAAAAAAAAAAGATTAAATGGAAGGAAAATTTTCTTAAATTTGAAAATTTGCCCGTCCTTAATTAAAATCTATAGTTTAGTTATATAATTTCGACATGGAGGACCCGAGTCCCATTCTACATATGCACCTAGCTTAACCTAATCTATTATCCACGGTTTATCTATTTTACCCTCTAATAGTTTTATTTATATAATTATTCTTTTTTATAAGATTCTTCTTCTATCAGCTGAAGTCTTCTCATAATTCCATTTGAATTTCCTCATCATTCTCATTCACTCAAGTTCTTAAAATACATTTAGGCACTGTGGCTGATAGAGCGAAACTAGTTTTTGTAGTTATAAGTCGAATTATTTTATTTTAAAATAATCATTTTAACAAATTTTTATTTATTTGTCTTGAATAATAATTTCAAACTAAAATTATACAACTAGATAGTCCTCAAAATAAAAGGCCAAGTGTCTAAAGGCCCATTCACAACATATTTTACTAATACCAAGATTCAGCTCGTTCCAAAGCTTGGTACTAACTGACGCTAGTGATCAGATTTAACCATTTGCAATGGATAATGTATACACTGAAATCAACTAATACCGTAATTACTCCAATGCATTTGTCTTAATCTCAGGTCTCGTACTATCCTTGTTTTTTATGTCGTACAGATATCTTAAGCTCTGACGAGCCCTCCCATTTTTTTTCTATTTGGATATAGTTCTAGCATTAGCCAATCAGAAAATTCTGCGAAAAATTATGATTGGCTTGGCATTAACTGAAGTTCAATTCGATTGAACTTCAGCTTTAGACACTAAGTAAATCTTATTTGTGAACAAATTTCGTTCTAGTTGATTCCCGAAATTAGCACTAGCTAAATCCTAATGCTAGTAAAATCTTATTCTGAATATAATCCCCCACCCACTCAAAAGAATTCAACATTTCTTATGTCAGTTTTTACCATTACCCCCTCCTAAGCCAAAATATTTAATGCGTACGCACATAGAATAGAGGCTAATGCCAATAAATAATAATAGGGACACTGAGCTACTCAGTTTCTAATAGAACAAAATAATCGCTTTCCAAAGCAAAATGACTTACCTTATTTGCAGAATTGTCCAAATTTGGTCTTTTCTGGAAAGAAAGAAGAATTAATAGGACTTCAAGTTATGGAAAATTAGCGATAAAAATCATCGATAATTTCAGATAATTCCTATTGCCTTAACCATTAATTAGCAGGTTATTAAGTTAAGCAATAATTAAATCAAACAGGTTAACAAGTAAGTAAATATTGTAATCCCTAGTTGGCAGTAACAAGAACATTTACTACCAAACTAAATTCAAGAATCGTCAATAGCCTTGTCGCATATCTAATTTTCGAATAAAGCTATGAGTATTACATAAATAAATAACGCTATCCCTTACAACAAAAGAAAAAGAAGAAAAAAATAAGCAGGATTAATGACACTTGCATAAAGCAGAATAAAAGAACATCTGAATCGATTCGTTCTGCATTTTATTTGGGCCGGACTTGTTGGTGTGTCGAGTATTAGGTTTGGGGGGAATATAAGAAGGCAACAACGTACTACATTTTTCACTAGCGAAGAGCGACTGTCCAAATTTGCACATTAGATGGAATCTCCGATCTCTCAGTGTTAGCATTTCAACATTACCTATTGCAGTTACATACATGTCATATTTGGGGCCCAGTATGATTTTTGTTGCATGTTTTTGAACAGCCTCGATATAATAACTTAAGTAGTCAATGTCGTGCACCTCTGGTCCCCAAACAGGGCATGCGTACTCTAGCAAGGGACGTATATAGTAGATATACGCTAGTCACAACTGATCCAATGGGAAACCTAGTCGTCGGAGTGTAGTCAGTGATCCCAAGCGTAGTTGCCTTTTTCACAACGTTAGAAACGTGGTAGCTAAAAGAATATTTAGTACTGAAAGTCACACCAAGAATAATTGCAGTTGAAGTGGTAGGGAACCAGGTATACGAGTGCTGCCAAATAAAAAGAAATTATAGTTGTTTTGTGAAAGAGGATTAAAAACACACTTTTACTTTTCACGGTCCCCTGGTACTTAAATAATATTATTTTACATTATAATATTAAAATATTAATTAAAATAATATTAAATTAATATCAATTAAATAATATTACAATAATACTTCCTTTTTGTCTAGTTAAAGAAATATCAGCTCGATTTTTACACAATCCATCGATGATTGTAAAACAAATAAGCACGATAGGATAATTTTGCTCGTAGAGCAATGTCACTCTCAGGAAAAGTGCTGGCGGTTCGATTAAGATACTATCCAAATTTCCTGTTACTTGGCAGCAGAGGGGCGAGCCCTACCTATGCCATTCGAAAGAGCAGAAAATAATAAATGGCAAAAACCTCCAAAAATTTTGGTTCCTTAAAGAGTAAGACAATTTTTGCTCTCGGGTCGTGATTATATAAATAAATAATAATAAAATAAATAAAAAGGACACAAATAATGATAAAGAATAAATAGCTCCTCTTCAGATTTTGTCAATTAATATGACTCATCATCGTAATTGTTTCCCATGAAGTAGCTAAGTGTGTGTAATTTGCCCGTAGCAATAGTGCTGAAGTTGAGGGAAACAGGACATTTTAATTTGCAATATATTTGCGATTATTGTAACATAACTTACGTTATATATCTAGATATTCATTCAATACAGTTTTGCTATGTGTTAATTTTACTAATTTGCAAAATTTTTATTGACCATTTTCATGTTTGTTGAATTTTATGTTTGATCAATTTTTAACGTTTGTCTTACTGTCTTGGTTGTTTCAGTTTTGTTCACTTCAACTAGAGATAAGAAGCGAGTTCAGCTCTATTAGAGCTTGTGATAGTCATTTGAAAACAAATATCTTACACTTCATTAGATTTTTGTTAATTCACACCTTAGGGTATTTATTGGAATGAGAGCGCGTTCCTCTAGAACTTTGTTTTTGAATTTGTACTAATGCTGGTTACAGACTAAGGATTTTCATCAACTACATAGTGTATATTGTGTAATCTATATTTAGCGTGTTTTTACTGTTTTTTTCAGGGAAGATAACTTCTTTCTATATATATATATATATATATATATATATATATATATATATATATATATATATATATATATATATATATATATATATATATATATATATATATATATATATATATGTATATATATATATATATATATATATATATATATATATATATATATATATATATATATATATATATATATACCGAAGTTGTTTTAATTTTTTAGCAGTTTTACATTGTGCTAATGTATTTTATAAGGTCATAATGAAATACATAATATATTTAAAACTATACAATTTTTATGTAAATAAAAAAAAGCAGTCTTCATTATTTTTACATATGTGATAAAAGTAATGTTAACTTACCAAAACTGGTATTTCTTCTTCTTCTTCATCAGCTTCAGCAGCTAAAAAAGAAAAAAAACTTAAAATTTGTTTTCTAAAACCGCTAATCTTTAAATTTAAAATTCCTGAAGACTGCAAGAGAAAGAAGTCAAAACAATTTAAGACGCATCTAGGTACTGAATAAAGCAACATTTGTTGAACAAAAATGTGGTCACTGAGGTTAACTATTCGGATTTGAAACCGAATAATCTCGGGCCATGCGACTAGTACTTCAAAAGCTGTACTTTTAACCGATGGCTACTACAATAGCCTTTAAATAACCTTTGAGATAAGGAAAATTCGGATTTGATGCGAGAGAGGTCCCGAAGAGGAGATAAAACGTATCTTGGAAAATATGAACTGCTAATCATCTTTAGACCCAAAAAATACAGGAAAACAATTTGAACGGTTTGAAATCCATCTGATTTTATTTTAAAGGGCTCATATTTCAGCAAATATAATGCAAGGGGGCTTTGGAGGACGGAGTTTCTGTAGTTCCGGGTTTTCGTTGGTAGAAGCGTGTAGAGCTACTTTTCATCAGCCAGCGTTCCAACTCCTACCACCGTGGAAGGTTGCTTTCTGTTTGTGTAAAAAAAAACCTTGATTGCTGTTCTGCGTGCTCGTCATTTTTTTGCGACGACTGATTTTCGTGAACAACGCATGACCATCAAATTTCGCTTTATCCACAGAAACCCTTGTAATGTTAAAACGGCCTACAACAACAATGTTATGGGAAAACAAGCGGTTTTGAGTGTTTTTTTTTTTCTCCTTCCGAAAGTGGTGAAACATCAATCGACAATCAAACTCCCTGTGGCAAAAATAATGTCGCGTAGAATCATGGTCTGCTTTGAAGTCAGAGTTCTATAATGACTCACTTTTTTCAAGGTATCCAAAGGTGATGAATCATGGTGGTATGAACATGATTCTGAAACTAAGCAGCAATTGAGCTGCTTAGTTCCGAAATTAGCCATCATAGGCAGTGCAATAGCAGTAACTAAATAAAGAGCGATGGAAGTAAATATGAGCTGCTTAAGTAAAAAAAAAAACCTCCTACCTAACACCTCCTAAATACAAAAAAAAACAGGACAACAAAGTAAATCTTAAAAAAAAAATTTAAAGAAGATCCAGATCCACGGAGAGGTCTGGAGATGAGGCGACTGAAGATGGCTGTCAGACAGGATAGTCCATCCTCTGGTTCCCGGCAAAATTAAAGTAAAGGTATAGGTCTAAGATAAGTGCTTAAAAGTGCAAAAAAAGACTTAAGAAGGCAACCTTTGGAGACCTGCTTACCATATTACAACCAGGGATGTTGTCACTAGTGATGCCAGCCGCATCTCCAACAAATTCAAGATTTGTCACAATTAAGTATGAGGAACATAACTAATGAAAAGGTCGATTTACTTTACTAGAAAGATTTACTTTCTTACTAGATAAAAATTTTAATGAAAGGAAATTTACTTTCTTACTAGATAAAAACTTTGTTTGATAAGATAGGTATCTTTAGAAAAACAGTCAGTTTACTCTCAAATCGAAACAGTAGAAATACTGTCAGTTTGCGGTCAATTCATTATCCAATAATACCAATAGAGGACACTTTCAATTTTTCCTTATTTTCATATGATCTTTGCATTACTAAAAAACGTGAGAATTCATATTACATCCTACAAAAATACAGACCCCTCATGGATAACAACATATCGTCTGCTGAGAGCTGTTTTGCCGGAAATAACAGTTTTTGGCGAAACTAAGTTACAAACGCTATTTTGTGTAAAAAAAACTTCGAACGGTCTAATTGACACTGCTATAAGACGTCAGCGCTCTATATCCAGCCGATTGAGATACAAATGTCAAAATTCTCAAACTCGGTTTTCTCGGAATTTTGGATAAACAGATTTGGCAAAACCGCTCTCAGCAGACGAGATATCGAGGATACGCCATAAAAAACGATAACGTCGGAAAATCCCTCATGGATAAATAAAAACATTCTTAAGCAGTCGGAAAATTTTTCTCTTTTTTTATATAATCTTTGTATTATTACAAAATGCCCGAATTCATGTTCCATCCAATAAAAAACACCCCCTCGCAGACAGCAAGAGATATCGAGGATACACCGTAAAAATATCGAGGTCCAAAGAATACAGACCCCTTACGGATAAATATGAACCATTCTTAAGCGGCCAGTAACTTATTCCCTATAACTTTTATATTTAACACATACAATACATGTAGACCCCCCCTCCCCAAATACATCCGAATTCATGTTCGACCCTTGTTAGAACATAGACCCAACACGTATAACAACAGATATCGAGGATACACCATAAAAATACTGAGATCCATAAGACAAGGACCTCTCACAGATGACAACAGATATCGAAAGTACACCGTAAATCTAGGTCCATAAAATCATGGACCACTTACGAGTCCAAAAACATACATATAAACAAATTTTGATGTTTGATGCATAAAAATCCTGGATATGGTCGTGCTACCAAGGACAGTGAAAATGAAATTTAACTGTTTGATTATGTGCAAAAATGAAAACTTGATGAATATGGCAGACCTGCCATATAAATTAGAAATTAAAAGGGGGTAATCTGACAACCTCTTTGGATTAATATTTCAAAAAAAGGAGGGATAGGGGCACTAAGGAGTTTTTTTCTGGGCTAGGGATCAGCTTTTGACACGAGCATATCCAGCTGAAGACATTTGTGCATTACACCATGATATAGTATTAACTATTATCATAACTACTACGATTATTATATTTTCACTCAAACTAATTACGTTAAAGACGCATTAGTTTATATACTTATAAAAGTATTATAAAGTATACATGGGCTTTAGTATTAATGTGGCTTAAATTTGGAATACAGTCAATAGAGCAATGTCAGGTAATCTTTTTATTATTAAAAGGAATTATTACATTATTCTAAGGAATTATTCCTTCCGCTGTTCTAAAGATACACTGTGATATAGCAGATCGATTAATTTTAATTAATGTCAATAAAAACACAATGACACATAAATTCTATAAAATTACTGAATAATACGAGTGAATTGTAAAAAATAAAATGACAATACAACACATGGCAACATACGGCTACCTCAGGTCAACACGGGAAACAAAGATGTGCCAGTTTCTGGGTTATATTTGCCTTGAGTGTGGCCACTCCTTGCGCGCCTTGCGATAGACCAGAACTTTAAATGAATTGCAGGGAGGTGTGCAATGATTGTAACCTCATCAGAAGGAGAAATAACATCAGCGTTATTCACTAATTTTAAGGGATTCGTCTAAAATCTCAGAGCTTGCAATTAAAACTGCTACCAGGCGACAGACGATAAACTAAGTCACAAACGACACCATTCTTGAGAATGCTTTAAAGGTGTCTTCTTTTTAAAGATAGACTGAACTTTTATTTAAATCGAATGTTAAAAAGTGAGCTGGTAACAACATCAATCTTGAGAGACATCTGGTTAAGGTTGTTAGCAAGATATAATTACTTTCACTCAATTTTATAGTTAAGACAGTCTTATCGAAGACGAGAGTCAACTGACATCTCTAGCCTGGGCCTCATTTTCACGCACTTACATTCACTCGAGGGGTAATTCCCAACAAAGGAGTTCAAAAATAAACTAAAAAGGGTGGGGGACAAATAATTAACTCAGATACTTTTCAATAAGAGAAATGTACGTAAATTCAGAATGGTAACATTTAATGTTGCGAGGCAACATGAACATTCCTATTTGTACTCTGTGTAAATGTCTTTCCACAATGAGGGCATTTGTACGGCCTTTCGCCAGTGTGAATTCTTCTGTGGACTTTCAAGTCTCTTGGCAAGAAAAACATTTTTGCACAAACTTCACAACTGTGTTTCTTTGGTCCATGGTATACCATATGTTCAGAAAGCCGTATCTTGCTTGAAAAGGCCTTGCCACACTGCTCAAACTGACAGCGGTGAGGTTTGTATTTATCATGAACACTCAGTATATGTTGATTCAATAGAAATGGCTCACTTAACATTTTGTAGCAATATGGACAAAAGCACGAGGCACTTTTTGAATGTATTGTATTTACGTGTTTCTTTAATACTTCACCTGACTTATACGTTTTACTGCAAATTGGACAATAAACCTGAAAAACCTGTTCAGGTTTTTCAAAATTCTTTTCACTTGCATTAGAGCAAGTATTTTGGGTAGACGTAGATGACGTTTCCCTTCTCTCTGAAAGAGAGCAGTTTAGACCATATGAATTGATTACTTTCTTCTTCAGATGCTTTCGCTCAATATGTTTCTTTAGTGAAGAAATAGCTGTGAAAGTTTTGCTACAGATCATACAAAATAGATTTGATTCATCGAGACTTGTATCAGCTTGACTATTTACTTCTTCGGAAGTTTCCAGATTATTTCCACTAATACACTGGTTAGTCAACATGTCTCTTGAAGTTGTGGAAACTCCATGAGCTCGCAGAACCGAAGTTGAAATGTCGTCCCCTCCTGAAAGAGAGCAGTGGATGAAGCAGACATTTTCGTTTTTTGATGTTCTTGCTTAATATGCCTCTTTAGAGACGAAACAGTTGCAAAGGTCTTTCTGCAGATTATACAAAATAGATCGAGTCTTGCGTGAAATTCACCGTTCGCTTTTCCAAATGCTTCCAGATTATTTCCAATATTGCATTGTTTGGCTGATTCGCCAGGTCTAACATGCTCTTCATTCAAGTTACTTGAAATTTTAGAAGCTGCAGGAGTTCGCATGGACATAAAAATGTCGCTCCTCTCTGAAAGAGGGCTGTGTCGATCATATCGTAAAATTTCAATACATCCACTCATAAAAAGAATTATTTCTCTATCTAGAATTTTACTTATCAGTCGAAATCTATTTTTAAGAAATAGCAAATCGACCCCCTCCCAAAAAATAAATAAGAACTAGCTTAAAAATTGTACGACTCTTTTCTCTTCTATTTATATAGTTTTACGATCTATTACATAATTTATGTATTTAACATAGTTTATGACTTTTACTTTCACAGTTGGGTTTTTACAGCAAACTACAATAATTATCACCATTATACTACTAACTTGTCTCTTCTACTATGAACGCTAAGTTCTAACTTGGACAGTAACATTCCAAAAGGTAACGTTCCATATCTTGGACCTTCACTATCAATTTCAACCTACTTTTCAATTTTCAAGAAAAATCTAAACGACACCAATTTTTTTTCTCTCTCAAGAAAACAAAATAATATTACAAAATTATAAGCCCTCTTCTATTTACCCCATTGTCTTGTGGTCAAAGTTAAATAATTTTCAAGAACCAATAAAAAAAAAAAAAAAAAAAAAAAAAAAAAAAAAAAAAAAAAAATGGTACACGTGTTACGACTTGGAAAAAAGCAAATCCCAAAAATAACATTTCTGCTTAATTACGACGGCCGAATGGTTTAATAAGAGATCAAGTAAGGACCTGAGCTACAGTAAATTAAATAATTTAAGCCATAATTTACCGATCGATAAGTAAATGCAATTGTATCTAATGTCGAGGTTTCGTTGTTAGAGTTACTAACTCTCAAGGACGAGGACTCCAGCTAGGGATAAGACAATATGATGACGAGCATGGTTTAGTCAAAAAATCCCTGTCAGCTGCCTATTGTTTCTGACCAATATGTTGAATTTAGAAGGTCAAGTATTCAACTAATTCACCAGTGTGCTTAAAAGATAGTAATGGTTGCTATAGGTGAAGGGCATGAGCAGGGTTTGAAAGTCAGTTCTATGTAGAGATAGCATTATTAACTTGGTTGATTCATCGCAGTCTATTCTTAAAAGTTCTTGTTGCGAAGGCGAATTGTGCCTTTGCTTTTATTAAGATATTAATGGTTGCTATAATTGAAGGGCATGAGCAGGGTTTGAAAGTCAGTTCTATGTAGAGATAGCATTTAACTTGGTTGATTCATCGCAGTCTATTCTTAAAAGTTCTTGTTGCGAAGGCGAATTGTGCCTTTGCTTTTATTAAGATATTAATGGTTGCTATAGTTGAAGGGCATGAGCAGGGTTTGAAAGTCAGTTCTATGTAGAGATAGCATTAAACTTGGTTGATTCATTGCATTCTATTCTTAAAAGTTCTTGTTGCGAAGGCGAATTGTGCCTTTGCTTTTATTAAGATATTAATGGTTGCTATAGTTGAAGGGCATGAGCAGGGTTTGAAAGTCAGTTCTATGTAGAGATAGCATTATTAACTTGGTTGATTCATCGCAGTCTATTCTTAAAAGTTCTTGTTGCGAAGGCGAATTGTGCCTTTGCTTTTATTAAGATATTAATGGTTGCTATAGTTGAAGGGCATGAGCAGGGTTTGAAAGTCAGTTCTATGTAGAGATAGCATCAAACTTGGTTGATTCATCGCAGTCTATTCTTAAAAGTTCTTGTTGCGAAGGCGAATTGTGCCTTTGCTTTTATTAAGATATTAATGGTTGCTATAGTTGAAGGGCATGAGCAGGGTTTGAAAGTCAGTTCTATGTAGAGATAGCATTATTAACTTGGTTGATTCATCGCAGTCTATTCTTAAAAGTTCTTGTTGCGAAGGCGAATTGTGCCTTTGCTTTTATTAAGATATTAATGGTTGCTATAATTGAAGGGCATGAGCAGGGTTTGAAAGTCAGTTCTACGTAGAGATAGCATTTAACTTGGTTGATTCATCGCAGTCTATTCTTAAAAGTTCTTGTTGCGAAGGCGAATTGTGCCTTTGCTTTTATTAAGATATTAATGGTTGCTATAATTGAAGGGCATGAGCAGGGTTTGAAAGTCAGTTCTACGTAGAGATAGCATTTAACTTGGTTGATTCATCGCAGTCTATTCTTAAAAGTTCTTGTTGCGAAGGTGAATTGTGCCTTTGCTTTTATTAAGATATTAATGGTTGCTATAGTTGAAGGGCATGAGCAGGGTTTGAAAGTCAGTTCTACGTAGAGATAGCATTATTAACTTGGTTGATTCATCGCAGTCTATTCTTAAAAGTTCTTGTTGCGAAGGCGAATTGTGCCTTTGCTTTTATTAAGATATTAATGGTTGCTATAGGTGAAGGGCATGAGCAGGGTTTGAAAGTCAGTTCTATGTAGAGATAGCATTATTAACTTGGTTGATTCATCGCAGTCTATTCTTAAAAGTTCTTGTTGCGAAGGCGAATTGTGCCTTTGCTTTTATTAAGATATTAATGGTTGCTATAATTGAAGGGCATGAGCAGGGTTTGAAAGTCAGTTCTATGTAGAGATAGCATTTAACTTGGTTGATTCATCGCAGTCTATTCTTAAAAGTTCTTGTTGCGAAGGCGAATTGTGCCTTTGCTTTTATTAAGATATTAATGGTTGCTATAGTTGAAGGGCATGAGCAGGGTTTGAAAGTCAGTTCTATGTAGAGATAGCATTAAACTTGGTTGATTCATCGCAGTCTATTCTTAAAAGTTCTTGTTGCGAAGGCGAATTGTGCCTTTGCTTTTATTAAGATATTAATGGTTGCTATAGTTGAAGGGCATGAGCAGGGTTTGAAAGTCAGTTCTATGTAGAGATAGCATTATTAACTTGGTTGATTCATAGCAGTCTATTCTTAAAAGTTCTTGTTGCGAAGGCGAATTGTGCCTTTGCTTTTATTAAGATATTAATGGTTGCTATAGTTGAAGGGCATGAGCAGGGTTTGAAAGTCAGTTCTATGTAGAGATAGCATTAAACTTGGTTGATTCATCGCAGTCTATTCTTAAAAGTTCTTGTTGCGAAGGCGAATTGTGCCTTTGCTTTTATTAAGATATTAATGGTTGCTATAGTTGAAGGGCATGAGCAGGGTTTGAAAGTCAGTTCTATGTAGAGATAGCATTATTAACTTGGTTGATTCATCGCAGTCTATTCTTAAAAGTTCTTGTTGCGAAGGCGAATTGTGCCTTTGCTTTTATTAAGATATTAATGGTTGCTATAGTTGAAGGGCATGAGCAGGGTTTGAAAGTCAGTTCTATGTAGAGATAGCATTAAACTTGGTTGATTCATCGCAGTCTATTCTTAAAAGTTCTTGTTGCGAAGGCGAATTGTGCCTTTGCTTTTATTAAGATATTAATGGTTGCTATAGTTGAAGGGCATGAGCAGGGTTTGAAAGTCAGTTCTATGTAGAGATAGCATTAAACTTGGTTGATTCATCGCAGTCTATTCTTAAAAGTTCTTGTTGCGAAGGCGAATTGTGCCTTTGCTTTTATTAAGATATTAATGGTTGCTATAGTTGAAGGGCATGAGCAGGGTTTGAAAGTCAGTTCTATGTAGAGATAGCATTAAACTTGGTTGATTCATCGCATTCTATTCTTAAAAGTTCTTGTTGCGAAGGCGAATTGTGCCTTTGCTTTTATTTATGAATTTTGGAACATTCTCGGGAATAAAAGTTGGAGCTTTGACCTTATACTTGCTGGGAGTTTTTCTCATCGTCGACATGCTGGGAACATCTGGATCCTTCAAGAATCCCTGGAATTATCTACTGCTACTAGTAGTACTAACTCATTAAAATTTCATTAAATCTTTCGTTACGACCTTCTCTTAATATTGATCTTAAAACCACTCATGAAGAAATAGACATGCGAATAGCAGTTCATGTCGATTCAAGTTCCAGGAATGCGAAGCCTGTTATTGTACTTCCAACGACACTGATATTCTTGCGATATTTTTGCAACATTCATTTGTATTTGGAAAGCACTTGTATTGGTAAGATCTCTGGTGCTTGAATCTACAATTGCAGATGTTCCGAGTTATGCAACCTTTTTGAAAGTGACAATGAGTTTGACGTAACTACTACCTAACGAACAACTCACCGCAGCACCAAGCCGCCTCATTCCAACACAGCTAAGTTATTTATAGTGGTCCCTGATAGAAAAACAGGCAATTCGTACAACAAGTCATAGTATTGTAGAAGTAACACTTCCGGGTTTTTCCTTTTTTGCCGCCAGTTTCGATTTATTGCAAGAAAATGGTACAACTTCAGCAGTTTTTTACAGGAAGTGTAGACCTTCGACAATATTGATTAGTAAGACATTATATGTTGGCAAGCTGTGCAAGGGGTTACATTCAAAGTTTTATTATCCCTCCGAGAGGAATCGAGCTTCCCTCCGAGCTTTCACTTCTTGGAGCCATGATTCTGCTTTCGATAGGAAAGCTCCATGTCAATAGAAAAAGACATTGCCTATGGCATGGAGTACTGGAGTAACGAAAAGATCATACACCGTGATCTAGTGTCTGATTTCATTAGGCTAAGGCCCAGTCGTCATTTCGGAACGTTACCATACTGTAGCTTTAACTCAAATCATCCACTTCTAAAATGGAGCCTCATTGCCATTACCAGCTTTAACTAGTAACTGAGGATGTAATTTTATTTTTGATCTGGTTAAAGACAAGGGTAGCCATGAGCAGCATATAAAATATTCCAACCAATGCCATATTCAATGAAGGGTTAGGGCGTTTGAGCCCTCCGCCGCTAAATATTATCTGACACATCAAAACGTAATAAAAAGCATAAACACATTTTTGATGCACCCAAAAATTGTACCCCCCCCCCGAACAAAAATCCTGATTATGGCCCTGATTCTAACCTAATCCACGATAATCCATCGAATTTTTAGATTCTCCCTAGTTTTGGTCATGTCTAGCGATTGGCGTTAAGATTTACCCTTTTCCGCAAAGGTAACCAATCAAACAGAGCTAAGTTTACAAGCTGATAACGTACATAAAAACCCAAAAAAAGTGTCGGAACGGAGAAAAATGCGATAGCCCAGTAAAAAAGAGGAATAGCTATAAAAAAAGATGAATAGTAAAAGAGAGGAAAGAGGAATAGTAAAAAATAGGAAAATTGAGGATCAATACATCCACTCAATGGTCCCAAATGCAAAAAAGAAGAAGTAATAAGTATAAAAAAAAAAAAAAAAAAAAAAAAAAAAAAAAAAAAAAAAAAAAAAAAAAAAAAAAAAAAACAGAAGATGAGTCTTCAAGACAAAATAAACCTTGAAGAACTAATATGAAAATAAAGGTTTTTTTTTCAGAATAATGGTGCAAAGGCAACTAAATAACTGCAACATGGGGAATAATAATGCGTTTTGGAACGCTAATTGCTTACCGCGTATATTAGATATTGGTTGTGTAATAGAAATTTGTGAAAACAAAAATATATGAAGGATCAGAATTAATAAGATCCTTATAAATGTGGCTTAGTTTCTCCGGTATTGAATGTGAGCTTTTTGTATATATGCTCCTTGATTTCAGGTTAGGTTAAATTACACTAGACTTTTCATGGAAAATAACAGACGTGTTTTCAAACAAAATGATGAAGGTTATCATAAAACCAGTTGTTAGATTAGTTTTTTCTTATTTTTATCTCGTTAGATTTATTTATCTTTTTTAGATTTTTATATATTTTTTCGTTCGTCAAACATCTTTTTAGCACATCGATTTATTTTGAGAGCAATTAATAATTTTTTTTCCGGAGAATCAGTTGAAGTAAATAAAATTAAAGTACCTGATGGCTTTTTCGCTGGAGTTGGTGTTTCTTCTTCTGAGGAGTCACTGTCTTCAGAGCTAAAATACAGAGACGATTTAAAAGCAAATAAAAATGATTAAACAAATACGGCGATAAAACATAAAAACTAATTCATTTAAAAAAAATAAAACATTGTTTTTGACACACATATAAAATGTGACAAGTCTCTTTTTAAAAGAAAATATTTTCCTTTTATTGCGAGAATTAAAAATCCATGATGAAGAATTACTTCACAAAATTTACTCAAATTATTTTATATATAAAAAAATAACATAAAAAAACAAAGTAGTTACGTTATAAAAAAGAAAAATAAGAGCAATCGAAACTCAAACTTTTTTCATGATGTGAAAGAGTGACGGCTTACGAATCGACTAAGGAAGTATGTTTCAGATAATCTAACAAGCAATTAAGGGTCAGGATCCCTTTAGTGATCATCCATAGACCGCCAGAAATTTTTGTTAAAAAAAAAAAAAAAAAAAAAAAAAAAAAGATTTGCTTCCATGCCTAAAATTTGACGTTTTTGGTGAAATTGTCTTGAAGGAGCCTACAAAGAATGAACAGTTTTTCAACCTACATTTATAATAATTAAACAATTGATATAACCTCTTTTATAAAAAGAAAATTATTTATTGGCTTCGTCAAACCCATTAATTACGTTCAAAATTACTATGCAACTGCCAATGCATATTCGTAGTTGGAGCAGGAATGTTTATATTAGACTAAACTATCTACCCATTTGATTACCCCCTCCTCCTTTTTTACCGTTTATACTATAATTTTAACCTTACTTAACGATATTTCTAATAATTTAAACTTTTTTTCTATTCCTTATTACCCATTGTAATATTTTAGGCCAATTTAAATTGTCGTTTTCTTTTTTAGTTCATTTATTTTCATGTGAATATTGCTGTATATCCTTTAAACAGTGTTCATGTCGAACGTATATGAGGCATTTTCTCAGTTGCTGTACAACCTATATATGCATGATTGAAACGAACAAAGAGCCAATATAAGCTTTTTCTACCACACACAAAGTAGACAAGGTCTCTGAGTAGCTTGAAGCTGGAAACACCCACTTGACTCCTCTTCAATCTTGATCCCCAATTGCAAACATCCCGAAAAACTAACGTACAAGAAGGGCGAAGGTCATCCACAGTCCACCCACTACCCGAAATATCGATTGAAGCTCCAACCCTAGCCCAGAAAGGACCACTCTCGAGAAAAGTAACAGCACCCGACGTCTGGCTCCCTTTTACACTGGTAACACTATCGAGCATGATCTTTAGGTCAAAATACAAGTACGCAACGAAATGATAGCATCAGAATCAACATCACTTCAGCATTTGCCAATAATACCATTCACTATTAGAGAAGAAATACCAGCTAAGAATTGCCGATTATTGTTTTACTGTCACTTTTAAAAATAAATAGCACTAAATTATTTTGGTACATGGATATTACCTTGAATCCTTCTTAGCAGGGGCTTTCGAGGGTGGAGTCTTGGCAACCGGTTTTGGAGCAACTGGAGCTTCATCTATAAAAAAAGAAGAAGAAAAAGCAATATAATATAAATAAAAAGAAAAAAGCAATTTTATAGCAATTGTGATTAACTGTTTCAAGGGTGTCAACCTTACAAATACAGAAGAGAGAATAATGAGAACTTTTTTTCCCAAGACAGTGATCAAACAAAACCTATTTGAATATTTCAGCCCTATATCTAAGGGCCATTTTCAGCAAAGAGAATAATAAACAATAACACACTTACAATAAAAGTTCTTGGTTAAAAATCCATTTTTTAAAATAGCCTAGGCATCATTACTTCTTAACGAAAAGTTCAGCCAAGACTGTCTGATAAAAGCTAACATTTTACAAGCTAAAAAGGTTCATTCATTTCACTAACTGTATTTATTAAAAATTGGAATAATTTCTTATTGCGATGTTTGCCTCCTTTGCAGCTAATCTTGTCTAAGACGGATAAGCTGAGTCTTCTGTATTTGTATTAAGGAAAGGCAGTGTGGTCTTCGTCATAATTTAGTGTCAACCTTAGGCAAATCCAACACTTTTTGTTATTTTTTTCCTCATATTAAAAGAGAATTAACACAATTATTAGTTTTCTATTAATTAATTAGTGCAAACAAAAATTAATAAGGCGAAGGATGTCAGCTTTTGCGGACTATTGAATGCAATCAGGGTATTATAACAGTAACATGTAATTCGATGCTAAAATGTATGTATACGCAAATATCCCCTAACCTAATAGCAAACAAAAAAGGTTCTTAGGATTGTGGGACAAAATTTTCTCTCAGTGGGAATAACTTTCTTCAAATGTAACCTTAATTCATGAATAAAGTTATACTATTATTCATGCTTAAAAATACTGCGCTCTAGATTTTAATACTTTATACAGGCCAAAAAGCAAATAATTTTTTGACCAAAGACTCAGTACAGGGGATGCATAAACTTCAGTGGAAGAAAAATCTCAACTAGTCCAATAATAGTCAGCAAACATTGTATTAAGGCAATATTTGAAATTGCATTTACAAATATTTGTTGGGAAGTGATTTTCATAAATATCGTTCAAGGCCTAGGGGGTGGGGCAAATTTTCTTTGTTTCTCCATTCCATAACAAACAGATACAAAGTAGAGACAATAGGGAAGATCTTTTCAAGACAGTGGAAATTAGTTCTGTGGATATTATATATATATATATAAATGAACTTACATCAAATTGTGAGAATTAAAACTAAATAATTAAAAACACTTTTTAAAACTTTTTTATTTAAAAATAGCCCTAGCATCCTTACTTCAACGAAGTTCAACCAGGACTGGCGAAAAGAATGAAATGAGAATATAAGCTCATTCAAACTAAAGAGAACAAAATGATTAGATGCAATTTCTTAAAGCTAATCTTGCTTGTTTAGCAGCCTGTCCCAAAGGCCTTTTCGTAATTGGTTCAGTACTATTATAAATCGGTTTAGTAAAATATTTTGTTGGATAATTTTTAATTAAATTTGTGTATAAAGAATTTAGTGAGTATTCCCCCAAGTCCCTGTTCAAAGAAATATTATTATTTATTATGAGATTAATTTCGACTGATTCTCGAACCACCTGTTTTATTCCCAAATCGTTACTGATGAGTGAAGAGTTTTCAAAAAGTATCATGTGGGACGGATTATTAAATATATGCAAATCTAAAGCAGAATCAAAGGAGTTATTGGAACTACTTGAAATTAAGGCCTTGTCTATGTCATTTTTATGCTGTTGTAACCGTTTGTCTAGATTCTGATGGGTCCTGCCGACATAGTAATTTCCACAATCACAAGGTATTTGATAGACCCCTCTTTGGCGAGTAACTGGGGTCTTATCTTTACCCGAATTTAAGAAATTGATGATTTTAAAATTATTAGTAAAAACTACGTACAGATTATTTTTTGTGCGAATATTTTTTAATTTTGTTGTGATCTTTGGGATATACGGAAGATAGACAATATTTGAGGGCTTATCAGTGGCCTCACATTGTGAAGTATCTTCTTCGATTTTACAAGAATGTCTTTTTATTCTACGGTTAATTATTTTATTGACAAAAGGAATGGGGTATCCATTACCAAAAAGAATATCTCTGATAAAGTTTATTTCTGCATTTATATATGAATCGGAGCAAATATTCAGGGCACAATCAATGAGGGAAGTTACAACTGCTCATTTAACTTATGGGGGGTGATTAGAATTAAAGTGAAGATATCTATTTTTTTGTGTTGGCTTTCGATATATAGTAAAATCCAGTTTATCAGCATTACGAATAATTAATACATCTAAAAACGGTAGTTCATTTTCAATTTCAACTTCTAGGGTGAACTGCAAATTTCGGTCATAAGTGTTAAGATGATCTAAGAAGCCCCGAAGTTCAGCTTCCCCATACTTCCAAAGTGAAATTACGTCATCCATATATTCCCTATTGTCTCTACTTTGTATTTGTTTGTTATGGAGAGGCAGTATGGTCTTCGTCGCGATTTTCTCCATTCTAGTTCTCTAAATAAGGAGAAATGAATAGTAGTCCCCATTCAAACGTCAACCCAAGAAAATTCTTACAAAAGTACCCACTCTCCCATGTTTTGCCAATTTCAGTCTAATCGGGTAAAATATACAATAGTAACACTTCAGTTACTTGCCACCAAATATTTACTTGAGCAGTTACGAAAGAAACATGGACGAAAAATCTACTCAGTAATTACATCTTCCTTGAACGATAGCGAACTACTTACCAAAAATCATACACAAAGATACTACATTTCAATTTTTTCTTTTTCAATTACTGATTCCCACCTTCTCATATTAATGTTTTGAACAATAAAAGTTATTAACATATAGACAACCGACATAAATAGAGAGCTAAAAATAGCCATAAGCTAAACTTGCGAAATGATGTATATCCAAAAAGAAGAAAACAAAACAACGAAGATACAACACAAGTCAGCTGTTAATGTTGCAACCGCATACAGGCCCAAAAGCAAATGACCTTTGGGCCAAAGCCTCGAGCAGCAATTTCTTTTTGCCTAATTTTCTGTGGAAAAGTTATTGATACAGGTCCATGATAGAAAAACAGGCAGCTTATACTAGTTATAGTCTTTAGGAAGCAACATTTGCTTTGTTAGGAAAAACATTTTTTTTGTAAAAAAATTTGATCAATTGCAAGAAAGTGGCAAGACTCTAACCTCAACAGTCTTTACAGGAAGCCTGGGCCTCTGAAACGATTGAGTTTCACATTATATTTTGGTAAGTTGTGCAAGGAGTAGTGGAGTAAATTCGAAAAATTCAAAAAGACCTATTACATAGCCCATGACCATCCAGATATGAATCCCTCTAGCCCCCCCCCCCCGAAAAAAAGTGCTGGAGCTAACCCTAACCAGGGGTAATCAACGATACCATTATCTGTTAGAATAAAAATATAGCAAATTCCCCCCAAAAACACATTCCGAAGTACTAGGGTTCTATACATTGGAAAAGAAAAGAACTTCCACAAATAGCCTATATATACCCATATAGTTTTCAAGACGTTCGAAGAATGTAATTTTCACATATTCGGCACGAGTAAGGTCTCTTAAAAAGTATTCTTCCATCTTTAAATTATTGCATATATATATATATATATATATATATATATATATATATATATATATATATATATATATATATATATATATATAATATATATATATATATATATATATATAGTTACACATCCTCCTAAAAACAATTAAGTATGGATATACTGATCAGAATTTTCTGCAAGTAAACCTTCGAATAATTTGTTTAGTAAATGACGCCTTAGACAACACAGCATTTCCATGAACAGAATTTATTAAATAAAAACATAGAGATAAACGTTTGCAGCTATATCTGGAAATTATTAAGATGTGAGTTATATTTATTTGTTTTTCTTCATATGATGTCTTTAATTACTCATTTTTCCCGTTGATAAAGGCTCCCGGCCAACAAGTCGAAATATTCGGATTTTTATTATTAAAAGTTGTTGTTTTTTCCAGTACTTTGTTTAAATATTATACCTGTTTTTCTCTGTATTTTCATTAATCAAATTCTATAATATATCAATTCTTTTATATATTAATATAAACAATATATTATACATGTTATATATATATATATATATATATATATATATATATATATATATATATATATATATATATATATATATATATATATATATATATATATATATATATATATAAAAATATAGATAACATATTAATTCTATAAATTCTATGTAAGTCTATATATTAAACTCTATGTTTAAATATTATACCCGTTTTCCTCTCTGTATTATCAATAATTAAATTCTATAATTAGGTTTGTGATAGTGTTGCGATATATTTGTAAAAAAAAGGATAAAGTAAAATATAAGAGGAAGAAAGAATAATAAAGACCAAGAAAAGAAAGGCAAAATAGTGGTTTATTTATTGTATTTCCTTTTTATTAAAGAACAAAACTAGTTTTCAGTGGCGGCCCTAATTCTTTGAATACATTCAAAAATATTGTTTTATATTATTTATTTGAATTATTTAATTTTTGGATATTCATATATTATTTTTTTATATTTTAAATCAAATGCAAAGTATACTGTATATTACACATAATTTTTACAAGATCACACATTTTTTATATACAAATCAAGATTTTATTTGGTATGTTTATTATATTTGGATATATTCTATAGAATACATTTTATTTTCGCCCTTTTTTTCTTTTAAACGTATTCGAGGTGTTCGAAGAATTCAATGAAGACCAACAAATTTGGTTCGGTTGAGATTCAAAAAAAGCAACATGCCATTGAACATAAAAACTACAGCTCAAATAGAAATTCAAGTAACACACAAAGACTAAAAGAGAGAAAAATCTAAAGGAATTCTTCTTTAACTTTTCCTTAGATAAGATATTCATTCAAACATAGCCAACACATAGAAGAAAATTATAAAAACAGTTAGCTCGGATTCGGTCTTCCAGTGAACTTTATTCACGTTTATGACCCTCTGCAGCCTTTTTTCCATATAGATACTGGTTGATTAGTCCATATTGTCTTTTGTTAGTTTGAATTTTGTTTTTCTTCGCTGTTTATCGTATTTGTTTTTGTTTATTTATTTATATTTATTTATAATACTCCGTACTTTGTGTTTTTTATACTTTACGGGTAATAAAGTTCATTCATTCATTCATTAGCTTAAATATAAATTTGCTTAATTCTTAAATCTTTAGTTTTCCTTAACTAACAAGCAAAATACAAGTAACAAAAAGACTAGGAATAATTACAGATCTTAATATTAATCAATTATAATAGATGATAATTACCATATGAAGAGATTAAAGCTGATTTACATAATTCAGTTTTCTTTGTTTTTTTCATGTCGAGATGTTTTTAAATATTTAGAGACGAATCAGAGAGAGAGAGAGATATAGATTTATTAAGAAAAGAAAACAAACACTATTCGCCATTCGCCTGCCAAGAAAGGCAATAAGCTTGTAAGGGCATTGTAAGGCTTGTAAAAGACAATCAGACTAACCTGAACTGGATTCTTCAGAGCTGGACTCCTCCTTCTTTATCGTAGGTTTTATAACTGGTGTAGTTCCTTTGGCCGCAGGTTTTGTAGCTGGTGTAACTGCTTTGGTAACAGGTTTTGCAACCTCTTCTTCAGAAGAGGAATCGGAATCAGAAGTTTCCATTTTCTTTTGAGTTAATTTGGGAGCAAGTTTAGGAGCAGGAACCGCCATTTTAGCTGGAGTGGCTTTAGCTGCAGGGCCTTCATCATCTGAAGAATCCGAATCACTAGATGTTTCCCCCTTTTTGGGTGCAGGCTTAGGTGCAATTGCCACCTTTGCCGGTGCTGCAGGGGAGGCAGTAGTTTTTCCTCTTGGAGCCTCTTCTTCTTCTGATGATTCAGAATCAGAACTGTCGGCTTTCTTAGGGGTAGGTTTTGAAGGAACCGTTTTTGGTGGAGGCACAACTGGTTTACCAACTGGTTTCTGAAAAAAAATACAACAAATATTAGAAAGGGATCATTTAGGTGTTTTGCCATTGGTACACAGTGGCTAATAGTAGCCGTTTCTTTTAGCCCGATAGACACTCGAGGAGCAGACCTCAGACCAGGTGGAACAATAGCCTACAGAAGTTTCTCAGCATGGCTGACATTGCTGCTGACGAGCCCCCACTCCCCTTATTGCAGCTGATCCGTCCACCTGGGGAAGCGAAGTTGCTACGCTGTCTACGCCACATATCACTCGGCAAGAGTCACAGGTCAATTAAATCAAATATTAGTATGTGACTTACCACCAACTTTTAGTCTATATGAGCTTTTGAACTCAAAACTTGGGTCAAAATATAAATGAGCATAGAAGGGATCGGAATAATTTTTCCCATGATTGGTATTAGCCCAAAACTCAGGAAAATGTGCCTTTCTTCCTCTTCCGATACCCCCCACGGCAAAGACTTAACCATCCTACATATCTGTTTGCAGATACTATCCACAAAAATCAGATGAAAACATCCATCATATAAGGGAGGAGAGGGCCACCCCGCCATCAACTATTTATCAAACGAGCAACCATACAAAAACCGTAGTTCTGACCCGACTGAACCCCAAAGATAATTTTTTCCGACTGAAGTTTGGGATTAAATCTAAGAGATGTTTTATAAACAAATATAAAAGATAACAAAAAAGAAATTCGATTAATTATAAGCGGTCAGAGACTATGTCATTTATGACAGATCTGACAATTCTTCACTGTGGTTAAGAATACAGACGACAAATAACAATGAAGCGGATTGGCTAGTGAGATTTATAGTTAGTTAGTTATAATCTGATATAGTTAGTTGATATGTAGATACTTACCTTAGTTATAAGTCATCATTAAATATCGTTATACTATAACTTAGTAAAATAACTTAATAAAGTGGATTGGCTGCGGATAAGTTAATGAGTGATTTAATTCGATAATTATTTTGTTAATTCACCATTAGACAAGCCTAAGCCTGATGACAAGACTACCAAAGAAAAAGAAAACCGTAGCATAAACTCTTTCATGAGGACTGAAGATATTTTTTTAGCCCCCTTTCCCAAAACACACAATTAACGGTCCTTTTACTCCCTTCTCCCGATTAAAAATGTCCCAATGGTTTAAATTAAGTTTCCGTCTATGAGACATCAAAGGGTACACTTTACCAAGCTACAAATAAAACTCGTCACCGAAGTAAAAAAAAAAAAACTACCAACTTTTTAATCTCGGGTTTAGACAAAATAAATAAATAATTAAAAACTTTCAGTCATATTACGAATACAACAGATTCTGATTAAAAAAAGGATAAAAATACACGCTTAAGATAATAGCGTCATGTGATTTTCCGATCATTGAACAATAAGCAGCTCAAACCATTAATGGTTGAAAAACATAATAGCATAAAGGTCTCAAGAGTAAGTGGTTTTGTAAGCCCACAGTGGTAATTGGTATTTCAAAAAAGCTATCGGCCCTCTAAGTCCATTGGTTCTTAATTTATGAACTATATAATTATGGTACAAAAATATACGCATCACCACTATACCAGCAAAATGTCAAGAGTTGTGCAATAGCACATCATTCTTTTTTTTTTGGGGGGGGGGGGGGAGGATTTTACCACTGAAAATTCTATTACGTATGCTCAGTTGAGATATGCCTCAATTTGAAAACGTTGACTCTAGCTTATCATTTCGCCGTAGAGACGAGTGGCAACTTGATGTATTGTTAAGTTTCGGTAGAGAGTCCAGTGGTTTGTCGGTGGGAGGGTTGATCAAAATCATTTTAAGGGATAGGATTTTAGGGTAAAGATTTGGAGTCAATTTGTTAGTTGGGTATTATACATAAACTCATTTACTTATAATCCAGCATGTATTTAGTTGTTCATATTTCTTACTATATCTATATATATATATATATATGTAGAATTAAAAACAACCCATTAGAGCTTGGTAGAATCAACGGAATTTTTTTTACTTATCTTGATGTTTTTTTTTAGGATAAGTTGCAAAACCGAACAATCCAGCTTTAAAGCTGCCTTTTATTTATATTATATTACCAAGTGATCGACAACCTTTTTAGTTCAAAGAGCAAATAGCCTTTACAACTGTAACGAAAAACAAACTTTTTACAGCCAAGTAAAACCAGGTCGACGTCGAATTGGAATGAGGGAGGTTATAAGGACAGATTTAAGGGAAACCTAAACTTCTTGAGTGTGCAAAGAGAGAGGCTTTAAATAGATCGGGATGGAGGAGGAGCGTGCGTTACTGTTATTTCTCAGGTGGCTTGGTGCTGTAGTGAGTTATTAGTAGTAGTAGATCGTTGCGCAGTCAATCCACTTTTCGCCCTGCCACAACATTTTTCTTTCAATAAGGTGTCAGTTATGTGGAAATTTTGTATTGAGAGGCATGAGGAATAAATTATTATTATTAGTAACAGTCTGGAATAATGCACTAACCTTAGCTGTTTCCTCTTCACTTGAGCTTTCTTCACTTGAACTACTTTCTGCTGTTTTCTTTGCAGCTGCAGCTGTAGGTTTTGCGGTTGCTGTTGATGACTTGATTCCAGTTTTTGGGGCTGGTTTAACTGGTTCTTCATCTGAACTTTCTTCACTACAAAGTAATATTATTATTGCAAATTTTTTAAAAATTATGGCCAAATTAGCAACATGGGGCACTTTTCCAGGTTAGAACAAAAATCAAAAACCACACTAAATAATTTTTGGGGGAGAGAATTTGATTCAATTTCACATAAAACATGTTTCAGCAAACTCACTATAATTCAAATAAGCTTCGAATGCGTTTATGCTTCAAATAGGTTTCAGGACATTCAATGTACTTCAAATGAACAGATGTAAAAAAAAAAAAAAAACCATCTGTTTCACCAGATGAATGGTGCATTAAATATTTTTTCGGGATAAATGGTGTTTGTTTTATGGACGACAAATAAAAAAAGAATAGAATTCAAATTGATAAAAAACAATACAAGTTATTTTTTGGGGGCTTCTTAAAAAATAAACAAATAAAAAAAAATTTACAAATTAAAAATTAAATAAAAAGAAGAGAATTCAAATTGATAAAAAACAATACAAGTTGTTTGTTCGGGGATTTTTATGTGTGCTTATTCTATATAAAAGGAAGATGATAAAGACCCTTCCAAGTCATTTCTGCCGCACAGAGGGGTCAAATCGACGCTTAATGGTTTCAGTTGATAGGTCTTCGTTAACAAGTATCAGACAAGTATCAAGCCTGTCATCCAACCTCGCCAGAGCGGGGATCGATCCCTGGGTCCCGTGTTGCTAACGCAAACAATCTTAATTTTCGAATGTTCTATCGTCTGTTTTTTATACGATCGATCAATTCGGTCTCTAGATAGTTCAAGTACTACCAAGATGAAGTTTTTTTCTCTCTTTGAAATTTCAACCTGAAATTACCAGAAATACCGGCTTTCAAAATTCTTTTATACAAAATTCAAAATTTAAGTTTTTAATGAAATATTCTCGCATATCAAATTGACAAAGGAAAAACAAGTCAAGTGACGATCATTCAAATTGCTGTCGACTCGATCCAAATGTCAAATTGCTCAACAAGAAGATCATCGTTCAAAAAATACATCCATCAGTTCAGTAAAAAATATTAATAATAGTAATAAAAACTTAACAGATCTTTTTATGAATAATTTTTGTTAAGATTTAATGGAGAACTGGATTAAATTGATAACTGATGTTGACAGCTCTTGTCAAGCAAAAAGGCCACATATTAAAAATATAACAATTACAAAATTGTTACATTTTTCGTTACATCAATTTATGTTTCTCATACATTAACAATTAATCAAATTAATAATTAAAAAAAAAATTAGTAGTAATGGGGCATTGTCACAATTCCGATTCTACCCTAGCCACGATTTCGAGTCCCAGACAAATTGAGTCTTTTCTCTTATCAATCTACTCTGTTTGCGCTCAGAGGGGGCTACAGGAGTATAATAGCCAACCTCTAGTTAAAGATAACTACTAAGTTAACACAAATTTGGCCTTTAAAAAGTTATCTGTTTAATTTAACTTTAATTTTTGAACATCTAGATTTTTTTCTTTATTTAATCCGTGTTGGCTTTTCTGATTTCAGTGACAGCAAATAACTTAGTATCTAAAAAAAAAGAAGCGTACACTTATATACCATAAATTTGTATTATTTTCTCATATTTACCCTGGATTTAGACAAATACGATTTTCTTTTACAAAAATTCCAAAAAAATCAGACTTGAAAATCACTTGTTCACGCAATAGTTATTGTTCGTTCAATACGCGATATTGATTTTGTTTAACTATTTCAGAAATTCATATACGATTCATCAGTCAAAATAATCAATGAAGCTGAAATTCATAAACCTTGACAACAATTCGAAAATCGGATATATTCTTATCAAAAATTCGGATCCAACTGAAAATATTGTAATTCTTGCCACACAATAGACGGTGTATGCAAATAATTGTATGTGTGAACTCTAAGAGTTAGTCATAGTGTTAACTTCCCATTGCTGCTCATTTAAATTATTACATACTAGTTAGGGGGAAATATAGAAACTATTCATCTAATACGATTAAAAACCTATTACAAGACAGAAAGGATAAGAGGTTAGAGAAAGAAAGAAAAAAGATAGGGAGGAAAATAGAAAGGAGGAGATTGAAAAACAACAGAAAATGTATGATAACCAAGCAGTAGTGACCAAATTACGGTACAAAAAAAAACTTTGGAAAAAGACGAAAAAGGGAGAAGGAAAGATGTTAAAAATAATTAATGTTGTTTGGAGGGAAACTGACACAGAAAACATAACAAAAATATTTAAAGATGCTGGAGTAGCCCTGAGGTAGCTGTAGTGGAACTTGATACGGTAATCAACAATAAATTGGGTTTGCAATCCTATGAATAACTTAAGTTAGTCATTACGGATGATATCTGAAACGTCAGCTCACTAATAATGCCAACATGAAAACAGGGTTCAGATCCCTTTTACAAAATGACCTTGCAAAATGTTGAGAGGCTGTTCTTGAACTATTTTAGCATATTTTGTCTTAAAGTGAACATTCTCCGTGAGAAGACCAATTGGCTTTTCACATGGTGATATACAGGTAAATGAACATAAGACTCCTTTTGAGCCCTGGCACTTATGAAACGTGCATATTCTTCCCGTTTGTCCTATATTTTCCGGTTCATTCATCCTTCTCTTGGATTTTGATCCCCCCCCTGTTCCTCAAAGTGAGTTTATAGACAAGTGCCTGCTATAAACTGCAAAATAAAATGTCCAATTTTAAAAGAATTAAAGAAAAAGTCGCAAGTCATTGTTCTACATAGTTCACTTATTGTAACTTTTCAAATTATACAATAAATATTACGATACAAAAAGAAAAAAAATTTGCGCGTTCAGATTTAAACCAATATCAGGGCCAGCCCAGTCAAAACGAGAGATTTTGGTCAAAATCAATTTGTTTCTTTTTCAGAAACTCAGTTTTTTTTTCTCATCTGTGTACTGCTAGACAATTAGTTGAAACCATTGCACATTTGTCGGTTAAACTAGCAATAAAGTGTTATTACATTAATTTTATCACATAAAGTGATGAAAATAACATACATAAAAAGTAAAAAAATACTATAAGGCTTTTTTTAATTAAGTAATTTTGTAAAATCATGATTTAATTACGGTTGACTTTATTAATTAGAAAATTCCATCAACTATCAATATTAAGAATGAGCCATGATATAGTGGCAGGTGGGTTCTTCCCAAGTCACATTTTCTAGATTTTATGCACGTTCACATAACTAAAGAGCTCAAAATTCCACATATTTCTTTATTAAAATGCTGAACTTTGAAATCATCTAGTGGGCCTCAGCATCAGCTGACCGCCAAAAAGACAAAGAACCGATTAGGGATTTATCGCAGGGGGTCATCATTGAAAGCTGTCGAGAATATTTGTTTTTGCTGTTAAATTTGACTGAAAAGACAATAAAACTTTACGCCCGTTTTGTCGGCGAACTTGTCAATCAAAGCAGGTGACATCACAGTGAACACTTAATGCAGCCAAACTGCTCAAATGATAATTCTTTTCGGCTGATTTTTAGCATTTTTCGAGCATGTATTAGAAGATATTTGGGACTGCTCTTTCCTGAAGAAGATATTTTGGGACTGCCATTTCCTGAAGAAGACATTTTGGGACTGCCCTTTCCTGAGTTTTACAAAAGAAAATAATGTTCCCTTTATTATTTTTTTAAATAACTGTAAACTTTCTGAAATACAAGTTTCAATAGAACTGAATATCCCAATATCCATGAAAGAACATGAAAATTTAAATGGTTTATCAAGGATTTCTTGGAAAGTAGGTGTCAGCTTTTAGTTTTTGGTTGTTTATCCGAATCTCAGCCAATTTCTACGAGTTATGGCAATACCACCAAATCAATTTGAAAACTTAACAGCCCTTTCCTGAAAAATATATTTTGGGACTGCCCTTTCCTGAAGAATGGTGACAAATGGTGGTGACTCATGAGATTTATTCTAATATCAACAAATTTCTACGAGTTATGGCAAGACCATCCCATCAATTTTAAATTATTTGGACATAGAAACAAAAAAGTTCAAAATGGACAAATTAGGGTGGCCCTTTAAGGTGTGTCATATTAACGAATGATGAATAATGAATCAATTTGTTTCCTACCTTGAATCACTATCAGCCTTTTTAGCGGGTGCTGGTTTTGCTGGAGTCACTTTTGCAGGGGGAGGTGCAGATTTCGTCTTGGGTGGTGGTGACTCATCTTCAGTGGTGTCACTTTCTGATGATGAGCTCTCTTTGGCTACCTTCTTCTGCAATAAATAATATAATAAATAAACTATATATAATAATAAAAGTAATAAATTTAATAATATAAAATATAAATAAATAAAACAGCATAAATAACAAATGAAAATAAAAATAATAATAAATAAATACATCATAATTATATTTAATGTATTATGCAGCATAGTAGACACTATATAAAGTACAAAACTAAAAATGAATTTATTTAGTTTTGGGTATATTTTGGCATTACAAAATCAAACTTTGGGGGCAAATTACATGATTTGTCTTAGAGAGGAGGGGAGGGAGGACAAAACTATAAGAACTTAAAAAATTATTATGCAAAAAGAGCAATGAACAAATCCTAACAAAATCCATACATTCCAGACATCAAGACCAGTGTCCTAAGTTGTTTTTTTTTAAATCACTTTTCTTTTGTTTTTGGATTCCATAAAGGGATGGGTTTGATAATCTAGTATTATAATTTGTAGGCAAAGAAAGATCTGTTACTGCTAGGAAAGCGTGCAAATTATGAAATGTTCCGTAACTTATGAGTTGATTAAAGTCTTTTAATCCTACTGTTATTTATTTTTTAATCCCCCAACCCCCGGAATAGCTTTTAAATTGGTATTAGAATATGGATAAAAACTCTTAACTCTTCAAATCAGTAGCAGCCAAATTCTGTGAAAAAATTTGAAGATTATTATGCAAAAAATTATAGGCTTTGTTATTACGAATTATATTAGTCCAACATATTTTTAGTCGATAATCATGCATATTTCACATGCTTCTCAGCAAGCAAAATAAAATTTCGCACTCTGTTCAATAGTCCACATTCCACAGGTACTGATCTCCTGACTCTATGCTGTCAACTAGGACTGCAGTGTGTGGTTGGGGGCAAATCATCAGACACTTACCAATCTTACCAACTTGGATTTTTTTTTACCTTTGGTACTTATTTGGTGCTGGATTGACTCTGGCTCAGCTTACAGTCACACCATTGACCCCAGTTCCAAACCAAATTATCAACAACACTAGGACACGAACTTTTGTCCTTACAGACACAGGATTGCAAGTCTCTAGCATCCTAGCAACACAAGTGGTTCAAAGAAACCACTTCACATCAAATGAAGTTTTATTTGTTATTGTTGTAGTATTCAATCATTATTCAAAATATCATGAAAAGAAAGATATGGAAACCATAGAGCCCAGCAGTGAAAAGTAAACAAATAAATAAACAGTAAACATGTAAATAAATAAAAAAGTGAACATAAAATAAAACAAAATAATAGAAAATAAAACAAGTAAAAAAGTAAATAAACTTACTGCCTTTCCATTTTGTATGGGTGTTGCAGCTGCAGATAAGGCGTCTTTCTTGATTTTCTTTAATGATGGACTACCATCTGCTGTCAACGAAATCCTCCTTTTGGTTTTCCTAAAATGAAAAAAAAAATGAACTATATTTGCTTCTATGAAAACATACAGTAAATGAAAAATGTAGAAAGTATTTCTTTCAAAAACGGACACATGATTCATTAGTAAAAGGTAAAATGTAACTAAGGTAAAGGTAAAAAAGTAAATTTAGTAAAAGGTAAAAAAGGAAAATTAGTAAACATGATTCATTACTTCTCTATAGTAGACATATTTTTGCTAAAATTGTCAGTAGGGGTGACAAACATTATCTCGTAGAGACATAATCATGCTAATCTGAAATAACAATTGGACACATCTGTGACAGAAAACCAAATTCGAGTCACAGTCTGCTAATTATGCTACTTCTGCCACTGGGCTAAAACAGCATATCCTTCAGTTATTCTACCATAATTGAAAAAAGCTTCATTCCAGAGGAGATTTACTTTAATTAACTTGTAATTGTTTCTTTGTTGGCCAGTATGACCCCAAAGTATAGACATGGTATGTAGTTGCTATTCGTGTAGTAAAATATTTTTCTTTCTTATTATAGTAAATATAAATGATGCTATATAGATGTTTTTTGCCTGATTTGCCCCACACCAACCATTTGGTTTTAGGCAAATTGTATTGATTTTTTGTATTTAGATTGTTGTGGTTTAATAAATATATCATATAGCCAAGCCCAAAGCCCTCACAAAATACTTTCCATTGAACACCTCTTTAATATAACTTAGCTGCATTAAATAATAAAGTAATTAAAGACATTTCCTTAAATGAAACCAATTGCATATGTTCAATGTGGTTATGAAGGTTACACATGTAAATCCTTCTAATGTAACCATCTGGGCTATTTATGATGTATCTGGGCACAAACATGTAGCACCAGAACATATCTACATAAAATATGAACATTGATTTTTTTAGACACACAAAAATCAATGTAAAAAGTTCTTCCTAGGGCTTAAAATTGGTAAATAGAACCATGAACTATGCAAAAAAAAAAGCTCAATTATTATTGTTATCAATTTGAATATGGTTCTGCCTAAGCAAATAATTAAAGAAAAATTCAGGGGGTGATCTTTTGCAGGTGAAGGATAAAAGGTTGCCAACACTCATGCTTTTAGCCAATTCAAACAAAGCAGCCTACATCTAGTTTTTTCCAATTCCACAATCTGATTTGTTCTTGCTTTGTCTTGTATATTGTTTTGTCTGACTTCATATTTGTTTGATTGTCTATTTGTTCTCCTTTTGTCATTCTGCAATTTTATTATCTTTTTATATTGTGGAAAAGAATTAGCTATTTTTATTCTTACAAAAATCAGATTTTTGTATTCATCTATATTACCAAACTTTAGGTTGAACTCTTATCCTTGCATTGCTAAGTTCAGTACCTTACTGTGCTGTGGCAACTAGTATTTACAACTAATATCTACAACAGGCTATTTTAATTTAACACAAACTATAATTATGATGTAATGTTACTGTGTTGACATAGAGGGAATCAGACAAGCATCTGGGGTTAAAACAAAGGTAGGAAGTCCTTAAATATGGAGGTAAAGTGTCACAAGAAAGAAATTAAAAGGAACCTGAACTTCATGCAAGGGAGTAGAGAGTGAATTTTTGAGCAGAAGGGAGCAGGAGAGGAGTGTGCAGCTGTGTTGGCTGTAGGCAGCTTGGAACTAGAATTACCTTAAATTGCAGCTTGGAACAATCTAAGGATTTCTCCTTGTAGAGCTCCAGAGTTGACGATTTGAGTTGTATTCAGGATTCTTTAGTGAACAGGTTCACTATGCTGATCCATAGCTTCCCAGTTGAGTTTAAACTCTCTGGAGGACCACTCAGCATCCAGTCTTCATTTAAATATGTCCACAGATTCAGCAGTAACAGTTTCTTTAGAGTTTATTCCAACTGTTGATGATTCTTGAGGAAAGGGCTGCTTAACAAGTTTCAACTCATGACCTCTAGTTCTTGAGTTAGTACCAACAGTGGGAAATGATGTTGGGAGTGTATTAGCCCTCAATAAGTGACAGCTAGAGACATTCCAACTTCAAGCTTAGGATGCAAAAGTCCCTTATGCAGAGGACTGATGACTTTAGGGGAACATTTAAAAAGAGTATGCTTGATCAGCCCCATGGTTGAACTAGCATCAACAGCAGACTTATCATGAGTACTGAATTTTAAAGTGATTCCAAGATCTTGCTCAGTCTTTAAAGAAGAAAGTGGCTATAAAAGAGGGAAGGATAATGAACTGTTAGTAGTAGTATTAGTAGATACACAGATGAAACAATATTGGTCCAAGAACAGTTCCCTAAGGAACACCACTTAGGACTTTGGATAGTGGTGAGTAGATACACACATCATCTGTTGTGAAGTTTTGTCATTTGTGTCCAGCCAACCAGGAAGTCCATTAGCCAATCTGGTAATTTTTGGTTTATTCCTGCTGCTATTAACTTGGAGAAAAACCAACTATGTAAGACTTAATAAAATCAGCTTAGTGATGCAATAAGTTGTTAGTAGTAGTAGCAATACAACAAAGTAAAGCACAAACCAAACCAGAATCCTTCATTTAGTGCTTACCCAATTTCTAATAAACTGTTTATCTTCTAATCTAATTTTTTCTAATGTTTAACACTGTTCATCACTGACTTCTAATGTTCAACTTCCTTGTCATTTGTGGCCAACTATTGTTAACTGATTAAATTTTGTTTGTATTCTTTGGAAAAAAAAGTAAAAAAAGTAAAAAAAAAAAAACATGACAATATATTATATTTAAAAAGATGAAACAGACACCATGAACACAAGTATATACATTAAATATCTTGCACTATGCTCCTGAAAGGCCAAGGCCCAGACCCAGGAATTTTGCTCCCCCACTTACTATGGCACCTTCCAAGTACAATATTGCACAATGCAAGGAAGGGTACATTATTACAAATAATAAATCCAAATTCCCTTTATTGTTTATCTATAGGCTTATATTGATGGCAAATGTGATGACAGTATTCATAATGGACTCAAAGAAAACATAGGATTTCCTAATTGCATGAAAAAAGCAAAAAATAATAATAAATGAATAAAAAAAAGTTCAACTCACAAATAGTATACTCCCATATATTATATAGGGAAATACTCTCCTCTTAATTCTTTACATTTATAACCTGTAAATAGCAAGCGTATAGCATTTACTTACTTTTCAAACCCTTCAATGACATCAGCTAGTTTGGGAGAACTTGAGTCCAAGTCAGCCTACAAAAAAATAAAACATCAGTGAACACATACAAGGTCACAAACCCAATTTCACTCCTCTATAAGGGGTCAAGAGTTTATCCACACACAAAACTGGAAAGCACCCTATTTCAGGTGCCCCTCTCTATACTATTTTTTCAGCACTTATTTTCAGAATTACAGGATCTTTGGGTGGGGTTGTGGTCCTCCTCTAAATGAGATCCCTGGGAAGATAAGACACAGACCACATACAACTTTAGTATACATAAGTTTTAAACTTCTGTTTTATACCTAGTATTTAATCATTTTGATCAAAATTAACATCCTGGTTTATATAGCTAGTTATTCAATTCTAAAATCTGTTCCAACAGCCAGCAACAAAACCAATAATGTTTTCAATATTTCCAAAATTCATCCTTGCTCCAAAGTATAACATATCAAAGGGATAGAAAAATGACTTATAAAATCCATATTCACATGGGCATCATCTTGAGTGTGTTCCCAATAGATCCTTGCAGAACTTTTTTTAAGACCTTGTATGATAGTCATTGCCTTTAAAATTGCATGTAAATTTGCAATATATGATAGAAATCACAAAGAAAAAAGGATAATACCATTCAATGATTTTTTCAGACATAATCACTTATGTTTCAAGCCCCCCCCCCTCTAATGAGGTTTGTGGCTGTATATGAAAGTTTTCAAACTTGTAGGTCTGTCATTTTCAAATTTGTTTTATAAGGCATCATGAACCAACTATTGATAAGAAATAAGCAAACAAATAATGTAGGCCTGACCCAAAAAATCAGTAAAATTTTGTTTGTAGCTGGGGCTATATCTGACCTGTGTGAGGGGGTTAGGAATAGGATGCAAGAGCAGAGATCATTAGTCTGATATCTGAAATCAACTGAAATCTTTGACCATTTGTTTCCAGTGTATTATATTTTACTGGGGATGTCCTATACTACTTATGATGAAGGTGTGGCTAGACTTGAACTCACTACATTGGAATCACAACATCACTTTCTTACCATGAACTTTGGGCACAAGTGCCTTAATCTTCTTCCCACCTTCAAAGAAAACCCCCCAATCCTTCCCAATACAAGACTTAATGCTTGTAGATCTCCAAATACCCAACTTGACTTGTGTCCCCAAATGTTGACAATGAGGTACAAAAACTCTTTCATTCCCTATTTTGTTTTGCATTTTAATAACGCTAGTGCTTATGCTAGCTTGTGTGCTATTTTAGCCAATAAATCATATTCTATTCTATAACTTTGTTATGAGACACTTATTATGCCCTGGGGGGATAACTATAAAGTTATGCCCTGGGGGCATGTAGGGTATATATAGAAAGGGTGATAAAAACTTTAAAAACAGCTCATTTGATTGGAAATTGAAAGAGCCAGTTTACTGAAAGTAATTGGAAGGTAGATATTCCCCCCTAACATAAACCTCATATTTTCCCCAAAATGTACCTGATTTTAATTTTGAGATGATCATTTGTTGTTGCAGAAACTTTGAATTTTTCAACTGAATGAGCTCTTTTCAAAGTTTTCACAACAACAAATGGTCATGTCAAAATTTTTTCAGATGCATTTCAATCCAATGAGCCCCCTCTGAAGTTTATACAATCACCCTTTCTATATAAACCTTAAATGCCCCCAGGGCATAACTTTACAACCCTTGCCCTAAGGGCTGTGTGAGTTGTCATCCTCAAAGACATAATTTCCATATCTTCCAACTATGTTGAACAAAATGGCCATCTAAAAAATTTTGAAGGAACATGTTCAGGGAAACGGTGGGTTTGTTGCTTTCCAACCACTTTTGACTATTAAAAAGGGCACTTGCCCTTTCAATTTTCAATCAAATGAGCTCTTTTCAAAGTTTCTACAACAATAAGTTTCTACACCACAAAAGTAAGAGAGCAACTAAAGAAGATAACAGAAGAAAGGGATCTAGGCATCATTACTGATGATAAAACTTATATTTCACAGCCATGTCCAGCATGTTGTTTCTTGTGCAAGCTCCAGTCTTGGACTACTAAAACAAACCATCAATAGCAGACAGGCATCTATATTTATGAAATTATACAAGGCTCTTGTCAGACCTCATCTTGATTCTGGCATGTGTCTTGCTGGTCCTTCTTACCAACAGGATGTGAGGCTCATTGAAAACATACAGAGACAAGCAACGAAATGCATAAAAAGTCTAGCATCAACCTCATATGAGGACCACCTCAAGTACCTCAAATTACCCACTCTAGTTTACCAATGCTTGTGCAGTGATATGATGCTTACTTACAAGCTACAGAACGAAAAGTCAGCAATCTTTGGCAGCAATCTCAGTACCAGCCAGCACAACACAAGAGGACACTCCAAGAAGCTACCAAAGTCAAGCTCCCAATCTAAAACTCACCAAAGATTCTTTTTGAGAAGAGTAATAAATCATTGGAATAAACTGAAAGATTCAACTGTCAGTGCTCCCTCCATCCAGTCCTTCAAAAACCAACTTGACAAAGAGTGGGAGAAGAAACAGTGGAGGTTCAACTGGCAGTCCTCAACTCAAGACCACTACAGGTCTGGAAGACCTTAAAGCTCTCAGATGGATTAAGGTAATAAATGGTTATCTTAAAATTTCTACCAATGCATTTCAGGAACATATGAAGCATGTGTGTGTGTGTTGTATCCATCCTCTGAATCTCAAGAAGGCCACTAGAACTTCTGATTACCAATCCAATAAGCCCCTCTTAAGTTTATACAATCATCCTTCCTTTATATACCTCATTTGCCCCCAGAGCATAACTTACATCCCTTGCCCTGAGGGCTCGGGGGGGGGGGGGTTGGCACTCCTAAAGACATGATTTCCAGACCTTTCAATTATGTTGAACAAAATGGCCATCTAAAAACTTGATCAGATGTGTTTGGGAAAATGGTGGGCATAAGAGGAGGGTTAATTGCTCTCCAATCACTTACAACTGTTAAAAAGGGCACTAGCCCTTTCAATTTACAATCAAATAGACCTTTTTTGAAGCTTCTATGACAACAAATAGCTGTATCAAAATTTTACCAGATGTATTTCTGGAAAATACCCTTTTTTGATACACCCAGAATTGTAACTTTCCCTTTCTCCTAATAATAAATCCTGTATGTAAACAATGGATAAACTGTACTATTAACAATCCTTCCCCAGTTTTGGGAGTGGGGGGCATTGTATACCTGGAGCAAAGCTACTAGACGTTTTGAATAGTCTGAACAAAATGACAATTACAAAATTATGACCACTACTGAGGAGAATGGGCATATGAAAAGGGGAATGAGAAAGGGATGGTTGGACTCCAGTCTCTCTTCAAAATACCTTGAAAGTTGCAATATATCAAAATTTTGATTGTATAGATTTAAGGAAAAGGTGTGTGTGGGGGGATGAGGGGGAGGGGAGCTGGTTGCCCTCTAATAACTATTGATTCTTAGAAAGGGAACTGGAATATTCTAGTTTAATAGATCCCCTCCAAAGTTTATACAACCACACCTTCCATAAAAACCTTAAATGTTAATAATAGGCAAATTGCATTACTTATGGGCCTTGTCCAGGGGACAGCATTTTTTTTATCAACCCTGGATGCTACATTTTTGACCCTAGGGCTATTTTGAATGAAATGGCTATCTGAAAGTGTTGATTTGTTGCATTAAGGTAAAAAAGGCATGGGGATATATATGTGCCTTCCAATCATTTTTTAAATTTAAAAGGAGACCATAACTCTCAATTTGCAATCTAATGAGTCTTCTCTGAAGTTTAAACCCCCCTTCCATATGAAGTGTCTATAGAAAACAATAATGCACTAGAACCTTTTGGCTCTTTACTATAGGCAAAGCTATAACATATCATCAAATATGCAGAATAATTATAGTTAACAGAATTTTGATTGTAGCTCTACTACA
Organism: Artemia franciscana; assembly: GCF_032884065.1. NCBI lineage: Eukaryota > Metazoa > Arthropoda > Branchiopoda > Anostraca > Artemiidae > Artemia > Artemia franciscana. The sequence continues at coordinate 3,146,515 of NC_088865.1, forward strand.
CTTAACCCCTAGCCATGTCCCTAATAAGATCTAATCACTCTTTTATAAGTTAAAAATACCTCATTTTTCCTAATTTTCAGAATTAACCCTCCCTCAACTCCCCCAAAGAGAGTGGATCTGTTCTGGCTTTGTCAATCATGTATCTAGGACTTGTGCTCAGTTTTTCCACCAAGTTTCATCCCAATCTCTCTACTTAAAGCATTTTCTAAGATTTTAAGTTTCCCCTCCAACTCTCCCCAATGTCACCAGATCTGGTCGGGACTTAAAATAAGAGCACTGAGACATGATATCCTTCTGCAAATATATAGCCAAAATTAGAATAGTGGTTCTGCAGTCAAAATGAGTTAATAATAATTATTCTGCATAGGCCTATTAGCCTATGAACTAAATAGGCCTACTGTTTTCTATATATGTCTCCTTGATAGTCTAGTCCTAAATCTAGGCTTATGGCAATATTTACTGGTAAACCTTTTCATTAACAGAATATTCAGATAACCAGGAAACAAACTTACCTCTATAATCAGAAGTTCATCCTGAATCCAAATATAGTCTTTATTTCTGTGGCAAACCCTTTCTAATATTACCTAAATATATATTATAGATTTCTCTATATTATGCCTATGTATTTCCTTTGTATTTATTGATTTTCAATTTTGTCACCATCAATTCAATTTACAGGCAAACTTGTTTTAACCAAGTATATTCTTACACAAGAATTTAAAATAAGAAAAAAATGTATAATCTTTGAGGATCTGTAAAGATCTTAAAATTAAATTTGTAACAGAAACAAATGTCATATTTGGATTCAGGATGAGATTTTGTTTCAAGAGGTAGGCCTAAGTTTGTTTTTTGGCTATGCTAGTTATCCCAGTGCTCTGTTAATAGGCCTATAGAAGTAAAGCCTACAGCTTCACCTAGACATGTAGCCTATAGCCAACCTTTTGTTTTTTTAAAATAGCCTAGACAGTTTACTTTATTGTTTTTCAATCTTTTGGTTTCATGGCAGTGTTTTAAGCCTGTTAGAGGACTGAAAAAGAATTTGACAACAAATCGCTTTATTATTTGAAAACCACAAAAAACATCAAGCAATTTATAAACTCTGGGGGCTAGGCTATCTAAATTACATGAAAAAATTAAAAATTAACCAGTTTTCAAAATTATAGTCAGCCACTCCAAACTAGGGTAAAATTCTAGTTAATTGACTTCTTGCTATCTCAGAAAGGGTTTAGGTTAGGAAAATGAAACTTTCAGGGATAAATCTACAGACTAAAGTATGTCCCAGGAAGGTATTTTGAAGCAACTATCTCCACTCCTTCTCCCTCTAGAGGACCCTGAAATTTGATGACCTTTAAAAATTTGTTTGCTATAAAAGTGAAATGTTTGCAAAATAGATCTTCTATTTAATTGAAGTACAACAAAATTGTTTTCAGCGTCGTAACTTTGCTCAATTCCATTTTGTAAGGTTTTAAAGATATGCAAATACATTTCCTAAATTCTGAAAAAATGTTGATATGGCTCAAAATTCTACTCAAACAACAGGAATTTCATTTTCAGAACTAAAGGCAGAGAAAAAGCAACTGGCTACTGAAAATTAATGTAAAATGCTGTTTTGTCAAATTTTAAATATGTATAGACCTCTCATTTAGGCAAATTTCAGGGCCCTCTAGAGGGAGAAGGAGTCGAGGTGGGTACTTTAAAATACCTTCCCGGGACATACTTTAGCTTGTAGACCCATCCCTGAAAGTTTCATTTTCCTAACCCAAACCTTTTCTGAGACAGCAAGAAGTCAATTAACTAGAATTTTACCCAAACTAGTCTAGGCTGTTCAAAACCATTGTGCCAGTCCAAATTATCTTAATCATGTTTAAGGTAGAAACCTGAAATCCATGTTTAAGAAAGATAGCCTAGCCAATATTTTAATCAAATATTTAACAAAGGTTAAATACTGAACAAGTCGGCTACCAGGAAGCATTAGCCTACCCTACTTTCTTGCACAACAAAGAACACCTCATACACTAGCCTAGAACTACTCTGTCCCAAAACTCAATAAGCCTTTGACAAAATATCAGTCAAATCATTAGAACTGTATTTCAAATCGTAGCCGACAGCCATGCATAAATAGAATATAGCTTGTCTAAATTCACACAGGCATCAATGTTTTCCTAACAATTCTCTAGCCACATAGCCTAGAATGACTTACTGCTTTAGTTTTCTGGACAAAAAGCTCTGCAAGAGATGGTACACTTGTTTTCAGATAAGAGAGAACAAGTGATGCAGCTTTAGACTCAATGGAATCCATTCTTTGGCAAATATTTATGAGTTCCCTGCAATCTGCACGCGTTTATGAAATTTAGTGCTTTATTTCCTCTTGAAAACGGAAATGTAGAAACTTTTGAAAGGACGAAATAAGCATAGTGAGTTTGGGCCGTTTGGTATTTTCGAATTTTTCCGAAAACATATGGAAAAAACTACAGTTATAGTTTATACAGGTTATAATTTTACTTAGATATACTGACACACCATGTAGTTGTGAAGATAACTTTGAGACGGCTATATCTTCCCTAAAGACTTGAATTCAACCTTTCTGTGCATACTTTCCTCTGAAGTAAAATTCGCGCACTGGGATAACAATTTGATTGGTCTATTTTTTGCTTTTATTTACAGTATAACTGCTAAATATGTATAAGCTATCAGATGATCTACTCTCAGTAAAAATGATGTAATATCCGAATGAATTTTTTTTTTAAGTTAACAAAAAATTCCCCAAATGCCACCAACCCTAATAACGGCTTTGGAGATGCCCCCTCAAGTTTGAACGACCGTTTTTTGGCATTATAATTTGAAAGAACTGAAAAAAGACAAACCCCTCCTAGATTTTAAAATATATTCCCCCTCCCCTCAATTTTTATGAGTTTACACTACTGAGCCAGGGGAGGGTATATGTTTTGGCTCTAAACCACCCTTATAAGACGTCATATTTTGAGCAATATGGTGCATAATTAAAACTGCTAGCATCAAGCTTTGCTTTCAAAAAAAGAAATATTAATTAAAAACTTATAAATAAATAAAAATATAATTTTCCCAGTCTTTGTGGGGACTAATTTAGAGAGCCCATAGGAAATTTAGCACTTGAAACGGTGGAACTTTGTTTATTATCATATAATTATCATATGTATGTCTATTCTATAGAAAATATAATGTTTCATAAAAAAAATGGAGTCGTATTTCCGTGATTCTATTTTCCTTTTGATATTTAAAAGTATTTAAGTCACAAAACCAAAATTTTTAAATTTATTGAAGAATTTGAAAATCCTTTTGAGACGTTTGGCTGGAATTTTTTTTTATCCAACTAAAAATGTTTCTATACCTTCAACCCATAAGAAAACAGCTAATATATATATAATATATATATATATATATATATATATATATATATATATATATATATATATATATATTAGCTTTTGGGTTGGCGCTTCGTACCACCCCAACACCTAGTTGGGGGGGGGGCGCTTCGCGCCCCCCCCAAGCCCCCCGCTCGTGTAAGTCGTTACGCACCATATTAGTTACGCGCCATTGTAGTTGTGTCCCACTGTCCCACCTGTGAATATATATATATATATATATATATATGTGTGTGTTTTTAACTACGTAAAACTTGCGAATATACAACATTCTTTGCTGTCCCATTGTCTGTGCATGTAAATAGATTGTCGGGTCTATCGACTCTTGAACATGCAATATATAATTGTCCATGAGAAAAACAATCCGTATTCAGATCTATACCTCATTATTCTAATGATTGCCCTTGAGTTTTGTTGATGGTGATTGTTAATCGAATATTCCCTGTGTCCCCGTCGTCATTTATATATCCCCCTGTGCCCCCGGCGTCCCCGTTGTAGTTGTGCCCCTGTGTCCCGGTCTTCATTTATATTCCCTGTGTCCCGGTCGTCATTTGTGCCCCGGTGTTTTTTTCTTTTTAATTTTTTACCTTTTTCTTTTTTTTCTTTTTTAAGTTTTTTTCTTTTTAGGTTTTTTCTTTTTTTAGCTTTTTTCACGCCATATTAGTTACGTGCCATTGTAGTTGTGTCCCAGTGTCCCACCTGTGAATATAGATAGATATATATACATGTTTGTAAAACTTGCGAATATACAACATTCTTCGCTGTCCCATTGTCTGTGCATATAAATAGATTGTCAGGTTTACCGACTCTTGAACCTGCAACATATAATTGCCCATGGGAAAAAAATCCGTATTCAGATCTATACCTCATTATTATAATGATTGACCTTGAGCTTTGTTGATGGTGATTACTAATCAAATATTCCCTGTGTCCCGGTCGTCATTTATATATCCCCCCTGTGACCCCCGGCGTCCCCTTTGTAGGTTTGTAACTGTGTCCCGGTCGTCATTTATACATCCCCCCCTGTGACCCCGGCGTCCCCGTTGTAATTTTGTCCCTGTGTCCCGGTCGTCATTTATATTCCCTGTGTCCCGGTCGTTATTTGTGTCCCGGTGTCCCAGTCTGTAATTTCTCTTTGAGTGTCCCAGTCGTCATTTGTGTGTCCCGGTCTGTAATTTCGTCAGTCGACAAACATGACGTCAGTCGAAAAACAACTCCATGACGACATACAGCTCAATCCTTATAATGACGTCAGTCGACAAACATGAAGTCAGTCGACACACAAACATGACGTCAGTCAAAAGACAAACAACTTATTTATATATATATACTAGCTGTTGGGGTGGCGCTTCGCGCCACCCCAACACCTAGTTGTTGGGGGCGCTTCCCGCCCCCCCCCCAAGCCCCCCCGCGCGCGTAAGTCGTTACGCGCCATAATAGTTACGCGCCATTGTAGTTGTGTCCCTATGTCCCACCTGTGAATATAGATAGATATATATATATATATATATATATATATATATATATATATATATATATATATATATATATATATATATATATATATGGTTTTAACTACGTAAAACTTGCGAATATACAACATTCTTTGCTGTCCCATTGTCTTTGCATATAAATAGATTGTCAGGTTTACCGACTCTTGAACATGCAACATATAATGGTCCATGGGAAAACAATCTGTATTCAGATCTATACCTCATGATTCTAATGATTGCCCTTGAGCTTTGTTGATGGTGATTGCTAATCGACCATTCCCTGTCCCGGTGTCCCGGTCGTCATTTACATCCCCCTGTTTCCCCCGGTGTCCCCGTTGTAGTTGTGTCCCTGTGTCCCGGTCGTCATTTATATTCCCTGTGTCCCGGTCGTCATTTGTATCCCGGTGTCCCGGTCTGTATATACATTCGTTTTTTAGTTTTGTTTTTCTCCTTTATTTTTTTCCTTTTTTTTTCTTTTTTAGTTTATTTAGATTTTTAGATTTTTTAGTTTTTTTATTAGTTTTTAGTTTTTTTTTCTTTTTAGTTTTTTTGTAGTTTTTACCTTCTTTTTAGTTTTGTTAATTTTTTTTTTTACTTATGTCCTGGTCGTCATTTATACTCCCTGTGTCCCGGTGCTTTGTTGATTGCTAATCGAACATTCCTTTTGTCCTGGTAGCTTTCTCTTTGAGTGTCGTCATTTATTTTTTTCTTTTTTAGTTCTTTTAGTTTTTACCTTTTTTAGTTTTTTTTAGTTTTTTAGATGAAAATTTTTTTTAGTTTTTTCCTTTTTTTCTTTTTAGTTTTTTATTGGTTTTTACCTTTATGTTAGCTTATTTTTCAGTTTTTTCCTTTTTTTTAGTTTTTTTTATTTTTTATTTTTTTTAGTTTTTTACCTTTTTTTAGTTTTTTTAGTTTTTTAGCTTTTTTACTTTTTTTATTAGTTTTTAGTTTTTTTGTAGTTTTTGCCTTTTTTTAGTTTTTTCAGTTTTTTTTTTTAGTTTTTTATTGGTTTTTACCTTTATTTTAGCTTATTTTTCAGTTTTTTCCTTTTTTTAGTTTTTTTTAGTTTTTAGTTTTTTTAGTTTTTTACCTTTTTTTAGTTTTTTTTAGTTTTTTTAGTTTTTTAGCTTTTTTATTTTTTTTATTAGTTTTTAGTTTTTTTTGTAGTTTTTGCCTTTTTTTTAGTTTTTTTAGTTTTTTAGCTTTTTTATTAGTTTTTAGTTTTTTTTGTAGTTTTTGCCTTTTTTTAGTTTTTTTAGTTTTTTAGCTTTTTTATTTTTTTTATTAGTTTTTAGTTTTTTTTGTAGTTTTTGCCTTTTTTTAGTTTTTTTCAGTTTTGACGTCACCTGATCCAGTTTTTTCAGGTGACGTCACCTGATCCACGATCCACAGATCCACAGACAACTTATTTTTATATATATAGATAGTTTTTTTTTTTTACTTATGTCCTGGTCGTCATTTATACTCCCTGTGTCCCGGTGCTTTGTTGATTGCTAATCGAACATTCCTTTTGTCCTGGTCGCTTTCTCTTTGAGTTTCGTCATTTATTTTTTTCTTTTTTAGTTCTTTTAGTTTTTACCTTTTTTAGTTTTTTTTAGTTTTTTAGATGAAAATTTTTTTTAGTTTTTTCCTTTTTTTCTTTTTAGTTTTTTATTGGTTTTTACCTTTATTTTAGCTTATTTTTCAGTTTTTTCCTTTTTTTTATTTTTTTTTTATTTTTTATTTTTTTTAGTTTTTTACCTTTTTTTAGTTTTTTTAGTTTTTTTAGTTCTTTAGCTTTTTTACTTTTTTTTATTAGTTTTTAGTTTTTTTTTGTAGTTTTTGCCTTTTTTAGTTTTTTCAGTTTTTTTTTTAGTTTTTTATTGGTTTTTACCTTTATTTTAGCTTATTTTTCAGTTTTTTCCTTTTTTTTAGTTTTTTTTTAGTTTTTAGTTTTTTTAGTTTTTTACCTTTTTTTAGTTTTTTTAGTTTTTTTAGTTTTTTAGCTTTTTTATTTTTTTTATTAGTTTTTAGTTTTTTTTTGTAGTTTTTAGTTTTTTTTTGTAGTTTTTGCCTTTTTTTAGTTTTTTTAGTTTTTTAGCTTTTTTATTTTTTTTATTAGTTTTTAGTTTTTTTTGTAGTTTTTGCCTTTTTTTAGTTTTTTCAGTTTTGACGTCACCTGATCCAGTTTTTTCAGGTGACGTCACCTGATCCACACATCCACAGACAGACAGACAACTTATTTTTATATATATAGATATATATATATATATATATATATATATATATATATATATATATATATATATATATATATATATATATATATATATATATATATATATATATATATATATATATATATCCCATGGGGGGGAATGCCAGCCCATTTATAGCTGACTTGTTTTTAAGTCAACTACAATATAAATATATGATGGATAAGAATAATCCTATTAATTTAAAACATGCTTTGTCAAATAATAAAAGATATTTAGATGATATTTTGGTCTTAAATTGTAAGAATTTCATTGATATTTCTAAAAATATATATCCATCAGAGCTTATTCTTGAGCCTAGTCATGGCGCTGGTCATGAAGATCATTTCTTAGATTTAAATATTAATATTTGTGATAATAATAAATTAAGTTTTAAAATGTATAATAAAACGGATGATTTTGATTTTGAAGTGATTAGTTTCCCATTCCCTGAAAGTAATATACACTCAAATATCACATATTCAGCGTTTTTCTCACAGTTACTTCGTTATGCAAGGATTTGTAGTAATTATATTGATTTTAAAAATAGATGTAAAATCTTAAGCCAAAAATTGATATCAAGAGGTTTTTCTGCAAATAAATTAACTTGGCAATTTAAAAAATTTAGTTTTCATTATAACGAACTTTTAAATAAATATCAAAAGAATTATCTAGAAATACTTAAAGAAATTTTTAACTAATTTCGGAGGTTCGAGAAATGTTGTCACAGCGCCATTTATTTTGAATTGTGTTTCTAATTGAGCGGATTTTTTTTAAAAAATTAGCCACATGGTAAAGATGAATTCTATAATTGTTTAGTTCATTCAGGTTTTTTGCAATGTGTTAATATTTGTGATTTGGTAAAATTTATAATATTTAGTTTACCTATTGTTGCTAAAGGGAGGGATATATTAATAGGATAAGCTTGTTTTGGTTTTACTTGGTTGTTTTACATTTGCTGTTTTTTTTTTTTTCATGGGCATGTATTTTGGGGGTGATACCTGACGCGGGGATGCCATGGGTATTCTGTGGTAGCCACAACACTGTGCTGGGTAGAGAATTTAGAGTGGCGAAACCCTATATAGGCCAGTGTATTCTCCTGATGAGCCCTTATGTTGGGTGTTGCCTCTGAATTATTTGTCTATATTATTTTTTCTATTGTTCGGTAAATGACGACTTATACTTATTGACGACATGACTGCCTGTCCATGGATTATTCTTTATGGTTGATTGTGTGTGGCTATGCTGTTTGACCTATGTGATTGTATGGATGAGTAGGGTTAAGGCCTCATTCAAGTGCTGGTCTATATTAATCACTAATTTAGGAAAACAGTCTTCCTTTTCTCCTTCTGTCTCTCTTTTTTTTTTTTTTTTTTTTTTTTTTTTTTTTTTTTTTTTTTGTGTTTGTGCTGTAGCATTGGTGATTTCTCTTTTCATGATATTATTCCAGGTTGGATCCAGTGCTGGTGGAGAAAATTTTTTTTTTTTAGTTTTCTCCCCGACAGACCTTTACCCTGGTCCAGGTTTTTAACCTGATATTGTTAATTATTGGTGAGATGGCACTTATGCAAATTTCATGTTCTTTCATCTTTTTGTTTATGTATTTACTGACCTATTGACCTATTGACCTTGGCATGTTTTTTGGACTTTGATTGTTGGATTTTGATTTGGATGTTGGTTTGTTTTGGATTTATTTTCAATAACTTTTTATGCAACAAAACACAAATATTAGCCTCGGAACTCGGAACGATTTTTTGAAAGTTAGTAAGTGTAAAAGTCGTTGTTTTCTTTGCCAAGATCATTTTGTCCCACGGACTTCTGTTAAAAGTACATTGTATAATAAAAATTTTGCATGCAAGTTACGTGGTAATGTTAATTGTAGAACAACCAATGTAATTTACCTATTAGAATGTAATAAATGCTGCCTACAATATGTGGGGGAAACAACTAATAATATATATAAAAGATTTTCTGGACACAAGACAACAGTTAATAATGAAAAAACTAATAACTATCTAGTTAAACATTGTAGTAATGGTAAATGTTCCATATCAGATATAGCTGTCACAATTTTAGAAAATTTAGAATTAGAAAATTTAAATAAAGAAGAGAAGAATAATAGACTACGTAAACAGGAGGATTTCTGGATCCATACTCTTGGTACAGCTTATCCTTTTGGGCTAAATGATCGTGTAGCAAAATATGGTGACATGTCTCACTTTGTTGTTAAATGTATTGATGGTTTTATGGACCATCCTTCTTTTACTTGTCCTACTAAACGCAAAAAACGATCGAGAGGACATATGAAAAATAATAGAAAAAATGAATTAGATGTACATATGCTTTCTATAGATCTATGCCAGCTACTTGAATCTAGGGGTATGATTTCTGTAATAAAGTGTCTAAATAATTTATCCAAGAGGAATTTAATCAAACTTTTCTGGATTGTTAAGAATAATACAGCTCTTGATTATAATTTTAAAGTAATATGTGATACAATTTGCATTCTAACTAAAACGAAATTTATTTCAAAAAAGAAAAAGTTCGATAAGATTAGTAATAAGGATAACAGATTATATTTACCTATTAATTTTACTTGTAAGCAGATTGAAGATATTAATTTACCAGAAATTTTAAATCAGCGGCATGTGAAACAGGCCCTTCCTAGTAATTTAAATTATAATGATAGTCCAGTTTTAACTTATAAATTTTAAAAAACTATTGGGCAAATTATTTTTAATTATAATTTAATACTAAACAAACTAGATAGCGATATAAATTGGAAACCGGTTTGTAATTGTAAGCAACTTGGCCCATTTGTAAATCCTACTTACAAACATGTTATAACAGGGGACTTGTCAATAATAAAGCAAGATGATCTTCAAATTATAATGAATAAAGGGGCTAATTTCCGTCTTTCTCATCATCTGAAACCATCGAGTGTTCTTGATGGCTTGGAAAATGATTTTGATTTATTTATTGATAAGTGGTGTAAGAAAGAGAATAAAAATAAAGAGAGTTTTCAAAGTTGGAAGAATTTAGTTATTAGTAGAGTAAGAAATAAAATATATTCTAACGTAAAAAATAGTAACACTAAATCATTATTTTTTAATGCGAAGATTAAACAAGCAATTGCTAATCTAAAGAATGAATTTGTAATTGTGCCAGTGGATAAAGCTAATAATAATTTTGCCATAATTTGTCAGAAGCTGTATTGTGATATCTTAAAAAGGGAGTTCTGCACAACTAATGTTTATGAAAAGGTAAGTATAGAGGATGAGAATTTAATTGAAAAGACTGAAGAAATACTTTTTAAAAATTTTAATATTAAAATAAATGACAATGATAAAAAGTTCCCTTTCCTATATTGGACTGTAAAATTTCATAAGAATCCCCCTAAACCACGGTTTATTGCTGGAGCAGCTAAATGTCCAACCCGCATTGCTGCTACTGACCTCTCTTTAATTTTAAAGGAAATTGTAAATAAACTTAAAACCTATTGTTCTGGTATTAAAAAATTTTCGAATTTTAATCCATATTGGAGTGTTAATAATTCACTGCAGGTGATAGATTCTTTAACAATGGTTTCAGCTAAAAGAATTGAGTCTTTCGATTTTGCGACAATGTATACTAATTTATCACTTAATTTAGTGTTTGATAATTTAAAAACTGTTATAAAGAAATCTTTCCTCTTATCTAGTAAAAGGTTCTTAAAAATAGACAGTTATAATAAAAAAGCCATATGGATAAACTGCTTTAATACTACAGTTAACTTGAGATGTTACAGCTTGGATATGATTTTTGAGTTATTGGAATTTGTTTTATACAATACTTATATAAGATTTGGGGGTGATTTGTACAAGCAAATAATGGGAATTCCCATGGGGGGGAATGCCAGCCCATTTATAGCTGACTTGTTTTTAAGTCAACTAGAATATAAATATATGATGGATAAGAATAATCCTATTAATTTAAAACATGCTTTGTCAAATAATAAAAGATATTTAGATGATATTTTGGTCTTAAATTGTAAGAATTTCATTGATATTTCTAAAAATATATATCCATCAGAGCTTATTCTTGAGCCTAGTCATGGCGCTGGTCATGAAGATCATTTCTTAGATTTAAATATTAATATTTGTGATAATAATAAATTAAGTTTTAAAATGTATAATAAAACGGATGATTTTGAAGTGATTAGTTTCCCATTCCCTGAAAGTAATATACACTCAAATATCACATATTCAGCGTTTTTCTCACAGTTACTTCGTTATGCAAGGATTTGTAGTAATTATATTGATTTTAAAAATAGATGTAAAATCTTAAGCCAAAAATTGATATCAAGAGGTTTTTCTGCAAATAAATTAACTTGGCAATTTAAAAAATTTAGTTTTCATTATAACGAACTTTTAAATAAATATCAAAAGAATTATCTAGAAATACTTAAAGAAATTTTTAACTAATTTCGGAGGTTCGAGAAATGTTGTCACAGCGCCATTTATTTTGAATTGTGTTTCTAATTGAGCGGATTTTTTTTTAAAAATTAGCCACATGGTAAAGATGAATTCTATAATTGTTTAGTTCATTCAGGTTTTTTGCAATGTGTTAATATTTGTGATTTGGTAAAATTTATAATATTTAGTTTACCTATTGTTGCTAAAGGGAGGGATATATTAACAGGATAAGCTTGTTTTGGTTTTACTTGGTTGTTTTACATTTGCTGTTTTTTTTTTTTTCATGGGCATGTATTTTGGGGGTGATACCTGACGCGGGGATGCCATGGGTATTCTGTGGTAGCCACAACACTGTGCTGGGCAGAGAATTTAGAGTGGCGAAACCCTATATAGGCCAGTGTATTCTCCTGATGAGCCCTTATGTTGGGTGTTGCCTCTGAATTATTTGTCTATATTATTTTTTCTATTGTTCGGTAAATGACGACTTATACTTATTGACGACATGACTGCCTGTCCATGGATTATTCTTTATGGTTGATTGTGTGTGGCTATGCTGTTTGACCTATGTGATTGTATGGATGAGTAGGGTTAAGGCCTCATTCAAGTGCTGGTCTATATTAATCACTAATTTAGGAAAACAGTCTTCCTTTTCTCCTTCTGTCTCTTTTTTTTTTTTTTTTTTTTTTTTTTTTTTTTTTTTTTTTTTTTTTTTTTTTTTGTGTTTGTGCTGTAGCATTGGTGATTTCTCTTTTCATGATATATATATATATATATATATATATATATATATATATATATATATATGTATATATACTAGCTGTTGGGGTGGCGCTTCGCGCCCCCCTTATCCAAGTCAAACCTTATCCAAGTCAAAATCCCAAACCCAATCATCATCGCTATCATTTTCAGTTTTGACATGTTTTGACTCTCGCTGTCCAGGTGAATTTTCATCTAACTGCGCGGTTTTGCGTTCTTTAGCCGCAAGCCTGTTTTCTTGCTGTTCTTGTGATTCCTCGGCACGCTTTCTTTTCTTACTTTCTCTATCAGCCGCAAGTTTTTTGGCATAGACTCTTTGAGCAGCTTCCTCGGCTGTTGCCATTGTAGGTTCTTCAGTCATTTCACAATTAAACATTTTTCCGTCCACGATCTTTTACAATTAAAAATTTGTCTTTGAACGATTTTCTTAAATACTTTTAGCCTTCTTTTTTCAGTTTCTCTTTTAGCAGCAAGTCTGGTTTCGGGTTGCTCTTATGATTCCTCGGCACGCTTCTATATATATATATATATATATATATATATATATATATATATATATATATATATATATATATATATATATATATATATATATAGATATATATATATATATATGGTATATATATATATATATATATATATATATATATATATATATATATATATATATATATATATATATATATATATATATATATATATATATATATATATATATATATATATATGGCGAGTTTGGTGCTTCTGCACGTGCTAGGACGATGAAAATTGGTAGGCGTCTCAGGGAGCTGCTCAAATTGACTTGATAAAGTCGTTTTACCCGATTCGACCATCTGGGGGGCTGAAGGGAGAGGAGAAATTAGAAAAAATGAGGTATTTTTAACTTACGAGTGGGTGATCGGATCATAATGAACTTTGATATTTAGAAGGACTTTGTGACCCCGAGTTCTTATTTTAAATCCTGACCGGCATTAACCCTCTGATTTTCCTTTTAAATCAATCTATTGATTCTTAAAATTTTGCTAGAGCTCATGCCATATGAGCTCTTCGCTCTTGGCTCTTCTGGTCTCGTCACAAATGCCACATGGGCTTTATAAACATATTCTCATCAAATAAACTTTCCTTGAAAGTTAACTCTATACTCTATTCCGCTCCCAAGATATTTCGCCTGTATATCTTGACAATGTCGAAGGCACTTCGCCCTCACTGTTCTCTGACAGTTTAAATAATACCCTTTTCATTAGCAATAACAGTACGTATAGCAGCAGAAGTAACATTTGAAGCAATAGTAGTATTAGAGATACCAGCGGTAGTATCCGTAGTAAGTTGTAATAGTGTTCGTTTGTGCCCTTTAGTCTAGGTCAACATTCCTTCCTCCTCTAGTGACAGTTTCAACTTAACACCTTAGGATGCCACAGGGAAGCCTAGAGTGGGGATAAGTTAATTTAATTAAAGAAACTACAGAAAAGGATATTTATCTGGTAAGCAAGACCAAAAGGCCCTAAGAAAGAGAGTTTTGGGGCGTTTGAATTTTACAACATTTGACCCTGTTCCACATTAAGGAGGCCCCACATTTGGAAATCCCAGCCGATCGTTCCACGGTTTTTTTCTGTAAAGCCCCTTGTGAAGTTCCAAAATCACTTACGTGATTGTAATTCGTAACATGTTTGGCACTGTCAGCGCGGGGCCCCGGTAGGCTGGGACCTGCCGCGGTCCCACCACTTGTCACCTCCAAAGACTAGTGCTGGTAGAAGCAGTAGTTTTTCTAGCAATACTAGTAGTAGTTGCAGTAGTATTAGTAGGGGTGGCAGTAGTAGCTTGCACCTATTGCCTGTAGTATTGGGTAGATACATCCGGACATCACCTCTTATTGCTGCCATCTCGGTTCCTTTAGTCAGTTTGTTTACTATATTCCTCCCCATTGCCCTACATATCTCTTGACCCGCTATATTTAGCCTATACAGGTACTACATTCGCTCCATTTTTCAATTTGTCATTTCCGGCAGATGCTACTGGGACAGTTTAAAAAAAGACCTCTAATTTTTTTTCTTTACGAAATATTTGACTGCCTAGGATTGAAATCTGAGTCCCACGCATTAATAGATGACACGCTAATTAGAATAGCAGTTAATCCGTCGTTTGGGAATTGTTCTAAGCAATAAATTTCAAAGGTTTTTAAAATTTTTAGTGTAGAATTATGCAAATCAGGAGAGATCAGATTATTCCGAAGGCTGTCAAAGTTTTATAACTATTAACTGGTTTCTCTTAATCTTAGAAACCCTTCAAAGTTTCAGTGGGATTAAAGCATTCACCTTGCAAAAAAGTTTCTTCATTGCTTCTTAGGATAAAATATAATTCTCTGACGAAAAGTATCTCTAATGCTTGTATCTGTTTGATTTTTTTGCAAAACCTGTCCTTGATTATTTTTAACAGCAATGTTGTAGAATAAACATTTTTAACAAGTTTGCTGCTAGTGGACTTCGACTTAATACAAATTTAGGAGGTATCAGGTCTCATTGGTAATGAACTTTGATCTAATGCATGTCGTTATTATTAGCCTTCGGGAACTCATATATATATATATGGGACACACATATATATCTTCACACACATATCTTCGGGAACACACACACACACACACACACATTGTCTCTTTTTTTTTTTTTTTTTTTTTTTTTTTTTTTTTTTTTTTTTTTTTTTTTTTTTTTTTGTGCTGTAGCATTGGTGATTTCTCTTTTCATGATATATATATATATATATATATATATATATATATATATATATATATATATATATATATATATATATATATATATATATATATATATACATTACTAGCTGTTGGGGTGGCGCTTCGCCACCCAAACACCTAGCTGATGGGGGCGCGTCGTGCCCCCCAAGCCCCCCCGCGCGTGTAAGTCGTTACGCGCCATATTAGTTACGCGCCATTGTAGTTGTGTCCCTGTGTCCCACCTGTGAATATAGATATGTATGTATATGTATTTAACTACGTAAAACTTGCGAATATACAACATTCTTCGATGTCCCATTGTCTGTGCATATAAATGGATTGTCAGGTTTACCTACTCTTGAACATGCAACATAAAATTGACCATGGGAAAAACAATCCGTTTTCAGATCTATACCTCATTATTCTAACGATTTCTCTTGAGCTTTGTTGATTGCTAATGGAAAATTCCCTGTGTCCCTGTCGTCATTTATATATCCCCCTGTGCCCCCGGCGTCCCCGTTGTAGTTGTGTCCCTGTGTCCCAGTCGTCATTTACAGTCGACAAACATGACGTCAGTCGACACACAAACATCACGTCAGTCGACACACACGTCCCAGTTGTCATTTGTGTCCCGGTGTCCCAGTCTGTAATTTCTCTTTGAGTGTCCCGGTCGTCATTTATATTCCCTATGTCCCGGTCTGTATATACATTAGTTTTTGAATTGTTATATGACGAAATAAATGTTTTGGTTTTTTTCCTTTTTTTCTTTTTAGTTGTTGTTTTGGTTTTTACCATTTTTTTTACCATTTTGTTTTCTTTTTAGTTTTTTTTTTTATTTTTACCTTTTTTAGTTTTTTTATTTATTTTTATTTTTTTAGTTTTATTTTTCTCCTTTATTTTTCAGTTTTTTTCCTTTTTTAGTTTTTTTTTTCTTTTTCAGTTTTTAGTTTTTTTAGTTTTTTTAGTTTTTTTTATTAATTTTTAGTTTATTTTTCTTTTTAGTTTTTTTGTAGTTTTTACCTTTTTCTTAGTTTTTTCTTTTTAGTTTTTAGTTTTTTACCCTTTTTTAGTTTTTTTAAGATTTTCTTTTGTAGTTTTTACCTTTTTTAGTTTTTTTTCTTCTTTTGTATTAATGCTAAAGCCAAGGTTCGAACCTGGAACCTCTCGGACCTTGAACCTGAAAAATAACGCTTTACCAACTCAGCTACTTCGGCTTGAATACATTCGTTTTTGAATTGGTATATGATGAAATTGATGCAGTTTTTTTCCTAGTCTGACGTCAGTCGACAGACAGACAAACAACTTATTTTTATATATATAGATGAAAATATAACAGCTCAGAATAGGGATGAAGCTTTTTAGCTGACAGTAAAACAAATGTAAAATTTTTAACTTTATATTCGGACACATATACAGTGAACATCATCAGCAGTAAAACTTTTACTGCTGATGATGGAGTTTAAAGTTTTACTGCTGATGATGGACACTCCATATGAGTCCGGAATATCCAGTTAAAAATTTTATATCTGTTTCGCTGTCAATTAGGGGGTTTCGTCCCTATTCCGAACTTTTACATTTTCTTCATGGAAAGGCACTGTGGTCTTTGAAGTTATATATATATATATATATATATATATATATACTAGCTGTTGGGGTGGCGCTTCGCGCCACCCCAACACCTAGTTGGTGGGGCGCTTCGCGCCCCCCCAAGCCCCCCCGCGCGCATAAGTCGTTACGCGCCATAATAGTTACGCGCCATTGTAGTTGTGTCCCTATGTCCCACCTGTGAATATAGATATATATATATATATATATATATATATATATATATATATATATATATATATATATATATGGTTTTAACTACGTAAAACTTGCGAATATACAACATTCTTTGCTGTCCCATTGTCTTTGCATATAAATAGATTGTCAGGTTTACCGACTCTTGAACATGCAACATATAATGGTCCATGGGAAAACAATCTGTATTCAGATCTATACCTCATGATTCTAATGATTGCCCTTGAGCTTTGTTGATGGTGATTGCTAATCGACCATTCCCTGTCCCGGTGTCCCGGTCGTCATTTATATCCCCCTGTTTCCCCCGGTGTCCCCGTTGTAGTTGTGTCCCTGTGTCCCGGTCGTCATTTATATTCCCTGTGTCCCGGTCGTCATTTGTATCCCGGTGTCCCGGTCTGTATATACATTCGTTTTTTAGTTTTGTTTTTCTCCTTTATTTTTTTCCTTTTTTTTTCTTTTTTAGTTTATTTAGATTTTTAGATTTTTTAGTTTTTTTATTAGTTTTTAGTTTTTTTTTCTTTTTAGTTTTTTTGTAGTTTTTACCTTCTTTTTAGTTTTGTTAGTTTTTTTTTTACTTATGTCCTGGTCGTCATTTATACTCCCTGTGTCCCGGTGCTTTGTTGATTGCTAATCGAACATTCCTTTTGTCCTGGTCGCTTTCTCTTTGAGTGTCGTCATTTATTTTTTTCTTTTTTAGTTCTTTTAGTTTTTACCTTTTTTAGTTTTTTTTAGTTTTTTAGATGAAAATTTTTTTTAGTTTTTTCCTTTTTTTCTTTTTAGTTTTTTATTGGTTTTTACCTTTATTTTAGCTTATTTTTCAGTTTTTTCCTTTTTTTTATTTTTTTTTTTTTTTTTTTTTTAGTTTTTTACCTTTTTTTAGTTTTTTTTAGTTTTTTTAGTTTTTTAGCTTTTTTACTTTTTTTTATTAGTTTTTAGTTTTTTTTGTAGTTTTTGCCTTTTTTTAAGTTTTGTTTTTCTCCTTTATTTTTTTCCTTTTTTTTTCTTTTTTAGTTTATTTAGATTTTTAGATTTTTTAGTTTTTTTATTAGTTTTTAGTTTTTTTTCTTTTTAGTTTTTTTGTAGTTTTTACCTTTTTCGAACATTCCTTTTGTCCTGGTCGCTTTCTCTTTGAGTGTCGTCATTTATTTTTTTCTTTTTTAGTTCTTTTAGTTTTTACCTTTTTTAGTTTTTTAGATGAAAATTTTTTTTAGTTTTTTCCTTTTTTTCTTTTTAGTTTTTTATTGGTTTTTACCTTTATTTTAGCTTATTTTTCAGTTTTTTCCTTTTTTTTAGTTTTTTTTTATTTTTTATTTTTTTTAGTTTTTTAAATTTTTTTAGTTTTTTTTAGTTTTTTTAGTTTTTTAGCTTTTTTACTTTTTTTTATTAGTTTTTAGTTTTTTTTGTAGTTTTTGCCTTTTTTTAGTTTTTTCAGTTTTTTTTTAGTTTTTTATTGGTTTTTACCTTTATTTTAGCTTATTTTTCAGTTTTTTCCTTTTTTTTAGTTTTTTTTAGTTTTAAGTTTTTTTAGTTTTTTTAGTTTTTTACCTTTTTTTAGTTTTTTTAGTTTTTTTAGTTTTTTAGCTTTTTTATTTTTTTTATTAGTTTTTAGTTTTTTTTGTAGTTTTTGCCTTTTTTTAGTTTTTTTAGTTTTTTAGCTTTTTTATTAGTTTTTAGTTTTTTTTGTAGTTTTTGCCTTTTTTTAGTTTTTTTAGTTTTTTAGCTTTTTTAGTTTTTTTTATTAGTTTTTAGTTTTTTTTGTAGTTTTTGCCTTTTTTTAGTTTTTTCAGTTTTGACGTCACCTGATCCAGTTTTTTCAGGTGACGTCACCTGATCCATCCATCCACAGACAGACAGACAACTTATTTTTATATATATAGATAGATATATATATATATATATATATTCGTGGGGGGGGGGGATAAACGCCGGCCAACCCGAAAGAAAATCCATAAATAATGTCACTGACAATATATACCTTAGTGTAAGGCACAACCTTTCACCAATACTAATTGCCTTTTGCATCCGAGTGTCCTGTTTAGCCATAAGAGGGTCGTGAGAGCAGATTTAGAAGTTTGTCATACTGTGATTTTTTCACGCGAGTCCACTGTTGAAAGAGATCTGCATCATTCATAAAATTTATTTCAGAAAACCAGTTGAAATATTGACTATGCCTATCTCGCACGGTTACTCCAAAAACATACTTTGAATTTTTTTTTTCTCTGCCCTTAATTCTTCTTCCTTGGCCTTGTGTTTCCGACTCTGTTCATGGAGCAAAATGATAGTTGTACAAGCAGCAACAACCTTTAGCCTATCACAGTCACATATTTTTTTTAAGGTTTGAATTTTCTGCCGAAACTTGACAATATCTTTAAAGGTATTGGGTGTACAATTTTTTCCTAGTATGAGTGGCCGCACAGTATAAAGATTATTCACGTACAGTTCATTTTTTTTTATACGTAAGCCCAAACAGTCCCTAAGGGTGTTCGAACATGCCATAAACTATTACCAAGTCGTTGCTTAGTGCATAATCAATTAGAAGTATTCCATTTTCGCCTATCTCTCCCACGCTATGTTGGCCCAGAAGCTCAGAACAGTACTGGAGGTTTGCACCAACTTTAGCATTTAGATCGCCAACCAAAGAGAGTATAGCATACTAGGTAACGTCTTTAGTGGCTGTTTGCAGCATGTAGTAGAAAACATACTTTTCTTTATTATCATCTTCGTTAGTAGGAGCTTAGCCAGGGTTGCCAAAGGGACACTTTTAGTGCTTTTTTGACACTTTTTCACTCTGGGTGATACCGTGCTACTATTGGGTGGAAAAAGGCAACTTTTTGGAAAAAAGGACATTTTATGGCATTTTTTTCAAAATCAATACCATATGCATTTATTTTCAGTTTTTCTTAACTGCAACTGCTTTTAATTTATGCTTTGTACTTTTCAAGTTCGTTTTTGTCCTAGGGATTTTTTTTTTATCTTATCCGCACTACTTTCCTTTTCAAAAGCACGAAAATTCAAACATGGTGAAACAGTTGACTTCAATTCACATTATCCTGAACTCTGGTGGTGAAGAGCTAGTGTCCTCACCATCTTATTTTTGGAAGCTCTTGTTAGATATGAAGAATCCCGACGGCACTCCCAAATTCTTTGAACTATCAAACTTTATGTTGAACTTATGCGCGTTACCTCACTTAAGTGCTGGTGCCGAAAGACAGCTTTCTCAACTAACAAACATTAAAACTAAGTTGCGAAATCGGTTGGAAGTGAAAACTGTGGATTCCCTCATGCATGTAAAGCAGATGGTTACTTGTAGTGCTGTGTCGGTGGATCGGTGGCAGATTCTGCCAATATTACTTAACAACTTTTCGAGGTGGTACTACAAGGCTGACGACAAGGATGAGCAAGTAGAGAATGAATCTGAACCTGACCTATTTGACTGACTAATCAGAAAACCAAATAACTGAAATCAGATTGCAGTACCCGAAGTTTTTTCTCCAAAATAGTTAACCACTAGATATTGATTTTTTTTCAAAAACGAAAGCTGAAGCTTTGAACAGATTTCTTGTATAGGAATTTTGCATTAAAGTTTCCCTTCATACTCTCACATTCTTGTAATTTTCCCCTTTCTTTCTTGAAAAACTTGGCCTTTTCTGAACCCAGGGTGTGGCTTCACCTGTGTATAACACTTCTGAATTGAAATCCGATTCATTCTGTATCTGCTCACTTTTCGTAAGCCTTCATAACATGGAATGAACCGCATGTGAAATCCAGCACAGTCTTTTATAAAGGTCTCTTCATGCTGTCTAAGTTTTTCGGTTCGGTCCGTCTTGAGCCACGAAGATGGCAAAGGTCTAGCGCAAAATATTTCGAATTTCTTAGACATTTGTTGTGCACCATTCTGCTTTTGGTTAAAAGGATTGCGATTAAATAAGCCTTTCCATTCTCTTTTACAGACGCCGTCGACCTCTTCTCAGAAGAAAGAGAGTGGGCGGAGAGAAACGAATTTTCCTCGAAAAACCATAGCTATTCTTGATACCAAAAAGCCTTTTTCTTTGGTTTTTATGCTTTTTCTTTTTTATTTCAACATTTGATTGAGCACATGTGATATTTGTCTTGTCACTATTTGCAAGGAATTTGACATTTCTTTGTTTTTGAAGAATAAATTAGCTTTATACAGAACAAGTGATATTTGTCTTGTCATTATTTCTCTCCTTATCATGTTTGATCTCTTAGTTAATTGATCTCATGAATACATTAATGTTTGGATGAAATAACGCTGTGGTTGTAATTTTTGCGAGAGCAGCGTTACCAAAAGCGTTGGCGAAAGCCAGGTGAAAAGGAGGTGAAGCACGTTCCAAGCCAAGCGCGTTTCACTTGCTTGTCTATATCAGTCTGCGGGAAATGGTCGACAAAGTTTTGCAAAAGATCTGATATGTTACTGAAGGAAAAGAGGGAGCGAGGGCAATTAAGCCGCGTCGGCAGCGACAGATATCGTATCTATGGTCTGCTGGCGCAAATCTTTTAATTTTCTTCATTATGGCGTTTTCCGGCCGAGACGGCTGGGGCGGCTCATAGTGAAAACAGGTTTTATCGCCGTTTTCGTTTTCTCGCCGTACAGAGTAGACATTTTTGCTGAAAACGAAAAAATGAAACAACACATAATGTCATTCATCTTAGTTGTACCCCAACTTTTCTTTACGTTCCTGTAACACCGCAAACGCAGCACAAATGATTCAGAATCTTCTGCAGTTCCTGAAATAAGATTGGGCTTTCTAATTTTTTGCCAAAAACGACGAAAACTGTCGTCCAAAAAGCGGCAAAGCCGGCTCTGGTGCCGGAAAACGCCATAATAAAAACAGGGCTTTACTGAGTTTCGGAAGAAGAAAAACTAGTAAAACCGAAGGTTCGAAAGAACCCGAGAAATTGTACTGAATTCTTTTTCTTCTTCACGTGTTAGGTGATTTGAGGTTTTACATGGGATTTTACTTATTTGAAGAACGGCTTTGCTTTTACTTGAAAAAGAAGAACGTAAATCTGGCCCTGGAGTTGCGAGAAAACCATTTAAAGCCTTTCTTTGTCAATTTTTAAAGTACATTGGCCAATTTTCTAGGAGGACACTAAAAGTGTCCCTTTTTTGCTGAATTTCACACTTTAGTCCCAAAAAGTTTGGCAACCCTGAGCTTAGCAGCTGACGGCATATCACATTTTTGTATGATTGGATATGAAGCGGGCTGACAAGCGGATATGAAGACAGGCCTAGAACACCAAAAACCCTTTAGATACTAAGGAATATGCACAATATTACTTACAGGTCACTGAAAAGCTAAGATTATTTCTATTATTTACAGTTTCCTTGTCTTTTCTCTAGACTTAACGATTTCACATGTTTATCCATTTAAAAAAAGATATAGCATTGACGTCACAATCCTCAAATAATCTTTTTATTTGGGGGTTATAAAGTGCCAGCCCACGGACAAGTAATCCTGAGCGTTTGTGGGGATAATCCGACTAACCTCTGACGTCATATGTGTCTCAAAAAACGCTTGGATTAATCAGATTAGTAATCGGACAAGTAAACAAACGCACCCTAGGCGTTCACTAATTGGGTTCCAGTTTGTCATTACTTTTCGTGCAAATGGTAACATCAGAATTCATAGTCTATTACAGAGGACGAAATGGTAACCGCTAAGCGGCATAGTATATCCATCACCAAACTTTTCAAACCCCTTCTCTGTCTTCTTATTCTACTGAGAACAAATATATTTATGAGGTAATGTCTCGTTTCTTTAAGAAATTGCTCTTCGTTTGATATCTGTTTCGTCTTTCTCAAGCTCTTATCTCTAGATTTGTTTTGCAGTAAATGGGTCCGGGGGCGTGCAATGGTCGTTATTTGGGGAGATAATGTATTCGAGGCTATTGTAAACGTTTGTTTGAAGATTTTTTCCCTTGAGGGTTGCCCCTCAAGATCTCAGGTGTGGGTTCTATGCTCCCAGTCCAAATCTCCTCATTTGCAGACTTGGGACCGTAAAGACCTCTCCCCATCTTTGAGAGACAATCTTTACATGGTTGTGCTGAAATTTATTTTTCCTTCATAAATAAAAATGTATATTTAATTTGTGTGCATGGAAATATCATTATTATGTTTATGCAGCGAGGAAGCATTGAATGTAAAAACCCAACAAAATAGAAAAAAAGCAAAGTAGCTATTAAAAAAAGGGAATGAATTATTATCCCATATTGACTATTTTTTGTTTTTTATTTGTCAGATTTTTTCGCTTTATGTTTTTTTTAGGAACTTGGGGGGTTAGAATATCAAAAATGAAAAACATGAAGGTTTTGGTCTTTACACGTCTTGGGTGTCTAGAGCTGTAATTTCTAACGTAGGGCACAGGTCCCGCTGGTGGGTCATGGCTATATTTTGGAGGGCCATGGGCGGGACGTGGAACCTTCTGCTGACTACACCCTAGAACCTTAATTTCGAAGAAAAAAATACATGTGAAAATATGGAATTTTTTATCAGAAATTGAGCTATATCCGAGCAATTATCGAAAATCTACTTTTTTCATTAGAAATCAATCAATCAAATCAACTTAAATTTAATTAAAATCAAATCAACTGTTATAATTAATTCGGCCTACATCCCTTTCATAAATTTTCGGCTTCGGCTCTGAATTGTACTGCATCCCAATAATATTATTATTGAATTTGCTTATATGGGTAAAGTTAAAAGCTATAATTTTTTAAATCATTTTTTTTGTTTCATTAGGGGGGGGGGATATTCCTGTACACCTAATTTTCAAGATATTTCACCATGTCATTCATAGTTTTGTATAATTTGTGGGTTTCAATTACCTCTAGACAATTATTCAAATATATTGGCACCAACATGAACCATTGTTAGTCAGTGCGCTTGAATTACTACTACTATTAAAAACTCGCTGCCTGAGGCCAATACAGCCAAGCGCATTCCTCCATGCCATCTATTCAAAGCCTCCCTCTTTACAACCTCCCAGTCCTTCATCCTTCTTTACAACACCCAAACCCTTCTTTACGACCCCCCCCCCCCCCCCAATCCAACTTCAGATGACCTTCTTTTCGTTTAGTCCTAGGTGGTTGGCCGTAAAGGACAATCTTTGGCAATCTGTCATAATTCATCCGCAGTACGTGCCCTGGCCATCTCAACCTTTTTCTAATTATAGCCCTTTTACTAATCAAACAGTTCGTGGTAACGAACTGTAGTAAGGAGCGACCTGGCTCCATAGTAACCAAAACTCTAAAAATTTGAATTTTGATATCAATAGCTTCATCAAAAGAATTGCATTTTAATGCTGATTTTAAATATATAAGTTTCATCAAGTTTAGTCTTACCCATCAAAAGTTACGAGCCTGAGAAAATTTGCCTTATTTAAGAAAATAGGGGGAAACACCCCTAAAAGTCATAGAATCTTAATGAAAATGACACCATCAGATTCAGCGTATCAGAGAACTCTACTATAGAAGTTTCAAGCTCCTATCTACAAAAATGTGGAATTTTGTATTTTTTTGCCAGAAGAAAATCACGGGTGCGTGTTTATTTGTTTGTTTTGTTTTGTTTTTTTTTCTTTTTCCCAGGGGTCATCGTATCGACCAAGTGGTCCTAGAATGTCACAAGAGGGCTCATTCTAACGGAAATGAAAAGTTCTCGTGCCCTTTTTAAGTGACCAAAAAATTGGAGGGCAACTAGGCCCCCTCCCACGCTCATTTTTTTCCCAAAGTCAACGGATCAAAATTTTAGAGATAGCCATTTTGTTCAGCATAGTCAAAACCTTAACAACTATATCTTTGGGGATGACTTACTCCCCCACAATTCCTGGGGGAGGGGCTGCAAGTTACAAACTTTGACCAGTGTTTACGTATAGTAATGGTTATTGGGAAGTGTACAGACGTTTTCAGGGGGATTTTATTTTGTTTGGGGGTGGGGCTGAGGGGAGGGGGCTGTGTTGGAGGATCTTTCCTTGGAGGAATCTGTCATGGGGGAAGAAAAATTCAATGGATAGGGCGCAGGATTTTCTAGCATTACTATAAGAAAACAATGAAAAATAAACATGAAAACGTTTTTTTCAAATGAAAGGAAGGAGTAGCATCGAAACTTAAAACGAACAGAGATTATTACGCATATGAGGGGTTCTAAAAATACCTTAGCATAAAGAGCGAGGTATTTAGAAGGAGATAAATACTTAGCTCTTTATGCTAAATTATTTTTAGTAATTTCAACTATTTATTCTACGGCCTTTCTGATTCAGGGGTCATTCTTAAAGAATTGGGACAAAACTTACGATTTAGTGTAAAGAGCGAGGTATTAACGAGGGTACAAACCCCCTCGTATACATAATAAAAATATAAGATTATGAAAGTTTGTTACGTAAGTTAATTCTTAAGTTACGTATATTTTTTACTAATAAAAACGTTCGTTAAAAATTAAAAGTTCTAGTTGCCTTTTTAAGTAACCGAAAAATTGGAGGGCAACTAGGCCTCCTTCTCCACCCCTTATTTCTCAAAATCGTCTGATCAAAACTAAGAGAAAGCCATTTGGTCCAAAAAAGAATTAATATACAAACTTCATTTTAATAATTTATGCGCGGAGAGCCAAAACCAAGCATGCATTAATTCAAAAACGTTCAGAAATTAAATAAAAAAGCTAATTTTTTTAGCTGAAAGTAAGGAGCGACATTAAAACTTAAAACGAACAGAAATTACTCCGTATATGAAATGGGTTGTCCCCTCCACAATCCCTCGCTCTTTACGCTAAAGTTTGACTCTTTGCCACAATTCTACTTTTTAAAACAATTAAAAGCTTTAGCGTAAAGAGCGAGGGATTGCGGAGGGGACAACCCATTTCATATACGAGGTAATTTCTGTTTGTTTTAAGTTTTAATGTCGCTCCTTACTTTCAGCTAAAAAAAAGTAGTTTTTTTTTTGTTTAATCATTATTAGGTGTCTTTTTTCTATGTAGTAGAATTGTTTTAATGCCGTGAAGTTACTACTATTTTTTTTACATTATTTATTCTTAAAATCAACCTCTTACCAAATTGTTTTCAGTAATGGAATACAAACTCTCTGATAAATTATTTTATCTTGAATCCTCTCAGTTCGTAATATTGAGATTAGCTCTTCGAAGGCCAACCCTTTAGATATAAATTATACGTTTTTGTTTACTAACATTTTGTTTGGACAGCGAAAATACGCCTTAGATTTATGTTATGTGATGAATAGCCTCTGTTGGGAAAGGAATCACGAACTTCGGTAATTATTTTATCCGTAATTTTTCACTAAAATTGCATATTAAATTACATACCCACATTTAGACGTTTTAGTTGCTCTCCCCTCCCCCAGTAGATATTTTTTTTTGTTTGGTTTTGAAAATATATTTTCTGACATTTTCACTGAAAAAAAATCAAAAGGTCAATAAAATTGCCCCCCCCCCGAATCGCACTTTTTTCGGTATTTGTATTGAAAAATATCATTTTCGGTATTTTCATTGCAAAACATTTGAAAGAACAGCAAAATACCCCCCCCCCCCTACGGATTTTAAAATGTATTTTGCCTCGACCTTTGTTTTGTGGTTTGACACTTCTGTTTACTATGTAATTCCTCCTTCACCTGCAACAAAATTCCTATGCTATTTTTGGTGCATTATAATTTACGAAAGTTCTGTCTAAAAACAAAAATGCTAGCTAATATTGTTTGTGTCTAAATGTTATTTTTCAGGCCAAGCAAGTTGGTCACGGTGGCTGTGTTCGATATCAGCCAAAAATTCGTCGCGTGGCCCTAGATTTGACCGCTGAATGGAAACATGTCAATGAAGACTCCCAGGAAAAAAAATTGGCCTTGACTGCTGAACGTGTCTATGAAATATTCAAACACATTCCTGATGAGGAATGTCACTTTCTTGGCATGGATCCAAACTTTGCAAGACCTGATTGGATGTTTCTGACTGTAATTCCCGCATCTCCGCTCAATGTCCGGCCAACGGTTATTATGTTTGGACCTGCTAAGGGTCATGACGGTTTGACTTACAAGCTGGGTGGTATAATCAATTGTAAGTGTGTCTGCTATATGTGTCTAGGCCTACTATTTGTATTGCTCCATCATTACAATGAGGGGACTATTACAATAAAACTAATTTTACATAAAAGCGAAACAAATTCTAATTATCTTTGTTAGAATTCGTAGTGAACCACAGTTTTACCAAGATAGTTCCTTTTTTAAACCATAACAATCGTCATATGAACGACAAAACAAAAAAAGTATGAAATTAAAGATGTTAAGAATAATACTTTACGATTTCGGAGTTCGTTTCTTTTAATACTTATCAAGGTTTCCTTCTTACAAAGGAGTCGGTTAAAAAAAAAAATCAGGTAATAAAACTAATTTTACATAAAAGCGAAATAAATTCTAATTATCTTTGTTAGAATTCGTAGTGAACCACAGTTTTACCAAGATAGTTCCTTTTTTAAACCATAACAATCGTCATATGAACGACAAAACAAAAAAAGTATGAAATTAAAGATGCTAAGAATAATAATTTACGATTTCGGAATTCGTTTCTTTTAATACTTATCAAGGTTTCCTTCTTACAAAGGAGTCGGTTAAAAAAAAAAAATCAGGTAATAAAACTTATTTTACATAAAAGCGAAACAAATTCTAATTATCTTTGTTAGAAGTCGTGTTCAACCACAGTTTTACCAAGATAGTTCCTTTTTTAAACCATAACAATCGTCATACGAACGAAAAAAAACAACTATGAAATTAAATATGCTAAGAATAATACTTTACGATTTCGGAGTTCGTTCTATTTAATACTTATCAAGGTTTCCTTCTTACAAAGGAATCAGTTAAAAAAAAAGAAAGAAAATTTGTTTGGTTAAATATATCACACACATGTAAAAAACTTCAGCTTTTCTTAGCAGAACCCTTGCAAAGAACTAACCACGTTGTCATCACTTTTATTCGAGCAGCTCTTTACAGTAATTAATTTCAAAAAAAGAAGTTTTTTTTAACTGAAAGTAAGGAGCGACATTAAAACTTACAACGAACAAAAATTACTCCGTATATTAAAGGGGCTGTTCCCTCCTCAACGCCCCGCTCTTTACGCTAAAGTTTGACTCTTTCTCTCAACTCCGCTTTTTAAAACACTAAAAACAGCCCCTTGCATATACGGAGTAATTTCTGTTCGTTTTAAGTTTTTACGTCGCTCCTTACTTTCGGTAAAAAAAAACTTGTGTTTTTTATTAAATTTCTGAACGTTTTTGATTTAATGCACATTTGATTTTGGCTCTCCACACATGAATAATTAAAACAAAATTTGCATATCAATTTATTTTTTTGGCTAAATGGTTTTCTCATAGTTTTGAATGGACAATTTTAAGAAACAAGGAGCGGAGGAGGAGGCCTAGTTACCCTCCAATTTTTTGGTTACTTAAAAAGGCAACTAGAACTTTTTTGACGAACGTTTTTATTAGTAAGAAATATGTGTAACTTACGAATTAACTTACGCAACGAACTTCTATATTCGTATGTTTTTACCACGTATATGAGGGGATTCGCCCACCCTCAATACCTAGCTCTTTACTCTAAAGCTTAAATTTTGTCCCAACTCCTCAAAACCTGAATCCCAAAAGCCGTAGAATAAATAGTTGAAATTTCTAAAAATACTTTAGCGTAAAGAACGAGGTATTAGTAGGAGGTGAACCCCTCATATGTGTAATAATTTCTGTTCGTTCTAAGTTTTAATGCTGCTCCTTACTTTCAGCTGAAAAAACTTTTTCATATTTATTTTTTCATTTTTTTAAATGCTAGGAAATCCTGCTCCCCTTTAACAGAAATTCTCTCCCCCCATGATATATTCGTCCATGGAAAGTTCCCCCAAAATAAACTCCTCCCCTCAAGCCCTCCCCCTAACCTAAAATATATCCCTGACAACGTCTGTACACTTCCCAATAACCATTGCTATATGGAAACACTGGTCTAAGTTTGTAACTTGCAGTCCCTCCCACGGGAACTGTGGGGGAGTAAGTCGTTCCTAAAGACATACTTATTAGGTTTTTAGGATATGGTGAATAAAATGGCTATCTCAGAATTTTGATCCGGTGACTTAGGGAAAAAATGAGCGTGGGAAGGGGCCTAGGTGCCCTCCAATTTGCATGGTCACTTAAAAAGGACACTAGAACTTTTAATTTCCTTCATAATGATCCCTCTCACAACATTCTAGGACTACTGCGTCTATACAGTTACCCCTGGAAAAAAAAAACAAAAAACAAATAAACACACATCCATGATCTATCTTGTGGCAAAAAATACAAAATTCCTCATTTTTGTAGATAGGAGCTCGAAACTTCTGCTGAAGGGTTCTCTGATACGCTGAATCTGATGGTGTGATGTGCTCTTCAAGATTCGATGACTTATAGGGGATATTTCCCCCTATTTTCTAAAATTAGGCAAATTTTCTTAGGCTCGTAACTTTTGATGGGTTAAACTAAACTCGGTGATACTTATATATTTAAAATCAGAATTAAAATGAAATTTTTTCGATGTAACTATTGGTATCAACCTATTGGTATTCGTTTTTTAGAGTTTCCGTTACTATTGAGCCGGGTCGCTTTTTTTACAGTTCGCTACCACGAACTGTTTGACAACCATATTTGACGTCATTCATATGCTATATCAACTTGTATATGAAGATGCAGTTTTGGTAAAAAAATTATAGTTTATTTCTAATATCATGTTTTGCTACTTACAAAAAGCGCGTAGATATTGCATTTTTTTTTTCAAAGCCCTCAAATATCTCTCCAGGATGTTTCACCACTAGTGGAAAAGTAGAAGGGAGAAGAACAAGGAGGATAATAGAAAAAGGAGACTGGTGGTGGCTAAAAAAAGTAGAAAGATGATGAAGAAGCCAAGAGCCAAGAGCTCATATGGTATGAGCTCTGGCAAAATTCTAAGAATCAATCGATTGCTTTAAAAGGAAAATCAGAGGCTTAATGCCGGTCGGGATTTAAAATAAGAGCTCTGAGTCACGAGATCCTTCTAAATATCAAAATTCATTAAGATCTGATCACCCTCTCGTAAGTTAAAAATACCTAAATTTTTCTAACTTTTCCTCTCCCTTCAGCCCCCCCCCAGATGGTTGAATCGGGGAAACGACTTTATCAAGTCAATTTCTGCAGCTCCCTGACACGCCTACCAATTTTCATCGTCCGAGCATGTCCAAAAGCACCAAACTCGCCAAAGCACTGAACCCCACCAACTAACTACCCCAAAGAGAGCGGATCCAGTCCGGTTATGTCAATCACGTATCTACGACATTTATAAGCGTTTTCAAAGATTCCCGGTTTCCCCCTCCAACTCCCTCTAATGTGAACAGATCTGGTCGAGATTTGAAACAAGAGCTCTGAGACATGAGTTCCTTCTAAATATCAAATTTCATTAAGATCCGGTCACCCGTTCTTAAGTTAAAATACCTTAATTTTTCTAATTTTTCCAAATTAACAACCCCAGCTCCCCTAAAGAGAACGGATTCATTCCAATTATGTCAATCACGTATCTATAACTTGTGCTTATTCTTCCCATCAAGTTTCATCCCGATCTCTCCACTCTAAGCGTTTTTTAAGATTTCCGGTTTCCCCCTCCAGCTCCCCCCAATGTCACCGGATCTGGTCGGGATTACAAATATCTCATTTTTTCTAATTTTTCCGAATTACCCATTCGTAAGATAAAGATACCTCAATTTTCACGTTTTCCCCCTCAAACTGCCCCAATGTCACTGGATCTGGTCGGGATGAGAGCTCTGAAGCACAATATCCTTCTAAATATCAAAATACATTAGGATCTGATTACTCGTTCGTAAGTTACAAATACCTCGTTTTTCTAATTTTTCCGAATTATTCCCCCCCCCACTCCCCCAAAGAGAGCGGATCTGGTCCGGTTTTGTCGGTAACGTATCTAGGACTTGTGCTTATTCTTCCCACCAAGTTTCATCCTGATCTTTCCACTCTAAGCCTTTTCCAAGATTTCCGATCCCTCCAACTCCTCCCAATGACACTGGATCCGGTTGGGATTTAAAATAAGAGATCTGAGTTACGCGGTCCTTCTAAATATGAATTTTCATTAAGATCAGATCGCTCCTTCGTAAGTTAAAAATACCTCATTTTTTCTAATTTTTCAGAATTAACCCCCCCCCCAAACTCCCCCAAAGAGAGTGGATCCGTTTCGGTAATGTCAGTCACGTATCTAGGACTTGTGATTATTTTCCCCACCAGGTTTCATCCCGATCCCTCCACTCTAAGCGTTTTCTAAGATTTTAGGCTCCCCCTCAACTCCCTGCAATGTCACAGGATCCAGTCGGGATTTAAAATAAGAGCTTTGAGACACGATATCCTTCCCAACATCAAATTTTACTAGGATCTGATCACTCCTTCGTAAGTTAAAAATACCTCATTTTTTTCAAATTTTTCATAATTAACCCTACCCCCTAACTCCCCCAAAGAGAGCGAATCTGTTTCGGTTATGTCAATCACGTATCTAGGACTTACGATTATTTTCCCCATCAAGTTTCATCCCGATCCCTCCACTCTAAGCGTTTTCTAGGATTTTAGGTCCCCCCCCCCAACTCCCCGCAATGTCATCGGATTCGGCAGGATTTAAAATATGAGCTCTGAGACAAGATATCCTTCCAAAAATCAAATTTCATTAAGATCCGATGACCTGTTCATAAGTTAAAAATACCTCATTTTTTCTAATTTTTCCGATTTAACCGTCCCCCCACTCCCCCCCCCCCCCAGATGGTCATCGGGGAAACGACAATTTCTAATTTAATCTGTTCTGGGTGCTGATACGCCTGCCAAATTTTATCGTCCTAGCTTACCTTGAAGTGCCTAAAATAGCAAAACCAGGACAGACAGACCGACAGAATTTGCGATCGCTATATGTCACTTGGTAGATACCAAGTGCCATAGAAACGGAGACCATTGGCGGCTAAAAAAAAGTAAAAAGGTGAAGAAGAAGGAAGATAATAAAAAAAAGGAGACTAATAGCGGCTAAAAAAAGTAGAAAGATGAAGAAGAAGGAGAATAATGAAAAAGGAGAC
This sequence comes from Artemia franciscana, assembly GCF_032884065.1. Taxonomy (NCBI): domain Eukaryota; kingdom Metazoa; phylum Arthropoda; class Branchiopoda; order Anostraca; family Artemiidae; genus Artemia; species Artemia franciscana. The sequence continues at coordinate 3,178,508 of NC_088865.1, forward strand.
TAGTGGCGGCTAAAAAAAGTAGAAAGGTGAAGAAGAAGGAGAATAGCAAAAAAAAGGAGACTAGTGGTGGCTAAAAAAAGTAGAAAGATGAAGAAGAAGGAGGATAATAAAAAAGGAGACTAGTGGCGGCAAAAAAAGTAGAAAGGTGAAGAAGAAGGAGGATAATAAAAGAAAGGACACACATTGCTGCTTACCATGCAGAAATGATGTTTGTTCTTGCTCAAGATGGGGGACTTTCAATTCTTCTAAGTGGGGTTTCTAAGTAATGTGCAACCTAGAGTTAGTGCAAAAAGGGCACCTAGGATTATCCTGGGTTCTAGAGATATTCCTTACCAAGAAGCACTCATTAGACTAAACATTCAGTGCCGAGAACAAAGATTGTGTTATCTCATCATGAGGTTTTGAAAAGCATTGTTTTTAGACCCAGCCCATCGACACATCTTACAAGCAGATGGCACGCCTGACAGCAGAACCAGACAGAATTCCAAACTGATTCCTATACGTGCACGGACAAACCGATATTATAATTCATTTGTGCCTTTTTTACTTCTATGTTTAACTGTGCAAAATTTTTGGTTTTAATGTTTTTGCAACTGCAAATTAGCCAAGAGCTACGAAAGTCGTTTAATAAATCATTCTCTCTCTCTCTCTCTTTCTGATTATTGATATTCCAGTGATGCAGTTTCCATTTCGGTGTGACATTATTTTACAGGGTCTTAGAATAAGTTTTTGCCATTGTTTCAGTTGGACTGGATCTCTGAAACTGAAACCCTTAATTTCAGAAGACGCCATTAGTGCAAGTAATTTGGCTAATGCCGAGGTCACATTAAGACCAAGAACGCTTTAGACTACGGAGATGAGTAGCCAAGCTATACTTCAAAATTGAATTGGTTATTTGTTTATGGCCCGTTATAAATATAAAACAAACGGAGCGTAATATAAAAAAGGCAGAAAAAAGAAATAAACAAAATTGTTAGCCAGATACAGATACAATAATAACACAATTCGGAAAATGTCATATGAAACTAAAAACGAAATTTATAATATGGTGTACTTAAAGTAATTAAAAAAGAGATAAATTGCTGCTTTAAATTGGAACACTATGGGTGTCTATTGACTTGTTCGTTATATCCTTCAATACACCTGCTGATGGCAGCATTAGGGTCAAGGATCCTAGTGGCCCATCTCCAAGTGGCCTATCTCTTAGTGGCCCAAGACAGCATATGGGGATAACATTCCTTCCTTCTTAACGCCCCAGAACCTCATCGGGCTCGAGACTGCTTCCTCAACTGACATATATGCAATCCAAATTCTGCCAAAAACCCAGTAGCTTATCGTATACCAGCTTATATAGGTAATTCTAAACCAAAGATAACTTTCATCATAATTTAACAGGGGATGTATAACATAAAAAGGAGCAAAATTATTATTATCATTAGCAGCATTATCATTCGGATCAACCGTCAAAACAAGGGGAGATCAATACTTATGTTTTCATTACATTATTTTTTTTTACTTGAATTCAGTCTAACGAATTTATAGTATGTCACGAAAATGCCACAACGCTTTTTTTTAAACTGTTGGAAAGTAGTTAACTTCTACGTACGTATACGGAAAAGTACGTATTCCGTAAATGGAAAAGCAGTGTGGTCTAAGAAATTATTTAGTTAACTTCTTTTACTATTTTGCTTAAAAATTTACCTTTGACTTATTTATTCCAATATTTTATTTAAACAAATGGAAAGACAGTGTTGTTTGATGCATTATTTACATAGCTAGTTAGTACAGGTTCGTGATTTCAGTTCAAATCAAGTTTCGTAACAAATCTACGTTGTTTTTCATAGCGCAAAATAAATAAGATAATCCTACAACCGTTCATTCATCGAAAAAAAATGGGCATTTAGGGATTTGCTATAGTCGTTGTAGCAGCACTTTTATCATGCCCCCATTGCCCTAAATTTTCATGATGGGACACAATGGTAAGGGCCTCCATCTCTAGGATCAATGGTACAGCGTTAAAACATTGTTTTTTACTTTCAAAAACTTGCGTTTTTCAATCTCATTATTTTATTTGTATGTTTAGCCATTTAGGCTGGTTTATACTTTATTCTCTGTCCCCCTGGATTTAAACTATTCAACTTTGTCTGTGCTCGTATTTACAAAAGATGTTTAAAAATGAGCATATAGACAAGCTTGTTTTTTTTTTTTCTTGGACTGTGGTTTTCTGTGTCTTTATTTTCCTTTTATCTCCTCTTAGGCAAGTTTTTATTTTCATCAAGATTTCCATTCTGCTAACAAGCTTGAGATTGCATGAATCAAACAATTCGTGGTAACAAACTGTAGTAAGGAGTGACCCGGCTTAATAGTATTCGAAACTCTAAAAAAAGGAATTTTGATACCAACAGTTAAATCAAAAGAATCGCATTTTAATGTTGATTTTAAATATATAAGTATCATCAAGTTTAGTCTTACTCATCAAAAGCTACTAGCCTGAGAAAATCTGCCTTATTTTAGAAAATAGGAGGAAACACCCCACAAAAGTCACAGAATCTTAACAAATTCACACCATCAGATTCAGCGTATCAGAGAATTTCACTGTTTTACTGTTTAAAAAAAAAGAGTTGAGAGAACGAGTCGAACTTTAGCATAAAGAGCGGGGCGTTGAAGAGGGAACAACCCCTTTTATATGCGGCATAATTTCTGTTCGTTTTAAGTTTTAATGTCGCTCCTTAACTCCTTTTTTATTTAATACTAAAAAAAAAAATTCTGGCACACTTATATTGACTAAGGTGTAAAAACTAGTTTTTCTGTTCCTAGACCGCGTTTTTTTTTGTTTTTTTTTTCTTGGACTGTGGTTTTCTGTGTCTTTATTTTCCTTTTATCTCCTCTTAGGCCAGTTTTTATTTTCGTCAAGATTTCCATTCTGCTAACAAGTTTGAGATTGCATGAATCAAACAATTCGTGGTAACAAACTGCAGTAAGGAGCGACCCGGTTTAATAGTATTCGAAACTCAAAAAAAGGAATTTTGATACCAATAGTTAAATCAAAAGAATCGCATTTTAATATTGATTTTAAATATATAAGTATCATTAAGTTTAGTCTTACTCATCAAAAGCTACTAGCCTGAGAAAATCTGCCTTATTTTAGAAAATATGAGGAAACACCCCATAAAAGTCACAGAATCTTAACAAATTCACACCATCAGATTCAGCGTATCAGAGAATTTCACTGTTTTACTGTTTAAAAAAAAAGTGTCAGAGAGTTGAGAGAAAGAGTCAAACTTTAGCATAAAGAGCGGGGCGTTGAAAAGGGAACAACCCCTTTTATATGCGGCATAATTTCTGTTTGTTTTAAGTTTTAATGTCGCTCCTTAACTCCTTTTTTATTTAACACCAAAAAAAAATTTCTGGCACACTTATATTGACTAAAGGTGTAAAAACTAGTTTTTCTGTTCCTAGAGCGCGTTTTTTTTTGTTTTTTTTTTCTTCCACTGTTTTGACCAGATAGTGATTTTTTTTTTCTATTGATAAAGACATGAGATTCTCGCTGTACAATCAGTATTTTTCTGCTGTTAGTTTAAAAGTTTGTATTTTACTTATTTGTTGTTCCCATTTTTATTTTTCTGCTGCTATTTTAAAAGTTTGTCTTTTATTTAATTGTTGTTCTCATTTATGCACACTGCAGGGCCGACGCAGGGACCTTAGTAGTCAAGAAGCGTCGTTAATTCTTAAATAATAAAATGTTGTTCTCATTTTTTTCTGCTGTTGTTTTAAAAGTTGTCTTTTATTTATTTGTTGTTCCCATTTTTATCTTTTAAGTCTGAATTATTTAGTTTACTCAGAAAAAAACAGCATCTTTAGATATCCTTATATCAATTTAGTATAATTTAAGTTAGGAAGAAAATGAATGTGATTTCTTTTAATATTTCATAGCCCGTCTGAAAGATAAAGAAGGAAAAATTCGTGGAATATTTTGGGCAAGAGTGTTAACTTTTCAGCGCGTATTGTCATTACCCCTGATCCGAATTTGAGAATTGATCAAGTTGGTGTCCCAACCTTATGTTTCCTGAGCACAAAACCTTATGTTTCCTGAGATGGCAACTCCTTTGAATCATGCCAAGTAGGTTTTGGTTCTTTTTATATTTCTTTATGTTTGTTATTAATTTATTTTGTTTTATATTTTGATTCTAATTTGTTTTAATTTCTGTATTGCTAATTGTTATATTTTTAATCCCTGTTCCTTGTTTCCAATTTTTGTATTCTTATGTAAACAGTAAATTTGTGAAAATACTTAGTTGCTGGTATATTTCTCTCTTTGCTTTTGACTGTTCATTTTGTTATTTTGTTAATATTTTTCTGTTTATTGTCTTTATTGCTTTCTTGTCTTTATTGTCTTTTTTTGTCTCCCTATTTCATCACTTTAAATGAATTTCATATGAATTTCCCTATTCTAAGTTTATATTAATTCTTCTAATATTAAAGCGCGTCTATAGACAAGGTTTTTTTTTCTTGGGTTTATATTTTCATGTGTCTTAGACTATTTGCAATTTTTCAAAAGTGTTTCAATAATGTTTGTCATTAAAATGACATTGATCTTTACGTTTTACGCTGGTCCTAATTTATTTTTTTTTTCTCCTTTTAGATATACATGCTTTCAATCTCTGTTTTCCTGCCCACATGGAATTCCCTTGATACAACATTTTACGCTGGTCCTAATTTTTTTTTTCTTTTATCGTTTCAGATATATAGGCTTTCAATCTGCGTTTTCCTACTTATGTCAACAATTTGTTTAAATGGATTTTTGCTATGTTTTTTTTTGTTGAGGCGGACAAAAAGAATTGGGGGACAAGCTCCTTAGCCCCTCCCATGGATACAGCCTTGAAACGTCTAAAAAGAATCTGCCTATTCCTAAACTGCAGCTAAGTAAATTTCGGAAAAAAAAGTGCTATATCTTATGTAGTTTAATAAGGAATCTTTTGAGCAGGCGCGATCAGGGACCCAAATGAAAGTCAGGGACCCAGGGAGCCAAATGAAATTTGGCAGGCGTATCAGGGACCAGGCCAGATTAAATTAGAAATAGTCTTTTCTCTAATTCGACCATCTGAGGGGGAAGGGGGTTGGGAATGGTTATTTTTGAAAAAATAGAAAAATGAGGTATTTTTAACTTACGAACGGGTGATCGGATCTTAATGAAATTTGATATTTAGAAGGATATCGTGTCTCAGAACTCTTACTTTAATATTAAAAAAGAAACAAAAAGTTAATAATATTAAATAAAATTAACTTTTTTCTTCCAGGTGAAAGTGAATTAAAAGTGAATCGTCTGCCTCCTTTAAGCACTTCTGAAAGCATCTTCCTACCTATTTTGACTGTGACTTGTTTTTTTGTCTGAAAGCCCTCGGATTGATAAAACTAATTTTTGGTAATCTATGAGTGTAGTCCAGGTTAGACAAGACATCTAATAATATTTAATAAAATTAATAAAATTTAATATTTAAATTTAATATTTAATAAACTATTTTTTCAGGGTGAGAGTGAATTAACAGCGAATCTTCTGCCTCATTTGAAGCGTTTCTGAAAGCATCTTCCCACCTATTTTGACGACGACTCATATTTTCGTCTGACACCCCTCGGAATGATAAACGTAATTTTTGGTAATGTATGAGCATGGTCCAGGTTTGATAAAATATTAATTATCAAACAGTTCGCGGTAACGAACTGTGGTAAGGAGCGACCCGGCTCAATAGGAACCAAAACTCTAAAAAAATGGAATTTTGGTACCAATAGCTACATCAAAAGAATCGCATTTAAATGCTGATTTTAAATATATAAGTATCATCAAGTTTAGTCTTACCCATCAAAAGTAACAAGCCTGAGAAAATTTGCGTTATTTTAGAAAATAGGGGAAAAAACCCCCTAAAAGTCATAGAATCTTAACGAAAATCACACCATCAGATTCAGCGTATCAGAGAACCCTATTATACAAGTTTCAAGCTCTTATCTACAACAATGTGGAATTTTATATTTTTTGCCAGAAGGCAGATCACGGATGCGTGTTTATTTGTTTTTTTTTTTTTTTTTTTTTTTTCCCAGGGGTGATCGTATCGACCCAGTTGTCCTAGAACGTTGCGAGAGGGCTCATTCTAACGGAAATGAAAAGTTCTAGTGCCCTTTTTAAGTGACCAAAAAATTGGAGGGCACCTAGGCCCCCTCCCACGCTAATTATTTTCCCAAAGTCAATGGATCAAAATTCTGAGATAGCCATTTTATTCAGCGTAGTCGAAAAACCTTATAACTATGTCTTTGGGGACGACTTACTCCCCCACAGTTCCCGTGGGAGGGGTTACAAGTTCAAAACTTTGACCAGTGCTTACATATAGTAATGGTTATTGGGAAGTGTACAGGCGTCTTCAGGAGGATTTTTTGGTTGGAGGCAGGGGTTGAGAAGAGGGGAATATGCTGGGGGAACTTTCCATCGAGGAATTTGTCATGGGGGAAGAAAATTTCCCTGAAGGGAGCGCAGGATTTACTAGCATTACTTAAAAAAAACAATGAAAAAATAAATATGAAAAAGTTTTTTTTCAGCTGGAAGTAAGCAGCAACATTAAACTCAAAACGAACAGAAATTATTACCCATATGAGGGGCTCACCTCCTCCTAATACCTCGCTCTTTATGCTAAAGTATTTTTAGTAATTTCAACTATTTATTCTGCGGCTTTTGTGATTCAGGGGTCATTCTTATTGAATTGGGACAAAATTTAAGTTTTAGTCTAAAGAGCGAGGTACTGACGAGGGGGTGAACCCCCTCATATATGTAATAAAAACATGAGAATACAAAAATTCTTTACGTAAGCTAATTTATAAGTTAAGTATATCTTCTACTTATAAAAAGATTCGTAAAAAATTAAAAGTTCTAGTTGCCTTTTTAATTAACCGAAAATCGGAGGGCAACTAGGCTTCCTCCCCCGCTCTTTTTTTCTCAATATCGTTCGATCAAAATTGTGAGAAAGCCATTTAGCCCAAAAAAAATAAACATACAAATTTCGTTTTAATTATTCCTCTGCGGAGAGCCAAAATCAAAACATGCATTGATTCAAAAACGTTCAGAAATTAAATAAAAAAAACAATTTTTTTAAATGAAAGTAAGGAGCGACATTAAAACTTAAACGGACAGAAATTACTCCGTATATGAAAGGGGCTTTTCCTTCTCAACGCCCCGCTCTTTACACTAAAGTTTTTTTACTGTTTTAAAATGTAGAGTTAAGAGAAAGAGTTAAACTTTAGCGTAAAGAGCGGAGTAATTTCTCCGCTCTTTATATACGGAGTAATTTCTGTTCGTTTTAAGTTTTAATGTTGCTCCTTACTTTCATTTAAAAAACTTGTTTTTTTTTAATTTAATATTTAATATAAATTGAATTTTTTTTCCAAGTGAAAGTGAATTAACACCAAATCATCTGCCTCCTTTAAAGCGCTTCTGAAAGCCTCTTCCCACCTATTTTGACGGTGACTGGTTTTTTTTTTGTTTGACACCCCTTGGAATGGTAAACGTTATTTTGGCAATCTATGAGCGTAGTCTAGGTTAAACAGAAAGTTAATTATATTTAATAAAAATTGAATTTTTTGTTCCTGGTCAAAACGAATTAACAGCGAATCGGCTGCCTCCTTTAAAGCGCTTCTGAAAGCATAACTTCTCTCACTACTCGTGCCCTGAACATTTGCTTTGATTCGAATATAAATACGGGAATTCATTTTAACAGAGATATTCTTTTTGGTAATGGATACCCCATTCCTTTTGTCAATAAGATATTTAACCGTAGACTAAAAAGACTCTTAAAATCGAATATACGTCCCAATGTGAGGCTACTGTTAATCCCTCAAATATTATCTACCTTCCGTATATCCCAAAAATCTAAATAAAATTAAAAAATGTTTGCACAAAAAATAATCAGTATGAAGTTTTTACTAGTAATTTTAAAATAATTAATTTCTTAAATTCCGGTAAAGATAAATCCCAGTTACTCGCCAAGAAGGGATCTACCAAATACCATGCGACTGTGGAAATTACTATGTTGGCAGGACCCATCAGAATCTAGACAAACGGCTACACCAGGATAAAAAGACAGACAAGGCATTAATTTCAAGTAGTTCTAATAAATCCTTTGATTCTGCTTTGGGTTGGCATATATTTAGTAATACCTCTCACACGATACTTTTTGAAAAATCTTTATATACTCTGATACGCTGAATCTGATAGTATGATTTTCTTCAAGATTTGATTACTTTAAGGGGGTTTCCCCCCTACTTTCTAAAATAAGGCAAATTTTCTCAGGCTCGTAACTTTTGATGCGTAAAACTAAAGTTGATAAAACTTATATATTCAAAATCAGAATTAGAATGCATTCTTTTGATGTATCTATTGGTATCAAAATTCCGTTTTTCAGATTTTCGGTTACTATTGAGCCGGGTCGCTCCTTACTACAGTTCGTTACCCCGAATTGTTTGATTTATAGAAAATGTAAGTATTTATTTTATTGGTACATTTATTGTAGTATAGTGTTAGCCACCTAAAGTTACTAAATATCCAAACCACATCCAAGTGTGGTTTGGATATTTATCCAAACCACACTAAAGTTACTAAACTACAAGGCTGCTCAAAAAACATCTAAAATAAACACACTATTTATTTATTGAATTTTTATATTCTTTGCATGCTTATTTCTATGTGTTTGTATGCATATATCCTACAATAGTTCTACAGTCGTAGAGATTACAATCTTCCATCCTCTGGTCGTGCGTCTCAAGGCAAGGAGATTTAAATGTGCGTATTTCCATTTCATAATATTTTGTTTCCAACTGGAATACAAGAAAACCTGTGGCTTGGATAAATACATAATTTTGACCAAACAACAAATTTAATTTGTTTAGCCTGGGCAACAGAAGATATTGCAGCAGCCCTAATAATGTAGGCTTAAATGTATCAGAAACAAAATATTTCGCTTTGTGGCCCATATATATATATATATATATATATATATATATATATATATATACTTTTATAACTTTTCAGAATAACATTTTTGTAGCTAATGTTAACTATAACAATTGGAAAACTGCGTCAATGCGATTAATCTAGGAAAAATTACATGCCCCCCCACCAACAAATATTACCACTGTCTAACAGTCTAATTTTACTTTCAACCCTCTAAATTATTTCCGAGTTTTAATCTGAATTAATCTGAATTATGTGCATCAGTGTGTATACTAAATGAAGTTGTCAACTCCTCATATTTGTAGATGTTATGAAAGAGCTCAAATCTTACAATATTAAACAAAAAAAAAAACAAGTTTTTTTAAATGAAAGTAAGGAGCGACATTAAAACTTAAAACGAACAGAAATTACTCCGTATATGAAAGGGGCTTTTCCTCCTCAACACCCCGCTCTTTACGCTAAAGTTTGACTCTTTCTCTTAACTCTACTTTTTAAAACAGTAAAAAACTTTAGCGTAAAGAGCAGGGCGTTGAGGAGGAAAAGCCCCTTTCATATACGGAGTAATTTCTGTTCGTTTTAAGTTTTAATGTCGCTCCTTACTTTCATTTAAAAAAACTTGTTTTTTTGTTTAATTTCTGGACGTTTTTGAATTAATGCATGTTTTGATCTTGGCTCTCCGCACATAAATAATTAAAACAAAATTTGTATATTAATTTTTTTTGGCTAAATGGCTTTTTCGTAGTTTTAATCGGAAGATTTTGAGAAAAAAGGAGCGAGGGAGGAGGCCTAGTTGCCCTCCAATTTTTTTATTACTTAAAAAGGCATTAACTTTAATTTTTTTACGAATGTTTTCATAAGTAAAAAACATACGTAACTTACGAATTAACGTACGTAGCGAACTTCTGTATTCGTATGTTTTTATTGCGTATATGAGGGGGTTCACCCCCCGTCGATACCTCGCTCTATTTACACTAAAGCTTAAATTTTGTCCCAATTCCTTAAGAATGACCCCTGAATCACAAAGGCCGTGGAATAAGTAGTCGTAATTACTAAAAATACTTTAGCGTAAAGAGCGAGGTATTACGAGGTCTCTCATATGGATTATAATGTCTGTTCGTTTTCAGTTTTAATGCTGCTCCTCACTTTTAGTAGAAAAAAATTTTCATTTTTATTTTTTCATTGTTTTTTCTTTTAAATAATGCTAGAAAATCCTGTGCCCCCTCCATTGAAAGTCTCTTCCCTCATGAGAAGTTCCTCCATGGAAAGATCCTCCCACGTAACCCTTCCCCTCAACTCCCCCCAACCAAAAATATCCCCCTGAAAACGTCTGTGCACTTCCCAGTAACCATTACTATGTGTAAACACAGGTCAAAGTTTGTAACTTGCAACCCCTCCCACGGAGACTGCTGGGGAGTAAGTCGTCCCCAAAGACATAGTTATTAGGTTTTTCGACTATGGTAAATAAAATGACTATCTAGGAATTTTGATCCGATGACTTTGGGGAAAAATGAGCGTGGGAGGGGGCCTAGCTGTCCTCCATTTTTTGGTCGCTTAAAAAGGGCACTAAAACTTTTAATTTCCGTTAAAATAAGCCCTTTCGCGCGATTCTAGGACCATTGAGTCGATACGATCACCCCTGGGAAGAAAAAAAAGACAAACAAAGAAACACGCATCCGTGATTCGTCGTCTGGAAAAAAAATTCGAAATTCCACATTTTTGTAGATAGGAGCTTGAAACTTCTACAATAGGGTTCTCTGATACGCTGAATCTGATGGTGTGATTTTCGTTACGATCGTATGACTTTTAAGGGATGTTTCCTCCTATTTTGGAAAATGAGGCAAATTTTCTCAGGCTCGTAACTTTTGACTGGTAAAACTAATCTTGATGAAACTTAAATATTTAAAATTAGCATAAAAATGTGAATCTTTTGATGTAACTATTGGTATCAAAAATCCATTTTTTAGAGTTTCGGTTACTATCGAGCCGGGTCGCTCCTTTCTACAGTTCGTTACCACGAACCGTTTGATAATCTTTGTCTACGATGTCTAAGACAGACGCTGCTAAAAATGAACATAAGGTACACCAGTCAGTAGAAGCATGAACAGCTCATTCCTGATGATAGTCAGGTCTAACAAATGTTTCTGGATTAAAAATCCCTAACTTGTCTTTGAATTCTGTTTTCCCAATTCTTCAGATTAAATAAAAGGTAAGCTAATTTGCGAAGATTCTTAACACCTTATCCAAAAGGATGACCATGCCCTAATAACCTATTTTTACTTACACCTCCTCTCCATAGCAGACAGGAAATCGAATTGTGTATACCCTCAAATGCATCAGAAGTAAATCATTGGTACACTGACTAGCAGAAGATGCCAAGCCATAATCGCAAAGATGATCAGGGCCAATTGTTACTTTACAAGCCCCTTCTTTGCCTTAAAATTTGAACCAGGCTATTTTCTAATGTTTACCACAACACGAAGTTGTAAATCGTTAAAAAAATTTTAAAATGGTGCATCGCATAAGTGAGTTTTTTTTTGCTTGTATTGAAACAAAAAAAAATCGTCTATACCCTTTTCTGTCTAAAATTTAAAACAATCTTGCAATGAAAGCAGTTTCTGTTCAACATACATAGTCCTCTGTAATAGGAGTTAATTTCCAGCACTTTTTAATAAAATGATGGTTACTTTTTATGGCACTCGGTATTAATCAAATGCAATGTAAGCGATCGTAAGTTCTGTCGGTCTGTCCCGGTTTTGCTAGTTTAGGCACTTCCAGATAAACTAGGACGACGAAATTTGGCAGGCATATCAGGGACCAGACCATATTAAATTAGAAATAGTCGTTTCCTCGATTCGACTATCTGAGAGTGGAGTGGGGGGACGGTTAATTCCGATAAATTAGAAAAAGTGAGGAATTTTTAACTTACGGAAAAGATCGGATCTAAATAAAATTTCATATTTAGAAGAATCTCGTAGCTCACATTTCTTATTTCAAACCCCGACCGGATCCAGAGTCATTGGGAGGAGATTGGAGGGACCGGGAATCTTGGAAAAGGGTTAGAGTGGAAAGATCGGGATGAAACTTGGTGGGAAGAATAAGCACAAGTCCAAGATACGTTACTGACAAAACAGGACCAGATCCGCTCTCTTTGGGGGGGTGGGGGGGGGGGGGGTTGGTAATTCGGAAAAATTAGAACAAAATGAGTTTGATATTTAGAAGGCTCTTGTGCTTCAGAGCTCTCATCCCGACCAGATCCAGTGACATTGGGGAGAGTTTGAGGGGGCAAACGTGAAAATAGAGGTATCTTTATCTTACGAATGGGTGATCAGATCTTAATGAAACTTGGTTTATATAAAGATCTTATGTGTCAGATGCTCCATTTTCAATTCGAATCGGATCCGAGGACATAGGGGGCTGGAGGGAGGAAACAGAATCTTGGAAACCGGAAATCTTGGAAAACGCTTAGAGTGGAGAGATCGGGATGAAACATGATGGGAAGAATAAGCACAAGTTCTAGATACGTGATTGGCATAATTAGAACGGATCCTCTCTCTTTGGGGGAGTTGGGCAAGGGGGGTTGTTCATTCGGAAAAATTAGAAAGATTGAGGTATTTTTAACTTAAGAAGGGGTCACCAGATCTTAATGAAATTTAATATTTAGAAGGAACTGATGTCTCACAGCTCTTACTATAAATATCGACCAGATTCGGTGACATTGGGGGGAGTTAGCGGGGGAAACCAGAAATCTTGGAAAAGGCTTAGAGTGGAGAGATCAGGATAAAACTTGGTGGGTAGAATAAGCAAATATCGTAGATACGTGATTGCGCAACCGTACTGGATACACTCTCTTTGGGCGAGTTAGGAGGTGGGGTTCAGTGCTTTGGTGCTTCTGGACGTGCTAGGACGATGGAGATTGGTAGGCGTGTCCGGGAGCAGCACAAATTGACCTGATAAAGTCGTTTTCACCGATTACACCATCTGGGGGGCTGAAGGGAGAGAAAAAAGTATAAAAAATGAGGTATTTATTATTTACGAGTGGGTGATCGGATCTTAATGAATTATGATATTTAGAAGGACCTCATGACTCAGAGCTCTTATTTTAAATCCCGACCGGCATTAAGCCTCTGATTATCCTTTTAAATCAATCTATTGATTCTTAGAATTTTGTTTGAGCTCATGCCATATGAGCTCTTGTCTCTTCCGACCCCGTCAAAAGTGCCATGTGATCTCTTAGCTCTTGTTATTATCAGCGATTGATATTTTTTCACCAGGTCTTGGATTTGCTTAATTAATAAAATAATCACAAGAAAACCCTCAGTTTTAAGTTTAATTATAATGGAGTCGCTACATGGATAGATCATTATCGAATTTTCTGTGATTAAAGATAGTGGTGATGAAATTAGTATAACCTATTTCTCACATTTAATTTGCCAATTATTTTAGATGAAAGCGATTAACCTTAAGAGGTTGTTGTTTAGGTCGTTCGACACTGGTATTCCTTCGACCCCTATTAACCTTAAGAATATGTATATACTTCTTTGCTTGACAAGTTTTCAGGGAAAAGGCAAAACCCAGAAGCAAAAGATAATTTATAGCAAGGTCAGCAAAAAGAGGTAAAAAAACCTTCCATGACCGCGACCCGTGATTCAGCAAAGAACAAACTGAGACTTCAATGTTTAAAACCTATTGCTCTCTAAAAAAAGCCCTTGACGTATCAAATGGATACAACTTGACAGTTAATTGCATCAATAGCAGGGGCGCAAATCGAGGGAAAGGAAGAATTACCCTCTAGATTTTCACAAAATCTTCTTTTTGATATATTCATTTGAAAAAAGCCCCCACGATTTTAAGAAATACCCTTTCCTTATATCAGACGCAGCGCAATAGCACTGCCTAGGTAAAGAACGATGTGGGTACAATGTATTATCTTTTTTTTGGATTGAACAGTTTTCGTTGGAACTTCGAAAGGGGCTAATTCGATAGGGAATTGAAAGTTCTAGTGGCTTTTTAAAGTCAAAAGTGATTGAAGGGCAACCGACCCCCCCCCCCCCA